>NC_142213.1:8342500-8651608 GCF_049639895.1 Pseudopodoces humilis | reverse complement strand
GTCTGCCTTGGGACTGCGTTTGGGAGGAGGTTTTTTAGATAATTTTTCAATGGCAACAGGGTCCAGGGGTTTCTTGCTTTACTATTCCTTTACTAATTCCCTGGCAGTTGTGTGTTACATATCCAAACCTGCACATTTGTAGCTCTAATTCCTTCCTCTCCTACGCACAACTTTGGTAATAAACAAGATACCTGCAATATCTAAAAACAGTAGAAGGCTGATTTAATTTTACCCCATGCTCTCAATATCTTGTTATTTCCTTCTGGCAATTAGCGACCCATTCAGCTGAACACTGAACAATCCCTCTCTCTTTTGCAGTTCAATATCACAGAGATTACAAATAGAAATTGGATTAGCCCAGGCTCCCATATCAAGTGGAAATAGGGAAAATGTTAAATATCCACTCATCAAAAAAAGGCCATTTCTGTCTGTTTCATACTGTTGACAGTTTGTGCATGAAAACACAAGAGATCCTCTCCTCCCTCCAAAATGAGTTTGTTTTAGTGGTTTGCTTTCAAAACTGAGCTAAAAGAAATAATGAAAGCTTAAAAACGTGGATAGAT
Source organism: Pseudopodoces humilis (assembly GCF_049639895.1). Taxonomy (NCBI): domain Eukaryota; kingdom Metazoa; phylum Chordata; class Aves; order Passeriformes; family Paridae; genus Pseudopodoces; species Pseudopodoces humilis. The sequence goes on along the minus strand of NC_142213.1, from coordinate 8,651,045 downwards.
GACTTCTTTTGATGCAAAGGAGAGGGCCAACAAGTGGAGGGAAGTGTAGCTGTGCTGCAAGCCAGAGGGATTTGTGCTGTTTCCGTGCCCCCATGAAGGTGAAAAATCGCAGCATCCCTTGGCTCTCCTGGCCAGGAGGGACAGGACCCTGGCACAGAGGGGTGAGGAAGGGCAGTCAGATGGGTGGAAATGGCTCTGTTCTGGGGAACTCTGCCCTGCAGGCTCCAGCTTGGAACCTCTCTGAAACCAAGACAGTGATTTCCAGTCCACGTTAGGACAACTGGACAACTTTCTGTTTCTTTGGTTTTTAAAGCACTTTGCCAGCACTCCACAGCAGGAGGGCTGAGTCTGGATTTTGTGAATGAGCACCATAGGCTGAAACCCTTCTTTTCCTTCCCTTTACTTATTTTATATTTTTCTGCAAGTAGGGAATCCATATAGCACAAAACCAAAATAGTTACTGCAGCTATCCCTGTAAAAGAGTTTCCATTCACAGCAGCCCAAGAGCACCACGCACAGCTGGCATTTAAAAGTCTGTCTCGAGGCTGATCACTTTGAACAAGCCTGACAGCAGAACTGATGCTCTGTTAACTGCTGTATTTACTGCTCCTGAAATGCATATGGGAGATGAAGAGCTGGGTTTACAAGCAGGCTGTGCTGCAGGATGCGGGCTGAAGACACTGCATGGGACCAGGATGTCAAAATTAAATAATCAGCTAGCTCAATGCAACGTGATGATAATATCACAGAAAATCAGGCTGTGTTTCCAAAGTGGAGCTGGTGGGGACCCTGAGAGCAGAGAAGTTGCATGTGCTGCCTCTGTGCTGCCCATGGCATGTCCAGCCCATCCTTCCAAGGACTACAGTCCCAGTTTTGCCTGGCACTGCCAGGCAATGAATATAATCAATACAGCAATCATCAATTTAATAAATCTGGAAGTGCCATCCCTCCTAGCAGCTAAGTTACTCATAGGCTGTAATTAAAATTAAACCTGCCTTCTCTTTTCTTTGATGCACTTGTGGGCAGAGTGATATTTTTCAAGAAAATGCCATCCATAAAAAAATAAAAAATAAAAATGGGTTTCAATGTAATTTATTAGGAATTTGGCACATGCAGAGACTTGAAAATGTTTCATACTGTACCAAACATCTGTTTTACTTAAGGGGGTGACTGTACTTAAAAACTGTTGGATTAAGCTTAGTAAATTAGTGTGCTGTGTTGATATATTTTTCAGGATATTAACTGTGCTGTTAGCAGGAGTTTTTTGTGTTATCATCTTGTTCAGAGTTTTTGTGAGCTTTTCAAGAGATTCTTCTTTTGTGAGCGAGTGGTTAGAGGTTTTGGCCAACTGCGCCAATAAACCACGAAATGGTTTTACAAGGTACAAGGAATGATCCAAGAGGACATTGTCTTAATCACCTAAAATTCTCTTCCTTGGGCAGAAACAGCTTCACCAATCTTTGCTCTTAACAGATCCTGGGCAGCCCCAAGTGGACATGGAAGGGGGAAAACCCCTGCCCTTGCCCACGGTGGAGTTGCAGAAGGCTGTGGTGCCCCAGCCATGGGCAGCGAGGTGCGGCGCTTTGTCAAGGGCAGCAGTGGGGCTGCTCTGCCTTGGGCTTCTCCTGCACCCCCAGAGTCTGGGGATTTGGGTTCATGATCAGCCCTCTGAGGAGGATTTCCCCTTTGTGCTGTGTTTTGGATGTTATTGTGCAGAAGCCACGGGGCAGGAAGGGCAGAGCCTCACGGATGCTGAGCCCGGCTCATTGCAGCTCCCGATCTCCGGGTCTGGAGCTGTGTGGCACCGAGTGGCAGCCTGCAGTGCCACATTGCAACATTGCAGCTGCTGACAAATGTCTGGGGCTTCACAGGTGCCAGTTTATTGCTCCTGCCTTTTTTTAAAGTGACAATTATTTCTCTTTTAACTAGTGAGAGCTTTGAGCATGTTTTTCAACAGCATCCAGACCATTGTTTCATTTTTACCCAAATTCAGTCACTTTGCTGCCCCTGATAATTAGAGCTGGGTGTTTTGTTCTGTCAAACACTTCACTACATAGAAAACGTTGTTTTGGTTGTCTTGAAACTACTGATGAAAGAAAGCATCTGGTCTGTGTCGGGGGTGGTTTGAAGCTTGGGACTTTCTGGGGATGGTCTAGAGGCACCTGGGGTCTTCACAGTTCTGTTTCTGACACCTTCCTGTGGCTGTGTGGAGGCAGCTGAGTTACATGGAGGCTTGGCTCAGCTATGACCAGTGTTTCACAAGTGTCTGTGGCTGCAGAACACATCAGTATGCCAAGAGAGCGAGGAGCTGAAGCGGCTTTGAAATACAGCAGCAGTCTTTGAAAATGAGAAACTGGCAAATAATGTGTTACGTTGTGATGGTCTTCATCTTTATGGTAGCTATTGAGTCCCTGGAAGGAAATGAAATGAATTGTGCTGCAAGAAGCAGTGTTCAATACTCCCTGCTGCCCCTGACAAAGTGCCTGTGCTGGTTGCATCACTGCAGAAGCCAAAGCAGGAGTGCTCCTGTCAGCAAACCCAGCCCAGTGTGTGCACAGAGCTCACAGGTGCTCACTGCTCCTCACACCCCTGCACAGCCCTGCCTCCCACGGGAGGGGAGCAGGGACATGGTCCACGTTCCATGGGACCAGCAGGGACTCCTGGGAGCCTCTGAGAGCATGAGCCATCATTGCAGGAGAGTTTCCTCATTTTTCAAAGCCAGGAAAACCCAGACCATAACCCTTCCTTGGGGACTGTGATGAGTGTAAAACTGGGGGAGGTAAGGGGCTCTGCCAGGAGAGGCAGGGATGAATCCAAAAGACAACCAGCACCTGAGATTTCACAGGATATTCTGCATTGGAAGGGATCCACAAGGATTACTGAGTCCAGCTCCTGTGTGAATGGTCCCTCTGGGCATCAAATTCACAAGCTTGGTGTTACCAGCACCATGCTCAGGCCAGCTGAGCCAGTGAGCTCACAGTGGGCCCTTCAGCTGCTGCATCCATGTGTGCACTTGGATGGTTTGGGACCTCAGGGATTGTATTTAGCAAGTTCAATACCCTGCTCATGCCATTTTTGTAATGTTTATTACTGCTACAAGATGAATGCCTCTGTATTGCAGGTCACTGGCTAGAGAAGAGACATCTTCCCATCACATCCCTAATTACTGTTCCTGTGGAGTGCTATGGCAGCTGCCTTTTTCCAGGGCATCTGCAGTCCAGTATCACAGGCTTTGTGGAGCAAGTCCAGGCATTTTTGGACATCAGCCACCCATCTGGGGGTGTTCAGCCTCATGATGTATCAATTAGGAGTCAGTGTTCAGTGGTAGCCACCCATTTTTTCCCCCCTCTCTCCTTTCCTTTTGCAATCAGATCTGGAATAGGATTTGTAACACAGGCACATTCCTGTGGGTGTTTGAAAGCTGCTCTGAGCCAAGCTCAGGCTCTGGCACGGTGGGAAGGAGAGCAGAGTGGGCAGCTCTGCCTGTAAACCCTGCAGGCTGGGCTGGGCAGTGGCTGTAGGGTGCAGAGGCACTTTCCTGAGGGTGTGACTGTCCCCAGGAGAGCCACCAGACACACCCAGGGATCTGCCATGGGGCTTCCACGTCAAGGAGGAGGAGAAGGCAGTAAGGGTCTTCTGCTGGTCTTCCCCATCGTAACAGAAGGTCACCTAAAAGGGCATCTTTGGTGATGCTGAAACCACAGAGGTGGCTATCTGAGATGCTTTTTGCCTGGCTTGGGCAGGGGGAGCCCAGCCTGCAGGGAACTGAGACCTCCTGGTTCCTCTCTGTGCTTCTATAGGCAGAGCAAGTCCTCTGTGGACCCCCTGTGTGACTCTGCAGCAGCTTCACAGGGTCTGGTTGTGCAGGGAGGGAACAGCCTTGAAGAAGGATGAATAAAGAAGTGTGTTTTATCCCGAGCCTACCAGATTTACTGTGCTTGTTTGTAAAGAAGGTCAGTTCAGTTTGCCTTGAAAAATCAGTTTTTTCCACATTACTGGTTTTTAATGAGGACTCTGCTGCCCTGGTGCTCCAGAGGAAAGCACAAAGTGCAGAGTTCACAGCTTTGGGCACCACATTTCCTGTGAATGTGGGTGTGTGGTTTGGAAACTGGATCTGGCCAGCATCTGAGCTAATGAGAACTCAGATGGCTTAAAAAGGCAAGGAGCTGCAGAGAAAACCATGTGAAAATATTACTATTAAAGTATATTAAATACTGAAAGATGACTCTCCAGTGGGCCTGAATGCAGGTGTGCTGTGCAGCCCCAGATAACTAAGGTTTGTAAAGCATCCACCTTCCCTCTTGCTGAGCAGGGAGCCACCCTGTCACAGGGTCTGGAAAGAAGCCAAATTTCCTCTGTCTTGGTCATCATCTGCCTAAATCCCAAGGGAAGGTGTGCAAGGAACAGGAAGAAGCCAAACCCCAGGTTTAGGTGAGCAGAACATCCTTGGGGGGCACCAGACTTCAGCCTTCCAACCGGTGAGTGAAAATCCTGTTGACAGCAAGGGCAAGTAGGAGGAACGAGACCATCTTCAAAGTACATAGGATGTATTATAAACCCCAATCCTGCACCACAGGTGCTGAGACTATAATACAAAATTAATATGTGAACACTTCATACAAAATCCTCCTTTTGCTTCTCTGTTTCTGGGAAATTCTTTGTCCCTAGTTTTTTTTTTTTTTTCCTCTACGTTACCAGGGCTTTGGAGAAAAACATGTTTTGTTGCTGGGCTTTCAGAGGCCCTTGCTGTGCTCACCAGGTGCTCAGTGATGGAGCACATGCCAAGGGAAGGATGAAGTTACTAGTTTTGCTTTGGAGAAGGCAGCATTTTTCTCCCCTTCAGGAGCCCCCATGGGAGCTGTTCTCCATAGGTGTTTTTATCTAAATCATTGTGCTTCAGTGCTGGACATGTCCCAGTTAGGCAGTGATCCATACGCACTCTGCAAAACTTTTCCTCTTTCAGATAATACAGATTTTGGGAGAAATCTGTGTCTGGGGGGAAATGATGAACCCTGTGTCAGCTCATGCCTCATGGCTCTCCATGTGTGGTACTTTCTGCCCCACTTGAAAAAGCAAATACCTGCTGGGCTATGTCAAGCTCACTGCCCACTCTCTTTATTGTTGTAAATACAATAGTATTTACAGTATTGAGTAGGGAGCAGGGCAATTGTGCCTGCACCAGTGTGTGCACCTTAGAATTATTCCTGTGAAGCACAACACAAATTCATGTCATGCAAGAAACAGGGACATTTGGCAGCAGAGAAAAAACATCCCTTAAGGTAAAGCCTGGTGGGCACCAGAGCCCTAATTGCCAGCTTGCCACAGCTAAAGGAATTGAGGCCAAAACTGATATATTTCCTGAATCCTCCTCTGCCTGTGTCATTTGAAGCTGCAGGTGGCTGGATGCCCTTCTGGCTGTGGACATCCTTGGCATATGGTTTCTGCTGTTTCTTTGCATGTGGAACACCAGATTTTGGAAGTCCTTCTTTAATTAATATCTTAAGAATGGTTTGGGTTTTTTTCTTAAGCAAGCAGGTGGGTAAAGGGGAGATGCTTGGATAGGTCTTGGAAAGGATTTACCAAGATTCACCAGAAGATACATTGATGGGATAGGGAAGTTGTTTAATTCTTTAGAATTATTCAGCTCCTGACTGGAATACAGCATTTGGTATTTATCTTGCTCTGCCTGGAGTAATTTCTCTCACTCTGGGGTTTGTGTAAAAAATTTTTAATTGAGTTCAGAAACTAATGATTAGAAGTGACCATCTGTGACCCCTTAGTAGGCATCTGGATGCATATTTGCCACATCTGAGGTGTCGAGATAGCACAGCACTGTTGCTGATGGGACTAGAAGCCTTATCATCAGATATAATAATACTTTCCAGCTGCACTTGTTGTTTTTTAGTCTCTCCTAAATGAAAATGAGTTCTGCAGGTGGCTAATGCTAGAGGATAATTTGTTTCCGTGCTCGTTTGAAGTCTTGTAGCAAACCCAAAGCTGTGAATAAAAGATGGAAATAAAAGTAGAACGTGATTTCAGGGAAAAAACTCTCCATTTTCTGTGCTGGTGAAGTGACTAAGCCATGTGGCTGCTGATGCAAACCTTTCATCTGCCCAAGGAAAAGGGTTATTATCTTCAGCTGAAGCTGATCGGGCACTGAGCAGCGTTTGAGCAGCACATCCAGGCAGATATTTGCATGAGAAACATGAAGATGAGACTTTGATGTATTTGGAACTTCTGAATTCCCATTATGTTTTTGATTGTACTGCCCCTTGGGAGTGCCTGGGACACCTTTCCTTTGGCTAAGCTGAAACCCAGGAAGGGAATTTCATGCTCTGTTCCTCCACATTATCTTTTTCATTCTGAGATAACTTTTCCTCTCCTCTCTTTAGTTGAAGTCTGGAAAAATACGTTAATGACAGCAAGGCAGAGGCCATCAGCCTTGCCTTAGGGAGGCAGGGAGATGCTGGAGAGGAGAGGGAGAGAGGCTGGATTGCAGACTCCTGGCTGTGTTTGCTGGAAGGAACCTCTGCAGGTCAGCAGCAGCACTGGACCAGGACGTTTGCCTTGCTGAGACTTCCTGGGATGTTCTCTGGGTAACCCCCTCCTGTGCTGGGCTCCACTGGGCTGGCTAATTAAGAGCTAATGCAGATAATCATCATGGGCAATTTCCTGGATTTTTGGGTTATTTTTTTCCTGGTGGAAAACACTGATTTGCTTTAATGAAGTGTTAGGCTGATCTGGATCAATGAGCTGGAGGTTCTGACCCAAGGCCTGGAGCTTCATGGTGCCATCACCCACCCAGAGGTCTGGCTGCTGGGATGCTCAGCTTGAGGCCATAATCCCTGGGCTGTTGGACACCTGTTGGACACAGGAATTCTGTCTGAAGGTGCCTGCTTCCCAGGATAAAGTCTCAAAATGGCATCTTGTTTTCAAGAAAGGCAGGCACAGAAACAAAAAAGCTGATAAATGGATGGCAAAGCAGCAGAGTCAGTAGTACAGGACAGCTCTGACAAAAGCCTGTCTGTGGACAATCTGCAATCAGGGACACAGCAAGAGAAAGATGTGACTTCCCAGTGTGGGAAATTAAATGACTCAAACTGCTGTTTGCAAATAGATGACAACGAAAAAGTGGTGAGAGACATAAATAATAAAGGGAATAAGAGGGTTAGCTCATATACTGGTCCAGCTGTGAAAAGGATGGGAATGGGACATGTTTTCGTGGTTACCTGGTGGACTATGGGTTAAACAAATGCTTTTTTTCCTCTAATCTTTTTACCATGTATGATCCTTTGCTTAGTGCAACTTATTTAACGTGTGATCAAGGGGGTGCAGGTAGTGCCTACTGATCCAGAAATGGCTACAAAAGGACAGAAAATAAAGTCACTGCAAATAATTGCAAAACCAAAAAGGACCCAGGAACAGAAAGTGAAGTCAATGATAACTAAGTTTTATAAAGCCAATTATTGGGGAAAAAAAATGAAAGAGGAAGGATTAAAAGGAATGAGGGAGTTTTGTCTTTACAAGCAAACTCCAAGGGTACAGCCTCCCAGCAAAACTGAGCATGCAGGGTTGTGCTGCTCCATGCTACAGCCTCATTGGCTGGAAAACAGAGAAAAAGCCTGGATTTTCAAAAAGACTTGGATTTTCTTGATTTTATTTTTTTTTCTCCTTTGAAAGAAAGACTTTTGCTTTGGAACAAGGTCAGGTAGATGTGGTCTCTACTGTGCAGAAAAAATTGTATGACACAGAAATCTTTAATTATTCCTTCATTTCTACTTAAACTTCATTATATTCTGCTTAGTTAGTTTGGTTATGGCTTCAATAAGCTCTTGAATTAGTCATATTATTAATGAAAAAAAAAAATCAAAAGCTAATTCATAGCCAAGTGTTCTGGTACTTGAAAGACTTTTAAATTTTTTTTTCTTGAAAACATGAGAACAGCTTGTCACGATTTTTCTTTTTAGCTTATTGTTGTGTACAGGAGTGTTAAATGTTTGGCATCTGAAAAAAAATTGGTAACTAATGCTCACCTAAATGTTTTTCTGCTGAAGGGATCTGTGATATGTGATTGTTCCAAGAATATCCTCTGAAGGGAAGCTCTGGGATGAAGGGTTAGGGATGACAAGGGAGCTCGTCAGGAGCTGCCACCTCCCGTTTCACAAGATCCTGAATATCTGCCTAATAAAAATCCCTACTGGCATAACCCATGGTGGAGCTTACTTACTAAAGCATTAAACCACCAGATCAGCTTGTAGATTGTTTTGTAGCTGAGTACTGCACGTGGTTTTTGCTGTGCAGCTCCCAAGCTGGGCCAAAAACCCCCTGTAGGAGTGGTGGGGACGTGGCTCTGTGCCAGCAACGTTCCCAGCAGGCAGACTCCTGGGGGATGGAAACAGCCTGCTCAAGTACCCATTGATTTCTCCTTCTCCTTACAGCTTTTCATCTGAACATTATCACATTTTTTTATTAAGTCAGCTTGTGACTTCAGTAATTTCTTTCATTAGGCTTATTCTGAAGACAAGATGGCTTAAAATTAAAAGCAACTTCTCAGCCGAGTTAACAGTCAAGCACAATTAAGTTAAATCATACAACAGCAAGATGTAGGGAAATAAAAGACCAGTTTTGGCAGCAGCAGATCAATTATTACAATGCAGAATCACATGGAATACAACAACAGAATTTTTTTTTTCCTCAGTAACATGCCCTAGCTGCAAACCCAAACCCACATCAGTAGGTGTTTATAAACAATAACTGTCTTCTGAAAAATATTATTGAAATGCTTCTTGAGTGATGCTGATGTCAAAATTACTCTTATGCATGTGCCTGAAAGCAACATTTGACTTCCCAGGCTGTGTGCTGGAGAGAGCTTTGGTGAGCAACCAGCCACGGGGCTGGGGCTGGCACAGGGCTGTGCCAGTGCTGGAAATGCATCTGTGGGGGTCTCAGCTGAATTCCTGCTGCTGCACTGCTGAAGCTCCCTGCTGTAATCACCCTCTGCCAAAGTGCTGTGCATTGCCAGAGCTCTTGGGCTCAGGAGTGGCTCTGCTGCACAGAGATTCGTGTCTGTGTGCTCAGTGGATTTGGCCAGGAGAACAGCTAGTCAGGGAAGCTGAGCCCACAGCATCCCCAGGGGGTTTTGTAGGATTCAGGGAAGTAATTCCAGTTTGAGGAAGATAAGTCTCCAGGAGAATGAAGATAAAGTAGAGCAAAAGCTCATTTTGCAGAGAGAGCTGAGTGCTGCCCGCCCTGCTGGGACGAGCTTTGTGCCACAGCAGCCACCCTGCAGGTGTGTCCTGCACCACGAGGGTCCCCAGACAAGAGGTGACTTCTTTACACCATGGCAGGCACCACTTACCCAAAAGGGGCTGTGATTCAGTACCAGAGCTGTTTCAGACAGGGCTGGTGGCTCACTTCCGTCAGACAGCACCTCATGAGCTCGAGACTTTTGTGTTTGCCTTGATCTGGGCATCAAGGCAGGGCTGTCAGTGAAAGTCCTAATCCACTTATGCTGGCAAGTTAGAGCAGGGATGAGTTTAGTTAAAGAAATAACTTTCCAGGATATAAATGGATGGATAAAATATAATTCTATTAAGGGATCCTTCCAGTCCTTGAATGGCACTAGTGATTGTGTGGGAATAAGAGGCACAAAGAGATTAGCAGCAATCTTTATTTCCCAAGCAGGTTGTCTGCTGAGATGCTGTTACATAAACTAAATGTTCATGTGTTAAGAAGTAATTGTGCAATTTTGTCTGGAGGGAGTCCTGGGCAAGAGCTGTTTCATAAGGGCAGAATTAGGAGAATTGGTCCATTGAGAAAAGTATATTTTGCAAATTTTAATTCTGGGTAAATGGGAACAAACACATTCCTGTGCCATACCGAGTGTCTCACCAGGGTGTTGCCAGGCTGGATGTTTGTAAGGAAGTCAGAGGAGCTGATGTGCCAGATGTGCTGGGTCCCCCTTGGGCAAAGTCCCCCCTCTGGGGGGATGTACAAGTACCCATTTCCCTCTTAGGGAACATCCAAAATAACTTGTGAACCTGTTCCAGCTGCACAGATGCTGAAGATGCCCTGAGTGACACCAACCCCTCTCTTCTCCACAGGCTGTCCCCACTGGTGGCTGGGGATGCTGAGGGGGTGGGTGATGTTGCAGGAGGGCACCTGGAGTTAAGCCTGTGGGAATTCTGACTGTAGCCTTCATCTGTCCTTTACATTAAAGTTGTCTTTCTTTCTCTTTCTTTCTTTTTTCCTGCTTCCTCCCCTGCCTCGTTCTGCCCCTCTTCCAGCAATGTGGACACCAAGGAGCTGTGTGGTGAGTGCAGTCCCTCCTTTTGTGCAATCATTGTGTGCATGAGGGCCTTGGAAGGTTGCACGAAACCCAGGACAGACTGCAGTGCTGTGGAGCTGGGGGATCTCAGCCCTGCTGCTGCTCTGCTCTGCTCCTTTCCACAGCAAAGTTGGCAGAATTCTTTCATTTTCTTGCAACACAAATGGGGTCAGAGCTAAGCGAAGCATAAGGATCCCGTTCAATAACAAGCTGGAGTTTAATTTCTGGAGATGTTGTGGCTTCCAGCTTCACTCTGAAGTTCAAAAACGTGTATCCCTCTGCAATACCTGTAACATGCTTCTGCCTGGGCCAGCCTTCGTGTTTCCCAGCAGGATGCCTCAGGGGTGCACCACCTCTGCTGTACCTCCCACAGCTTGCCAAAATTAAAGGCTGAACAGAAAATCTGTGATAATATTTTGTCCCACACCTTTACCAGAATGGGAATGTTTCCTGCTGGGATTTCTGAAGGGCTTTGCTTCTATAGGAGGTGCTCACTCAGATGTATTTTTCTGTGGATACTTGATATTGGGAAACATTTCCTGCACCCCAGCTTTTTTGGGAGGAGATGGAAAGAGAGGTGTGTGGCCTTGCAGAGAGCTCATCCATCTCTCCTCCCCTCCTGGATGCAGAAGAACATATGAAGCCATCCCAGCAGGTCTTCACCATTTACCTTCATCACTTTGCCACTAATTACAGCCTTTGCAAGTCAGGCTGGGAGTGGGTTGTGCAGACAGAGATGGGGTTACTGGGTGCCTGTGCCAGCACCAGATAGTTACTGCTTGTTCCTGACTCCTTAAAGACTTCTCTGTCCATGGGTGTGCCTGCACCAGGACATTGACCAGGGTTTCTCTTCTCCTGCTGTACTCAACCCCTGCCCACACCATTTTGATCACCCAAGCTGGCAGCAAAAGCAGCAACATTTCCCCTTTCCACTGGTTATTCCTGCTTGTCCTTGCTTTGGTATGCAAGAAATGAGGACTTCCAAAATCCTTTTGGTTTTCTGAAGATGTGATGGGCTTGTTCCCATCTCTCGATTCTTACTGCATTAGGTCTCTCTGCCAGCTGACCCAAGAAGTCAAATCCCCACAGCTTGTACCATCAGCTTTGCCAGGAAACCCAGGGGTAACAAGGGCACTGTTTGACCCTTGACAGCTTTCTCCACCTCTCTGATCAAATCAGGATATTACATGGCTGTCACCCAGTGTGATCCCATCTCGCTGCCTCTCCCAGGGGTGAAGCTGCCAGGAGAGGAGGGAGATAAACCCATCACCTCCTGGGGAATGCTAGGGGAAGGAAAAGATCGATCAGCACAAGTTCCTGCCTAGATCTGTTATCTGCTGAACAGCTGCCCTTGCCTGTGATTTATTTGCTTGCTCCTCTTCTAAGTATTAAACATAAACCCTCAGTTTGTCTAAATGGGAGCTGTGGGGTCTCTCTTGAAATGGGTTGTGTGCTATAAAATGTTGAGAGCATCTTAAAAGTTATTTCTTGAGCCCTGCAGCTTCACATGGAAAAATAATGCTGAACCAGTGGAGCTGAACACTTCGTTACAGCCAACTCTGCTCTCCTCCCGTGTGCTCCTTGGTCAGCCTTAAGGGCTTGCTGTGCCCACAGCAGCTCATTCCTCCTGAAATGGATGGGTCCAGCTTTTTATTTCAGGACTTTTTCTAAGTCCTTACCTATCAGATCTGCTCAATTTTTCTTTCCCAAGTAGGAAGGAAAAACCAAACAAATGCCCTGCAATGAGAGTAAGCTGTTTACTTCTCACGGAACAGCTGCTGTCAGTCATGCTGTGACATTCCGGTTTCTGCCAAAATCTTCTTCCCTTTGGATATGTTCTCAGACTGTAAATAGCTATAGGCACTTCTAATTAAGCCAAGAAAACCTAATTAGTGGGATTGTTTCCTGAAGTGTATGTCTTGCTGCACTCCACAGAGATGTCACCTCAGTGTGAAACTCCGTGTCCTCGTGCTGAGGAAGAGCACCAGTGGCTTTTAAGGAATAGCTTTTTGCTGTGCTCTATGTCAATCACCAGAAACAGGGAAAGGACAAAGGTGGCACAGAGAAATTGTGGCTCCCTCTCCATGGAGAACACGTGATTTCGGGCCCAGCTTGCAGCCTTGTTCTTTTCCTTTCAAGGCAAATTTTACTCTCAAAAGCTTGTTCAACCTGTGATTGTGGGCTGCGGTGTAAATGTGATAGGAATGTAGGGAAAGATGTAAGGCCAGTCTCAGCTCATATAAATTGGGGTGAAGTGGAAGGTATTTGGATACTTTGAGTGGCAAAGAATGTCAAGGGAATGGAAAAGGGATTTATTTTGAGACCTCTTTCTCCATGCCAGCAGTAGGAGGGAGAGAGACCATGTACAATCAAATGCAGAGGTAGGCATAGAAATAAAGAACCTGATGAGTTATTTTCAATGGGAGCTGCTGGATCTTACATCTCCTTTTCTGCAATGGTCACAAACTTCATGGGAATCACACCACTTCCCATCCCTGCAGGACAAGTTGTGACTTTGGCCAAGGATACAGAGTATAAAAATATCCCTGGAACCATCCTCTCAGGTTTATGTTGCCACCAATAATAGATCTTGCTGTGCCAAGTAGCCTCAAGTTACATAAACATGTTCCCATCATATTTCTCTTGGTTTTCCCAGACTATTTTGTTGACCATATGGGAGACTATGAAGATGTTTTGGCCTCCCTGGAGATGCTGAACCTCTCCATCCTGAAGGCCATGGACTACACCAAACGGGTGAGTGCTCCTTCCTGCACCTCACGTTTCACAGGCTCAGAGTGAGGGTATAAAAGTTGCATTAACAGAGCACATCTGTAAGGTCCTCATCCTCTTCAGCAGTGCTGTGTCCTCCTGCTCTGCAGGCCTCTGGGTCTCTCAGGTGGGATTTTGAATGCATGAGTTGCTGTTAGCATCACTGACAGGGCTTTTGGAAACTTCATGTTGTAGAGCTGCCTTTAAATCCAGCTTCCACCTTGGAAGGCATCCTGCTTTCCAAACACAGTTGCTCCTGTGTGAAGCTGCTCTATTAGAAACAAGAGGGCTGTGTGTTTGAAGGACTGCAGAGGAATCATGCAAGCACCAAAACCGAGGCATAATGACCTGGTTTACATGTGCAATGTAGCCCTAAATCCTTAAAGATCCATCATGTATGTTAATGATACTGGATTATTATAGACAGTGACACTGATCAAGAAGCATATTGAAGTTCATTTATGAATACCTATAAAATCTGAGCTGATGTACCTTATAAACATCCCTGCTGAGAGGTGCACCACTCGTCTGTTGTCTTACCAGGCTGAGAGAAGTGTTTATAGAGCTTTATTTCCTTTGAAATTATTTTCCTGTCCTTCAATACCACATAATAGTGCAACTGGGCTGTGTCAGTGATATTTATTGCCCCAGGTTAATCAATCCCTTCTCCTGCTTCCACCTTCAACCACATTTGCATTGTTCTTTTGTGCCACAATGAATAAAAAGTAGTTTTCTTCTTCACTGGTGAGCAGTAAGGTGGTACACTGAGGGCCAAACCAGGGAGGAAGGTTTTGTCTTTTCCAAGCAGTTCTAAGCACTTCCCAATCCAACTGCAGCCCTCCTGCAAGCAATCCAAATTGTAATCTCCCTTCCATCTATTTTTGAAGCTAAAAGAGAAACTCAAATTACTCCACATCAAAGAAGTGACAATGATTTCAAAGAAGTTTCAGGAGTCAGAACAGGAAATGGCAAATTTCTCTCCCTTCTTGCTGCTAAGTAAAGAGCTTGATTTCCTTGCTTGATCAAAATCCATCCATTTTGATGTTTATGAGGAAGGCAGCACGGAAAGTGAAGGCACATGTTTAACAAATTGATATCTTGCCATAATAAATTAAAGGCAAAAGTCTTTGGCCAAGCCCTGATCTGTTTGAAGTGTTAGTGATTTTTTTATCCACATCAGAAAAGGATTAAAAAAATCAGGACAACACTAATAGTTTGTTTTTTATGATTAAATTTCTGTGTCTGTTCATGTCTCATTTATATTCATTATTAGCAATTTTCATGACCATCAGGTTTGCCAGCTATGTAATTTAAATAAATATTAACATGCTAATAGAGATCTTAGTAATTCATTCCAACTTGCTGTTCGTGATGCCTTTCACCACTGTTTTTTCAATGTGATGTGAATATATATGACTAATTCTTCCTAATATTTTGCAAGAGGAAGGTGGTCTATTCCCTGCTTATAAATTAGGCATCTAAGCAGTTGGGTATTACCTTGTGCACGAGACATCTGCAGCAGAAGCAGGATGGTTATTCATAATCCAAACCCACTCATAAGAAGAATGCCTTTCTCCCTCCTTAATTCAGCAAACTGTGGCAGGATTCACCTGCTTTAATTGCAGCAGGTCAAGGTTATTTACCTAAACCTGAGCTGGTCACCTCCATCGTGAATTTGTGGAGAGAAACAGGGAGATCTGGAGCACTGGAGGCCTTCCTCCTGTGACACTGAAGGATCACAACACTTCATCTCAAATGCAGCCATTTCCCAGACCAGGTGAGGGAGTGCTGCCCAGCATCCTCCCATCCCCTCATTTTATCAGCCCATGGGGTGTGCTGCTCTTCACTGCCTGGCAGATTTTTGGCAAGGGAGCAAGCAGAGCAAGACTCCATCACAGAGAGGAGCTGGCAAGGAAGTGTTTAATGAAAAACACTGTTCCCCACTGTGATTTTGTGAACAAAATGGTACAAACCTCATCAATGAATTATTCAAAGGCAGGCACTTTGTTCAGGTAAAGAGGCAGGGGAAAAGAAAACCCAACAGAAAATAAGTTATTGTGGGTGTAGAGAAACCTGTCTCCAGTGTTCACACAGGATGTATCTGGCTTGGAAGGAATTTAAACCTTGTCAAGTTCCACCACTTTGCCATGGGCAGGGACACCTTCCCCTAGACCAGGGGCGTGTAAAGCCCCACCCAGCCTGGCCCTGGGCACTTTCAGGGATGGGGTAGTTTCCTTCTGCTCCATCTGCTCCCCATGGGAAGCTGTAACCAAGAGTCCCATGCTGATGGGGTAGCAGGATGTTTGAAAGATTCATACATTTAATATATAGTTTTAGAAACACTGGAAGAGATGAAAGGTGGCCAAAGCAGCAGGTTTTGGTAGAGTTAAGTGTGGTTTTGTGTCCCCTGATGCTTGAGCCTGTTGCTGTCCCTACACCTTTTATTGTGGCCAGATCCTGCAAAGGGCTGGGTGATGGTGCTGAGCACTGTGAGTTGTGAGCAAACTGCTTTTCTTGTGAGCTGCTCCAGCTTCTCCATAATAAAATACACATTTCCTAAGCTGGAGCTATCTATCATTTAGGAGTGTTCCTATTCCCTCCTTTTCAAACAATGTATTTGGGGCAAACAGTAAATGAAGTTGAACCTTTTTCTGTGTTGTCTCTTTGAGGGGTGCCAGCTGAAGAGAGGGCATGGGGAACCATGGCATTTAATTGCTGTTTATATTTCTCACCTTAAAAGACAACTGATTATTTCTTGCTCATAAAAAGAGAAAGCAGCAATTATCTCGTGCTGGAGGACCTCGTAAAGCATCAGCAGTAATTAGATTCAGAAGTGGAAGGTCTCACACAGCAAAACAAAATCTGTCATTGTAATTATTTTCCAATACAGTGATGTCCGTGCTGCATTAAAATGACTGCTGGTGACAATTGGAAATGCAAAGTTAAATTGGAGAGAAAGGAAATGAACTTTTGGGTCCTAAATAAAGCTGACAGCAGGAAATGTTCCTATACAATTCTATTTTACTGTTGTATAGTGCAGTCAGCAAATAGCAAAACCAGCATGACTGGGAAGGTTTGTGTCCAGTGTCAGAGGGCGTGTGGAGCACGGTGGGAGCTGGGAGAGCAGAGCCAGGTTGGTGCTGTCCCTCCCCCTCAGTCACTGAGTCCCCTGCCTTAGGGGAAAGTGCCCACCCTATGCTTCCACCATCCTTGTCAGCTTTGGGGGTGGCAGGGGAAGTGCCCAGGCTGGCAGAGGTGGTGTCTACCACTGCACGCCCTCACCCAAACAGCCCAGGAAATGTGACTCTACTTGGTAAAAAGCCTGTGTGGGTTTCTGAGAGGCTCAATTAGCCTTGTTTCTGTCAGGTCCAGTTTCCACTGCCAGCTGCACTAGGATTGCTCCTGCTTCCAGCTTCTGCCAATTAAGCATTTTTGCAGGACTGACCATGGAAGCATCCATGACCTTAAGTGGTGAGGCAAACTTTAAAAGCAAGCTGCAAAGAAATCCAGAAAATGCTGAGTGATGAACATTTTCAAGGATGAAGCAGTTCAGATTTAGTCAAATCATTCCTTCCTGGGGATGCTCCTGTTGGGCAGCAGACAGGTCCAAGAAGCCCTGGTGACTGACCTTGGTGCACGCCCTGTCCCAGATGGAAGGAGGGTGGAACAGCAGCACAGTGGTGGCAGCTCTGGGTTGTGCCCAGCCCAGAAAATGTGAGCTGCTCAAGGCTTCTCATAGATTTCATGTTCTGGCCTTGCCTCACGGTGGTTAAATGAACAACAGCTGAAGACTTCTGGTCTGGGTTTGAAGTCTGTGGGGTGCCACTGCAGTGCAGCACAGGCAGGTCTGAAACTCTCCTATGATGCAGTTAAAGATGTAATCACAGTGAATGGCTGTGGCTGAAAAAAGAAAAGCACGGTGATGGGTCAGTGAATTGGTAAAGGATGAGTCAACTCTCCATGTGTTTTAAATGACACATTTCTGAGCAATTTCTGTATCAATTTCTATAGCAAAAAACAGATGCTGATCTCTGGAAAAGTTTTGGACTTTTGTAGTTGAACAATCTGAAAGGGAAGGAGGTGCTCTTGTTTAGCTTCTCCGAAAGTATTTCTGCAACTCTTCTCTGAAACTAATTTAAGAAAATATTGCACCACAAATTAAAACAAAATGTGCTGCTTCGGTTCTGCAATAACTGAATTTTCCCCAACTTTTCAGACTCCAGAGCAGAAAGCTGCTTCCCCATGTGATGCCATCCGGAGCGATTTTCTTGCCAGCTCTGCAGGGCTGTGCATGAGATCCAGCTGGGCTGCCAGACTGTGGGGAGCAGGAACTGGCAGGGGGATGAATCTTAAGGTCTCTCTTGGAACTTATTTTTAGATTAAGATCCTCATTCATTGCTCTTCTGTCTGTTGCTGCAAAGCTCATGTCCCTCCATTGTCTCTGAAAAGGAAAAGCATCTTCTCTGGAGGTCTTGCTTGGGCCGTCCTGGCTCCAGATCTCATGGACCTTCTGTAGGACATGGTTTTCCTCCTCTTCTCTCCCATTTTAGGTCTGTTGCTCCTGGGGTTTAGATGAATTGTATGGTGAAGGTGTCAGTGCTGTTGTCTTGCCAAATAGTCTGAGAGCAGCTTTGAAGGAGCCACCAAAAGGAAAGGCAGTGAGCAAGTCAAAACATAAGCATGTGGCACAGCCAGGCTGAGCCTTCAGCAGCTTGACCATCCCACACTGCTACATCTGCAGGGTCCTTTGAATAGGTCTTGTTTGGAAAACAAAATCTTCACTTTCCTTGGAAAACTGAAATAAAATATGGATCAGATTGCTGCCTTGTGGGTGCTAAGTACAGCTAATTAGGAACCTGTGTGAAGCAAAAGGCTGATTAAAGCCAGGGTGTTGAGAAGCAGGAGGCCACACTTCCAAGCCTGTTCTTTGCCTGCTGGGTGAGTGGACAGGGTGCAAAGGGTCAGAAGCCTCTGGGTCCACAGGTGACCTTGGGGATGTGCAGCAGAGCCCGTGTGTGGGCCAGCAGGTGCCTGCCCCTCACATCACTGTGGCTGCACCACAAATGGTAGGATTCCAGTGCAGCAGGGAAGTTCTCTAGTAGTGAGAACAGAGAAGTCCTGTGATAAATTGCTTGGGAATGGTCAATAGCAGGAAATCTTCAGGACCAGAAAGGTAAGCATGAGAAGAGTCCAACATTGAGTTTTGCAAAAAGAGGATTTTACAGCAAAAAACTTTTCAAATCCATATGATGCAGTTGTCATTTTTTTAATCTGAACAGGTGTCTCATTTGGTTTTTTAGAACTGTTTTGGGAAGGCTGAGGGTCTTTCATATGGTAATGCTTTCATTTATCAACTATTTAAATGCCTGTTCTCTTCAGGTTTCTCCTACTGATTATGTGCCAGGCAATCAGTTTTGGGTCTCTGCTTTGGAAGGGATTTAAAAGTCAGGGGGAGGGAAAGGAGAAAGAGGCAGGTCTGAGTGTTATTTTAATTATAAGAAAATATCTCTTGGAAGCAAACAGGCAATTATGAGCAACGAATTTAAATCAGCCACTCAGAGATTGCAGTGCAAAACATGCCTGGTTTTTAAAAGGCTGGGTGGGTGGAAGATAACCTCTCCATCATCCTGGGAAGAGGCTTGACGGGTGTTTTATGGCATGGCGATAGGTTTGTTGTCGGGTTTTGTTTTTTTAACTGGAGGAAAAGTGTGGGTGAAACAGAGTTGCCTTTGGTTTCCAACTGAAAAGCCTTCTCAGTTTGGCAGCATCACTCTGTGGGTGTGCTTGGACTGTGGTTATTAACAGTTGGACAAGTCAGCATTGTCCCCAGGCGTGGTAATTGTCAGCCAATTTGGCCAGTCTTGCTGAAAGCCAGCACTGGGAAGCCTTGTTGGTCAGGTTGTAACCCTGTGAGGCAAAGGGAAGATGTGGGGAGGTCACAGTGGGTCTCTGAGTTAGTGGGTGGTGCAAAATAATCTATATTTTACATCCTGTAGTCTTAATGAGCTGAATAGTGACCTTTAAAAATGCCAGCAAAGAAGCTTTGAGATGTTCAACAACATTAAAACTCTCATTCCCCAGTATTTGATACCCACAATGCCCATGAGAGCCCATTTTTAGGCATCCATTTGCAGTGTCTGGTGAGGGAAACTTGCACTGGTTGGCAAATCCAAACAGTCCACAGCATCAAAATCCCAGTTATGCTTTGCACAAGTAACACATCCCAGGGGTGTTTTCATTAATCTGTGCCAGAATTTGGGCAGTTTTGGGTGGGCACATGTGGCAATGAAAAGCTGGAGGAGCTGTGGTGGGGCTTGCTTTGAGGGAACTGTTAACCCTGTGTTGGCTGCCCCTGTGTGTGGGAGGGTGCATTACAGACACGTGAACAGCCTGTGATGTGAAGGAGGAGGGTGGATTTGGGGCTTGGACCTCAGCCAACTGACCAGAGACCCAGCCCTGGGCAATATTTCCCCAATAATGCAAGCTGTCCTTTTCCCAGTCTTCTCTCATTTCTTAATGTCTCTGTTTCACTTCCTGCTTGTCAAATCATGACACTTTCCAAGGCTCTCCTGAGAGCCATCAACACAGAAATCTCAAGGCCATCCTTTCAATGATGTTTTTACACTTGCTGCTCATTGCAAACACTCACAGTCACCTGTTTGCAGCAGCAGAGGTCAAGGCCAGGCAGCTCAGCAAAGAGCTTGCCTGGAAATGATGGATGGAGAAGAGCAGGCTTGGAGATGTGCAAAAGTTTCTGGCACAAAACAGCTTAATTGAGCAGCAATTATTATATGATCTCCATAAATATTTTAACTTCTCAAGCTAAGTAAGGAGGAAATAACTCTTCAGGGTGGAATTAATAAAACCAAACCTCATTAAATCTCAATAGGATAGTCTGACAAATGTTTTAATAAGACAATGGGAAGGATCCCTTTATAGCTGGTCTTTTTTATGGTTTGTTTTTGCAACCCTGAAGAAGACACGTGGTAGAGGAGAGCCTAAGGAATTGCTGAAAAAACCTCTAAGCACATGCATTTCTGATTCAGCTCCTGAGAGCAAATGTCACAGCTGGGCTGGCAAATAGCCAGTTGTTAAGTGGGGAAAAAAAAATCACTGTTGTTCGATTTCAGATCTATTTGACTTACTTTCCTGTCAAAAAGCATCAGATCTTCACAAACACCCCAGTTTTCTCTGCACTGGCTGGAATAGCTTTGTACCCAACACCCATCCGTCCATCCATTGAATCTGTATGCAGGGAGTTAAACTGATTTAAATGAATGTGGGAATCACCTGTTTGATTTTTCCTAAAGCTGAACCAAGCTTATAGGCTGTGGTTAGGTAATAAAAAATCCAACATTTAACTACACATACTCTCACAGCTTCAGCATCACCGTCACCTCGTTGTGCACCACCATCTGCCAAGGATCACCATGTCGTGCATATTTCCCCAGAAACACTGTGGCTGCAACAGGGAGAGGAGCACATTTTCTTGTGTTAGACAGAAGTCATTAACTGCTGCTGATTGGATGCTCAGAAAGCCATCAAGAAGCTAGTGCTTCCATACCAAACCAGGGCGAGAAATCAGCTCTGTGATCAGTTTCCCCAAAGGGTTTTTCCCCTCAGTTCATTCTTCCTTTATGATTTAATACTGGAGATAAAGGCAGAGATAAAGGCCCTCTGGGTTCCTGCAGTGCTGCTCCAGTTGCCATGGAAATAACCCTTGTTAACATCTTCACCATAGAACAGGAATAATTTGCTTTGGGGAGCTTGGGGTGCTCGTGCTGTGCTGCTGCATGCTCAGATAACCAGCAGTGCTGGGACCACTCCAGTCCCCCAAGTGTGGTCGTTGCTGATGGAATGCAGGGAGCCAGGAGCATCCATCCCTGTCTCATGACTCCAAAAATTAGTGAATTCCTCCCAGAGGAGTCCCTGCCAGGAGGTGTGAGCACAGAGGGACAGACTGCCCAGCAGGGTTTCGCGTGGGCAATGTGCTGTCCCAGCAGGCACGGATGAGTGGGAAAGAGTCTGGGAAAAAGTGGTGCTGATGAGCTTGGGTTTAGGAGAGCCTCTTTTTCACTGCAAATATTTTCAGCTCTGCTGAGTGGTTTGCTTCAGCCAGGGCTGATGAGGTCAGTGGCCACTAGGTCTGTTTGGGCTGCTGTTGAACTGGTTGGAGTGGTGTTGAACCAATGGTGGGTTGGTTGGGTCAGTGTTGGACAGTTTGTGCCAGTGTCCATCTGGTTGTGCCAGTGTCCCACCTCTGCTGGTGGCTGTCAGGAGGTGTAGGAGCAGGACTGTGCCACGGGCAGGGCTCAGCAAGGCTGTACTGGGAAAGGGGCCCTGGCTGCTTCGTGCAAATCAGTTGTTCTATTAAAATATTTTTAGGTGTTCTTTGTCTTGAAAAAGTTTGTATTACCCTGGGAGCTTCTGTCAGTCAAACAACACATTGAGCCCTGTAAATCATCCCAAGCCCCTTGAACTTCAGTGCTGGGTTGGCCGTGCTGCTGTGGGCTAGGGCTCTGTACAACGTGCTGAACTCTCTGAGCAGGGATCTCCAAAGCACAGGATGCACTTTTCACACCTGCACCCACTGCCTGCAAGGCAACGGTAAAGTGATTTAAAACCATGCCAAAGAGAGCAAAGGGCTTTGGATAGCACCTCTTTCCACCGTGGGGCGTGGAGGGGAGCAGCTTGTGCATGGGATGCTGTGTGGGTGCTGGGTGGCCAGAGGTCCTGGTGGTGCTGGGTGGCCAGAGGTCCTGGTGGTGCTGGGTGGCCGGTGCTGCTGCTCACCGTGTGCCTCTGCAGGTGTACGAGAGTGGCAGCAACGTGGACCAGTTCGTGACCCGCTTCCTGCTGAAGGAGACGGCGAACCAGACCCAGTCCCTGCTGAGCTCTGTGGAGAGTGCTGTGGATGCCATCGATGAGCAAACCAACCCCACAAGGTCAGCAGCATTCCTGCCCTCCTCCGGTGCAGGAGGGTGGAGGGGGAGGAGGAGGGCAGGAGGAAGAGGATGCTTTTGTGGGGTGAGGGAAACGCAGCAGACATTGTGCAGGAGCAAAGGGGAGCTGGGTGAGTGTCTGCCCTTCCCTTTGCCTCCCTTCCCAGCTTCCTGAACTCCGGGGGCTTTTCTCCCCCGCTCTCTCCTTTCTTGTCCCTTCCTCTCCTGCGGTGTCTGAGGTCCCCCTTAACAGGAGTGTTGTGTGTGGGGATGCAAACCTGGGCCAGCACCCTGGCACTGGGTTGGGCAGCGCTGGCTGCACGGGGCTGCCTCTCTGAGCAAACCCAGCGGTCCCACCCAGGACAAAACACAGGAGGAGACCACTTCAAGATTTCCCAGGTGCTGCCAGGGCTGAGCTATAAGGAGTTCCCAGCAGCAGAGGTAAAACCTCAGCACAGCGCCCTCGGTGTCAGTGCCACACAGCTCCCCGGAGTGCCACTGTCACGGCTCTAACCGGGACAGGCTGCCATGGAAACCCGTCTGTTTGTCTGATGTTCACGGAACGAACCCTTTCCTGCTGTTCCTTCAAAGCAGGAGGCCTCGGGATGCTTGCATGGGGATGTTTTGGCTTCCCCCAAGCCATGGGCGGGCAGAGGGACACATGGAGAATGAAAATCCCAGCTCCCTCCTAAAACAGATTCTGTGGAACACACCTGGGCACCATCCCATCAGCTTTTCTAGCAGGAATGCTGTGGGTTTCATCATCTCACATCTTTTTCTTCTCTTTGTTTTGTGGCAAACCTTGAATAAAAAGAGGTAGGAGGTCCAGCAAAACCATGAAGAGGAAACAAACCCAACATCAGGCAGAGCAATTAGAGCCCATGAAAGACTTTGCTGGCTTTAATTTGCTCGTGTGTGAGCCCAGATCATAATGGGGAGCATTGTAGTTGCTTTCTCATGAAGATAATAGCTAAAAAGAAAAATAAATCCTACAAAAAATTATCTCCTGCATCCGCATGAAGACAAAGGGGTGGCCTAAAAAGCACAAAAATAAAGGGCTGTAGAACAAAGTGCGAAGGCAGAAGTCCAAGATGGAGACACCTCATTAAATTGTGGTTTAAATAAATCTGTCTGGTTTTGCCTAATTTCCTGTCTATTGACAGGGGATTGTCCAGGACCAGCAGTGGTATAATTGCACAGCCTGTAGCAAAGGGATGCTCCTGCAATCTTTATTGTTGTTCTTGCTTGCTTATCTTGGAGATGTTCTTTGGGACCAGATCCTCATGTCGTGTTCCTGTCTATATGGTGGAGCCCACACTGGCTGATTTTTGGGGTAGCTGGGGAAAGAGAACACAGCAATTGTGCTTTGGAGGAGCCAGGTGCCAGGGGAGGGACAGGAGGACAGGGAGATGCTGGCTGCTGTGGTGCCCACTGGCTCCAGGGCACTCAGCATGTTGTCCCCAGCTGGGAGCTGCTTGACTAACAAGAGGTGCCAAGAGGAGCCAGGGCTCCCAGGCACCTCTGTCAAGAGTCAGCTGGCACAGAGCTGCTCTTGCTGGAAGGAAACAGTGGAAATCCTTTGAGCTGCTCAGCCTCTCCCTCTGTGGCGCAGGCTGCCTGTTGGTGGAGAAGAAAGGAGAGGGTTGTTCTTCCCCAGACCCATTCCCATCTCACACACAGGGATGGCAGCTGCAAGCCCTTGTGACAATGGCAGGTCTTGGCATTCTCTCTGGTTTGCAAATAAATGAGGTCCTGGGAGGACCACTGAGGATCTGGTGCTGAGTGGTGGTTATGGATGCTCCATCTGTGGAAGTGTTTCAGGACACTTTTTTGGATCTTTGAGCAACCTCCAGGCCAGATGGGCTTTGTAGACCCAGACAAAGAAAGCAGGTTGGAGGAAAAGCTACAGTGGATGTGTTTCCATTCTCCAGAAGAACTGCAGCTGCAGTCTGTTAAGGGGATACACAGCCTCTGCTCATGGGCAGCCATTTGGGCATGGGCAGCCTGGATGACAGCAGCTTCTCCTGTCTGAAAGTCACCATAACCACAGCTCTGCAAAACCAGCCCCAGTAAGGTGCAGCTGGCTGGGCACAGCTTCAGGGGCCTGAATGCTCCATGTTTCAGGTGTCTGTCTAGGATAGAAAAAGTCCCTGAAGGCTGCTGGTGGTGCCAGGAGGGCTGTGCTGTTCCACAAGCAGGAAAGAAACGTGATGGCTGTTGGGAGCAGCCCATTGACATTCCTCTGTTTCTGACCTGTTCCCCACACTGGCTGATGCCAAAGGATGGTGCAGGAGGGAAGCCTGCACTGCCTGGCCACGGTGTGGGCACTGCAGCTCCCCAAGGGGTCTGACATCATTGGCAGAGCCACCAGAAATGATGCTCCCCAGAGCTGGCTCATGCCACTCTGTGCCTGCCCAGCTCTGCTGTCCTGACCCCCTGTGTGCTCTCTGGTTGCAGGCACTACCCCAGCAAGGATGGTCACGGCCTGAGTGACACCTGGTATGACAACCCCGTGCCCAGCTACTCTCCCGCCACCTGGATGGTCCCCAGGGAGCAAGGAAAGAGCTTCCAAACTGGTAAGTGCTGGCTGCCTGGGGTGGCTTGGAGCACTCCAGTCCCAGCAGCAGCACAGGGCTCTCAGGGGGTGCCTGCAGGTGCCCCTCACTCCATCACTGTCTCCTGGCTCTGCACAGGTTCCCCCGACACCAAGGCAGAGGGGCTGGAGGGGCAGATCAACAGGCTGGCCAAGCTGATCGGCAAGCTGGAGGACAAGGTAAGGGCCAGCATTCCCTGTGTGGGGCTGTCCTGCCATCCCAAGGACAATTCAGGGACCTTGTCCCAGCTGTTTTGAGGCAGGGGTGAGGACATGGTGTTGGGGATGTTTGTTCTAATGGGAGCACAGGGAGTTTTGGTGAAGGGTCCTGACCGGATGTGCAAGCGGATCTTGGAGCCCATTCCCTGTAGAGAAGGGAGCAGAGTCATTGCAAATGCTGGGGACAGAAACCCACCAAGCAGGGGGGGACACACAGCCTCAGCCAATCCACCACCTCCTCTGCTGCTTATTCCCTTTTCCCAGACCCTCTGGTTTGACCTGCACCAGCGGCTGTCAGACAGCGAGAGCACGGCTTGCACGGTGAGTGTGCCCAACCAGCACCCCTGGGTGCTGGGGTGCCCCTGCAGCACAGAGCCTCACCTGGGGGGTCACTATGTTTCTGTGGGTCTCACCTGCTGTGTCTGGGGGCTCGGCAGTACCTGCTCCTGGTGCGGAATGAGATGACGGTGTCACACAAGCACCTGGGCGAGTTCTGCAGCTCCCTGAAGCAGTACCTGAAGAGTGTGGCCGGCGAGCGGGACTGCTTCCAGTGGGTACCATCAGCAGCTGCATGTCGGGGGCTGGAGAGATGGGGGGCTTGGCGTGGGCTGCAGTGAGGACCAAGTGAAGGACTGAGGCAAAACAGCCAGGATTTGGGATGCAGTCATGGTCAGCCACCAACACTGCTTTTGCATGGAGTGCTGGGATGGGCGGGCTAGCCCTACCTGGGCTGCTGGGGATGGGTCCCCCCTCAGTAGCCCACCCTAGGGCACACCTGTGGCTGCAGAGGGGGGAGGGATGCCTCACGATGGGGGCTCACCCACTCTCCCTGTTTCTGCCAGTGTCACCGCAGTGAAACTGCCTGATGGGGTCACCTTCATCGTCTACGAGTTCTGGGAAACTGAGGAGGACTGGAAGAGGTAGGAGAGGGGATGAAAAAGCCCATTTTGGGATGCTTGGGTGTGGAGGGTTGATAGAGCAAGCTCTGTCCCCTGTATGATAGCAGCACTGAGGAGCTGTCTGTCTGTCCTAGTGCTGCCCCTGTAACAGGACAGGGTGTTGGGGTGGGTCTCTCTACACCTCCCACCTGGGAGTGGCTTTGGATGTGGTGATGGGTGGGGTCAGTGTCCTGAACCAAGGCAGGGTGCTCTGCACGAGGGGAAGTGAGCAGGATTGCTGGCACCCAGCCCTGCCAGAGCCCGTGGTGCTGTGAGGGGCTGGGATGGTGCTTCTGGGGAGGGCTGGGTGTCACCCACTCTCTCCCACCCGGGTGCAGGCACCTGCAGAGTGCCACCTGCAAGGGCTTCCAGCACGTGAAGGTGGACACGCTCAGCCAGCCTGAGGCCATCTCCAGTGTGGCCGTGCCAGGTAGGAGGGTCGCCACCCCAGAGCATGGGGGACAGGGACCCCTGGGCAGCCAGCACCTCTCCAGTTGTTGGGGAGCAAGGGTGGGCAGGTGCATGGTGTGCAGGACAGCGTGAGCTGAGCTGGCTGGCTGGGGGTCAGGGTGATGTGGGGCTGGGCAGGGGTGACCCTCCAGTGATGTTCCCCTGCAGCTGCCTGGTGCACCCTGAGCCGAGAGTGACGGTCGGTGCTGGGGACCCGCCAGCACCTGTCCCCTGTGCGGGGTGGCCGTGACTGGGGGAGGTGTCAGCGTGACCTGGCTGCAGTGAAGGAAACTCCCGTGTGTGTGTCCCCCACCCCAGAGAGTCCTCCCTCAGCTACCCCATCACCTGGGTCATCTCTCCCGGGCGTGGGGTGGTCTCGGGGGAAAGAAGGACTGCCAGGGAGGGGCTGGCAGGGTTTGGGGAGGGGGACATCCCCCTGACATAGGTAGGTGGGGAGGGGGGCAGTGGGTGCAGACAGACAGGCACTAGGGAGCAGGAATGGGAGTGGGAGGCTGGAGCCACCCAAGAGCAGAGAGTGGGTTGGGGGTCTGTGCAAGTCCCCAGGGGCCACCCAGGGAGGAGACTGTGGGGGTTGAGGCTGTGCCTGGTGCAGTGTCTGTGCCTGCAGGGATGGAGACCCGTGTCCCAGGGGCGAGTCAGGGTGCTGGCAGAGTGGCAGTGGGGGTTTTCCTGCTCCCAAGGTGCCCCTTAGTCCTTTCCAGGTGTTGGGGGGGTCCCAAGGGTTTTCCTTTGCATGTGCACAGTTGCA
Organism: Pseudopodoces humilis; assembly: GCF_049639895.1. NCBI lineage: Eukaryota > Metazoa > Chordata > Aves > Passeriformes > Paridae > Pseudopodoces > Pseudopodoces humilis. The sequence continues at coordinate 8,624,038 of NC_142213.1, read as the reverse complement.
GCTGGTGCCTGGCAAGTGTGAAGGTGGCTGCCTCCCCTCCTTCCTGGGGTCTATAGTTTGTCTGTGTGTCTGTCTGTCTGTGCCAATCCCACACTCACCCTGCCGTGCATGGGGGTCCCTCAGGGTGTGTGGCACAGGACCCTTGCCAATACCCTCTCCTGTCTTTATTAGCCACTGTACAATGGGACGGCGACTCCAAATAAAACCGCCATGGGATCCAGTGGTGTGGCTGTGTTGGGGGTGTGTGTCCGGGAGGATGGCGGGGGGGTCTCGGCGGGCTCTGTGGTCGCTCAGCGCAGCAGCCCCAGCACGGCCAGGGCAGCGCTCTGCCCGCACACGAAGGCACCGCCCAGAACGGAGAGAACGCCCCAGGCGATGAGAGCAGCCCTGCGGCGACACAGCAGAGGCTGCCGGGGTAGAGCTGGCCTCAGTAGCGGGCCACCTCTGTACCCCAGCTGCTCTGGAGCTCTCTGCAGGGTCCAGCTTCCTCTGCCTTGCTGCTCTGCATCACTCCCAGTCGATGGCTAAAGAGCTCAGCAGCCCCTCTGGGCCAACCCCAGTCTCCACTGCAATGACACACAAACCTTGGTCAGCAGATGCCACCACAAGGCCACCACGAGGTCGCTCCCAATTCTGCCTGCGCCCAGTGGTCCTGCTGAAGGAGCAGAGACCCGCATCCACCCACCCTGTGCTCGGCACGGCCACTCCCACACAGCCCCAGCTCCATCCCATCACCACATGCTTCCAGCCCTGTCCCCTACCCGGCTCCAGCCCCAATCCCCGGACCCCTGGGTCCAGTACCTCCGTGTTCCCTCCTCCCCGGGCACACAGCTGCCCTCGGCCCCATACTAAGCCTCTGGGATGCAGCACTCACCCCAAACCCAGCTGCTGCTCTGTCACAGGGTCCTCAGCACCGTGATCCTTCCCGAACTGTCCCAGGCAGGCTGGGACTCTGCCCTTGCAGTCTCCATCGCCCCAGCTCGCGTTGTCCCCTCTTCTCATGACAGGCTCATACTCTGGCAGGTGTCCCCAGGGGACCTCTCCAAGCCTTTGTCACCCACCTGGGTGCCCCTGCTAACCTTCTGCCTTGGCCCCTCCTGCACTCTGGCACCCTTTGGGGCACCCTCACTCCTCCCCACATGTCCATGGGCCCCCCCAGAGCACCCTTCTAACTAAGATCCCAATGTCCTGGGGTGCTCCTTCCACCCACCACACAACCTCCATCCTCACTCAGACTCTGCTGCTCCCCCAGGAGCACCACAAACATGCTTAAACACACACTTATCCCAAAACTTTCACCAGCACCATGTCAGGTCCCCCTGACATGGGCTGCAGGTGTGCCCTGGCCCCTCTAGACAGGAGTGGTGATAGGACACACCACCCTGGCAAAACAGGTGCCAAACTCCTGATGGCCTCCTGTCTTGGGGCACCCTGCCCCTCTGACCTCCACCCCAGCCCACACTGGGTGGTGTCCCAGTGCCACCAAACCCCACAGCTCTTCTGTCCCTAAAGTCACTCTGGTACCTGGGCACCTCCTTGATGCCTGGACACAGCCCTGGTACAGCCCCAGTAGAGCACTTCACACCCACATCCCCTTCCTCACAGGGTTCCCACCTTGACCAGGGTGACCCCCCGGGATCTGCCTGGGCCATGGCCCATGGGATCCCACACCCTGCCCCTTCCCTCGCCCCCACCGCTGCTGAACGCACACACTCACTTTTTGCGTGGCCCAAGGCTGTGGGTCCCAGTCATGCACACGAGGCACAGCCCTGCTGTCAGTGCAGAAGCTCAGCCCCAACACTGCACCCCTCACCCAGCCCCACTGCATTGTCCCCCACAAGCACAGCCCTGCACCCCCAAAATGGAGCCAGGACAGGCCACTTCCCACTGCAGTGACGTCCTTGGCACCAGTGAACCCCTCAGCACTTTCATCCCTCCCCGGTGCCCAATCTTGCCTGGGAAGATGAAGATGAAGAAGGCGCTGATGCCCCCGATGAGTTCGATGACTTTGCCAATGTCAGGGACGAACAGGGCGATGGCCAGCGTGGCAGCCATCCAGGTGACCGTCAGTGCCACCCGGCTGCGCCGCTCGCGTGCCTCACACTCCGCCACGGCCCCGCGCTTCGGGGCTGCCCACAAGTCCTTCACCACGGATCTTGGAGGAAGGATTGTGAGGGTGATGACACCCAGGGGAGCTGCGCCAGCTGGGGGGACACCTGGCTTGTCACCACTCCCCTCACCTGCCCAGCAGCACCACAATGGGGTAAATGGTGACAATGGAGATGCCAAAGAGCAGGCGAGCGACAATGACAACCGGGTCATTCCCTGGGTAGGACATCAGGACATCGGATGCCACAGCCTCACCAAAGGTCAGGTAGCCATAGAGCCCTGCTGACAAGGAGGTGGGGGTGGGTGGCCATGCAGTGAGCAGGACAGAGGAAGTCTGAGAAGGATGGATGAGCCAAGGGGTGAGGGGACCCCCGGGGCAAGGAGGAGTGAAGGGTTTGGTGCTGGGGTTACCAGTGAGGGAGTAGATGAGCAGGCAGATGAGCATGGAGAGCACAGAGACGGTGACCCAGTGGGAGAAGCTCTGGTTGCGCATGCTGCTGTAGATGGCCACACATGCCTCGTGGCACTGCAAGGCAAGGGGGGATGGTGCTGGGGCCCCATGCAGGGACAGCCCCCATCCCCAGCATCCTCTCCCCCACCTGTGGGTGCCCTGTCCTACTCTGCCCCATTCCCAGGCACTTGTGTCCTGGCACAGTCACCTCTGGTGACAGCCACAGGCCCCCCTTCCTTCAACCTGCCCTTCAAGGGACAGCATCCCCATAGTCTGAGATGCCATGGGGGGTTGCTAGCACTGCCCTGGCAGCTGCAGCCAGGGGGGCCAGGGTGACCTACCTGGAAGCCAAAGCAGATGGTGGGAATGACACTGAAGATGGAGATCCAGGAGGAGGACCTGTGGCATGTGGAGAAGAAGCACAGAACAAAGGGCATGAGGCTCTCATGGAGAAGAAACCTTCATGTCATAAACTGTGCAGCCTCGATGCCACTATGGGAATCTCTTGCCCAGTGATTCTGGGAGAAAGGGGTATTGCTGGGGTGAAAGCTGGGGCTGGGAGCTACCATCCACTGTGTGTTGTCCCCAGCTCAGCCCCACCACACACACACAGCCCAGTGCCACCCCAGCCCTGCCCCCATGTCACTGCTCATGCCATGGAGTTCAGGGCAGGAGGGACATGGGGCTGACCCTCCTACCTGGAGGGCTGGGGGGGCTCAGTCAAACGCAGGCTCTCTGCCTGCAGGTAGTACTTCAGGATGATGACCAGAGTGAGGTAGCAGGCAGCCAGTGTGCCCAGGATGCTGTCAGGGCATGGAAGAGTATCAGCACACAGCCAGGAGAAAAGGAGGGGTGTTGCCATGGCCCCACAAGTTCCTGGGAGGAGGTAACCTGGGGTACACGGTACCTAGGAGTGGGCTACCACAGGGATAGCCCAGATGGTACCTGGAGTACTTCTGGAAGCCGATCTCCCTGGGGACAGAGAGCGGGAAGATGACGAGGACGCAGAGAGCTGAGAGGGTGAAGCGCTGGTCCACATACCAGGGGGGCAGCTGGGGGACCCCATTCAGTGTCCCATTGGGGTACAGGGAGTCACACACTGTGGGGAGCAGCAGGGGGTCAGCTGCGCCCTGAAAGATGGCCCAAGGAGGTCGGGAGCATCACACCATGGCAGAACTGGGGAGCCCCATGTCCTCAGAATTTCCAGAAAAACCCTAGGGGTAACCCCAGCCCACGTGGGACCACCTTCCCTCACTCCTGAGAGCTGCCGGCCCCAAGCAAGCCCTAAACACAGTGAGGGGAACAACTCACGTTTCTCCAGCTGGTCACCCACCACCCTGAGGAGGGCCACAGAGATCATGAAGAGGTTGAGGAGGAAGCAGACCTCACAGAGCTTCCCCACGGCCGCCCCGCACACAGCCCGGACCACGGCCTGGTAGGTGGGCTGGGCGCTGAGGGCCGCGGCATAGCCCAGCACCGCCAGCCCGCTCACCAGGAACACCAGCGAGCCCTGCGGGGACAGAGGCAGCAAGAAGCACCATACCGAGCCTCCATCAGCCCCAGACCAGACCCGGCAGGGCCACAGCCAGGGACCAGGGTACCGGCCAGACCACCTTGTGGCCCTGGGTAACAAAGGTCAGCAAAAGGATGGGGACACAGCCTTATATGATACTTTGGGTTTAGATTTGGGGTTTTGGGGCATGTTCGGGAGCAGACACCCATTTACTTTGGGTTGAGCTACAAGCCAGCTACAAGTGTGGCTTCAGCTGCGAAGAGCATCCCCAAGGCAGCACCGCAACAACAACCTAAGTCTGTCGCACCGCTGCCCTCGCCGGGGTCGGGACGGGGGTGTCGTGAGAAGGGGGTCCCTGCCGGCTCCCCAGGTACCAGAGCAGATGCGTCCCCTTCCCTTCGCTCCCTCCCCGGGCCGGCGCCCCCGGGCTCCCCTCTGGGGCTGCCGCTGCCGCATCCCCGAGCGCCCGTGTCCCCCCGCCCCGAGTCCGCCCTTACCAGCTCCACCAGGAGGGCGGGGACGGCCCCGCCGGCCCTGCCGAAGGCCCAGGGAAAGCTCAGCAGCCCCGCGCCCAGCGCAGACTTGAGCAGGATGAAGACGGCGCCGGCGGAGGAGAGCCCGGGCGAGGAGAGCCCGGCGGAGCGCCCCGCCGCCGGCAGCAGGGGCCGGCCCTCGCCCGCCGCCCGCTGCATCGCGGCGCGTCCCGGCAGGGCTGAGGGCGGCCGAGCGCGGGCCCCGCGGGGCGGGCACGGGCAGCGCGGACCCCCCGCCCCCGCGGGCCGTGGGGAGGGGGCGCCGGGGGCCGGGCGGGAGGCGGCGTAGGAAGCACTGTCAGGAGCTCACCAGGGCCAGCCCCGCGCTGCACCCCCGGCTCGCAGAGCGCTCCTGCGGAACGCAGCAGCCCCTCCAGCTCCCAGCGCGGGGCCGGGCCAGGCGGGCTGGGGGCTCGTGCTCTCGCTACCCCCGGAATTATCACCACAGGACTGGACGGACTGAGGCCTCCCTCATCCTGCTCTGTTCAGCCAGGCGTGAAATTGCCTGCAAGGGGCATTACGGAGCGCCCCGGGAAGGGTGAAGGAAGGCAGCTGCAGCTCACACCTCTCAAAACTCGTTGGATGCAGGATGAGGCCAGCACCCCTGCGTGCCTCTGCAGCAGCTGAAAGCCCACTGGTGTTTTCCTGCACTGAGAGACTTTGGAGAGCAGCCATTCCATCCCAGCCCTTGCTCCACGCAGGCAAAGGGGATGCCAGGATAACAGGATGGCATGACTGATGTTGCAAAGGACCTGCACAGAGGCTGCAGCCCACAGGAATGTGGGGCCCATTCCCGACATGGGGGACACAGAGCAGCTCTGTGCCACTCCTGGCACATGCCACTGCCCCAGGGCTCACAGCACACAGGCCCTACCGTTGGCTGACAGCCCCTAATGCATTTTTGATTTCCCAAATATGTGCCCTTTTGATCTTGGTAAGATGGATAAAGAGACTTTAATCAGCTGCTAGGAGGAATTATGGATGGCTAATTGTGCCTGCCACCTCCATTACATCTATGCCACCTACAGGGCTTATAAACACTTAGAAGGGCTCTTCCAAGCCTTCATTAGCTGCACACCAAAGGCTTCAGAAATAATTGGCCTCTACGACCTAGAAATTGGCCACTGGGCTGTAAAATACCAGCCACTGGGAAAGGCTCTTAGTTCAGACTGTGCTTTGATACAGCTTGATTCTGGTTTCAAGCCTGCAGTGGAGCTCTAATCTCTCATTAGTGCTGCAATGAGGAGCAAGTCTCCTTATTAGCACTGACCTAAGAAGTGGTACCAAAGCTTTCCAGTCTCCCTCTGATGGAAGAACCTCAAACCAGAGGTGCAGCTCATTTCCCACACCAACAAAGCAGCTCCAGACAGCTTCTCTGCTCAGTGGCTCTGGGTTTTGTCCCTCATATTTTTCTCCCTTTTTCCCATTTATCTGGGTGCTCCAGCCCACTTGGCAGGTGGAAAAAGAGCTGTTAATGTTCTCCACATTATTATCTTTGAAGACTGCAGAAGGCACAACAGTCCTTGTTTCATACAAATAAAAACACTGACCACAATTATGCTTTGCTACCTGCAATCCCTTCTTGCCTTCTGTGGTCTGACCCTTGAGATTTCACACCTTTACTGATAGATTTTTTACAACCTGGACAAGTTGCACAGCTGCTGCTGGCTGGTCCTAAGAGAGACCCTAATGCCACAGATGAGATGTTGAAAACTCCCTCCCTATCGTTATAGATCTATGGTCAGAAAGGGAGGAGCAAGAGGCTCCAGCCCCATCGGGATGGCACAAGCAGCCCAACCTTGGGACCATCTTCTCAGACCTAACAAGCTTCCACTAATAGCTCCAAAGGAAAAGCTCAGGGCCTTCTCTGCCATGGCAACAGGCTGTTGCCTCTTCCAGGGCATCCTCCAGAAGAGAAATGCTGGATAAAAGGCAACTCTTCAAGTTAGAGAAAATTGGTTTGCCCAATCTTTTTTTGCAGGACACTCATGCACTGACAAACCCTATCCATGACTACCTGGATAGGCTTGTCCCAGACTACATGGAGTAAAGTTCTCTCCTGCAGTGCCCTTTCCCACAGCCCATCCCCCTAACCGCTGGTAAGCCCTAGGAGGATGTGTGCAGACTACCCCAGCAGGGTTATCCCTGCCTCCTCTTTCTCCAGCCATACCCAGAGCTGCCCACAAACTCACCCAGGACCAGTGCACACTGCTTACCTGCCCAGGCTGCCATTCCATTCACAGATACAGGCAGCCATCAGCTCCTGGCTCCTCCTAGGAAAAGATGCCCATTTGGAGCAATGATGAAAGCAGTTGTTAAAGAAAACCTCACAGCTTCACTACAAAAGAGAAAAGCTATTTCAGTTATGGCAACATTAACTGGCACCACACGGACAGGGGAAACTTGTGCCTGCATCCTTATTTAAGCCAGTGACAATTCACAGGCTTTCAAGCAGGACAAATCAAAGCAAACTGGGTTCTCATCTCTGTGACACCACACAGTGCTGTTAGGTGCTATCCCCATGACGGTTTTCTGTACAGCTCTTTGCGAGCTCTCTCCTTACGTGCTGCTGAGTTTTGAAGGTTTCCAGAACTTTGTGCTCACTCAGAGCAAGCAGGGTTTGTGCGACTGCCCAGTTAGTGCTCCAAGGAAATGTCTGCAACCTGGGATACTGCAGGTAAGGACAAAGATATGGTGGGAAGAGAGATGACATGCAAATCTTCCCTACTCCACAGTCTGCTCTCTTTGACTCCAAGTGGAAAGAAGAGCCACTTAGCACGTTGTCTTTGCTTCATATAGATAACATATTTATTGAAAAATCTGCTTCACCAACAACGGTGAAATCGTGACCAAAAATTACAAAACATCATGGTAAGTTTGCTTTATAAAAATAAACTGCAGGAGTACACCTCACTGATTTGTACTGGTCTCTCTCAGTCCCTTCCTCCTTTAATGGTGCACATTATACTCTTCAGCGTAATGCCATTCTAGAAAATTGCATTCCATCCAAAAAAAATGCACTTGTTTTTCCTTAGCAGAGGTCCTTAAAGTGACTTTTCCCCCGCCCTCCCCAACAATAAATATAGAAAATAGCCTTTAAACAAATAAATTTTAGTTTGGTCAGCTTAAAAAAAAGGTCCATTTTCCCCCTCTTGGGATGTAGTGACTAAGCAGCCATTTAAACAGTATTCAAGTCTTTGGTGGCTTCAGCTGCTTAAAGCTGCAGTTTTACATACAGAGGTTCTTTTTTCTCTCCACAAACCAAAGACTATGAGATGATGTTAGGTACACATTCGCTGCACCTCCACTGGGAGCGACCCCTTGCCCCGGAAAGCAAGCAAAGGAGGTCATCTTTGGCACGGCAGAGCTTTCACACAGAAGGTGTCTTTGGTGGATGAACCTGCTGCATCAGCTGCGGTCGTTTCACGCGCGGTTTCCGTCTCTTTGGCCTGCTCTTCGCTTTGTTGATCTGCACCACAAAGAATGCCAGGACCACCATGGCGCCAAGAAAGGCAAAGACAGGAATCGTCTGTCCCACATCCTGGTTGTACCGGCCAGGCATTATACCTAGAAAGGCAAAGAGGTTTGGAAGGCAGCAGTTACCACGTGAGCCAAGATGGCTTTGTGGTGCTAATGCCATCTACCAAAAGGATCTGCCGCTAACTCTTGTTCAAAGCCCAGGCAGCCATTAATCAGATTATATTTCAGACAGGAAGATTAACAGCTGCAAACCGATTAGCAAAAATCAGATGGGATGCTAACTTTAGAGAAAAGCACCAGCCTTTCCACCTTGACCCATTTGGGCACATGAAAGCATAGTCCAGATTTCCCCTGTAACAACAATCTTCTGTTTTGCATTAGAAGAGAGATGCAGACACTTGACCATAATCTTACTACTAAGTAATTGCTGCAATTCAAATCCTGATGGAACGAGGAAAGTGATTTCATGCTTGCTTGCTCCTGAGACTGTGCACACAATGAGGATAAGCTAGAGAAACAAACCCTTCCTTTTTACAGGTGTCTCTGGTCTAGCAGCTCAGACTGGGAAAAGAGCACATATGAAGCTTTCCATCTGCTTCCAGCTCAGCCTGCAGTGCCAAGCTTGTACAGGAGAGCTGCCCACCTGAAAGCTGTTTTGAGTGCTAGACACCATTTGTTAGTGTAACAGCTTGCCCAAGGCACCATTCTGACAAACTCTTCTGGACTCTGCTTTTTGCACTCACAGAAGGAATTTTAATTAGCAGTAATATGTGGTCACAGCTCCTAAGGACAGGTGCTGCTGCTGACCCATCAGTCATCCAAACAAACCTATCCAAAACAAAATTATCAAAATGCACCCACAAAGATCTTCCTTCAGTATGTCATGCACACTTTCTATTGAACAAACTATTCATATGCAAAAAAATCTTCATCAAACAGCCTTTTATAACACAGACATACTATTATATGCATGCTTTCCACAATTGAAAATAAACAGTGGCTCTCATATGGCTGTGCTGTGTTTGGGCTTTTTTCAAAGCTTATGAAAAAAGCAAAACAAAACCAGCAATTTTCAAACTTTTCAATATTTACCTCCAGGAATGTCCCACGCTCCACTTTCTCCAGGGGACAGTGGTCTCACCTGGGGTCGGTTCTGTCGAAAACTGGGCAGTGCCACTTTATCAAGGTCAATTGACAGTAATTTTTGATGTTTCCAAAGGTTGCTAGAAGAAATTTAAAGACAGAGGTGTCTGTCCACTTACTTCATTAATGCAAGGAATTTTGTAGCAATATATAGAAAAAGTGACAGTACGTATACACCCTACGTATAACTCACTAGTCTGGACCCAAATGATGCCTGATCCACTCCTTAGGCTCTGCAGGTTGCAGGCCTCCAAACTTCAATTCAGGCACCACAGGGACATAACTAGATTAGCAACTATTAGGGCTGTGTGGAGCCCTGTCCTTCAAGGAACTGACAAATGGCATGAGAGAAGGCAGCACTAGGAGAGCTGTCCAAGAAGATGCTTCAGAAAACTCTTTCCAAGGCACACGATGACGATGGGCTTCATCAAGACTGTTCATTCGAAGTTGGAATCACTCAATCACAACAGTGACTTGTGAAGTTATTTTTAAAATACCAGAATTTCATAGTGTAGCTATTAGGTGAGTCAGAGTTATTCACTGAAGAGGCATTAATCATTATTTCCTCTTTGCAATCTGGTATTTTTCTAGGAAAAGGCATTACAGCTGTCCCTTTCAAAACTAGATAGAACAAGTAATTTTTCAGCTGAACTCAAAAGTGTGACTTCTTGTATGAGAAAGACATACACTAACCTGGGGGCAGTTTCATTCAGAGGCTGTGGTTTGGCCCAGGACAGGTGAGGACAAGCAGGAAGGGACCGGGGTTTAGGGTCTCCCAAGTGAGCCTCGAGCACCTTTGAGTATCGATGCAAATGGTTACCTGCAACTCATAGCAGAGAGAGACTGGCTTACCCAGAGACAGGCAAGATAAAAGTTACCAACACTGACCCTGAGCTAAACAGTGCTGCTGTAAAACCCAGGAGCCATTTACAGAAACAAGCACTCACAGCTAAATATCAGAATTAACCTAAGGGTACCTTACAAAACAGTAAGAGTCTGCACGTACCACAGCAGTTAATCCAAGTTTTCCTGGCAGCATGTGAGATAAGACTGAATGCTTTATGCTCTGTAGCTAGTAACTAGAATGTCCCCCCGCAGAATCAGGCATCTGAACACTCCTACTCTATGAAAAGAACATTTTCTTCAGTCTAATCACAACTATATCACAACAAAACCCTGCAAAATGTGCTCTCTTCCAATAAAACAGCACAACCTTGCAAAGCTTGCAGCAAACCAACCTTACTGGCACGTAACTCAAGGTGTCTGCCCCAGCCATCCTGCCCTGAGGGTTGCTGAGCTTTGGGTTGTGCTTGGCCATGGAGGCTCTCTCACCTTCCATGCGCTCGGGGAGGGAGAAGCCGGCTCCCGATGGCGGCCGCTGCCTGTTCTCGGAATGGCTGAGGCTCGGTGGCATCACCCCGTAGGACGTGTACTGCAGCAGGGAATCCAGGAGCCAAAAGCAATCTGTGGATTTCACAGCCCCAAGCCCCAAAACAAGATATGCATTATGCCACATTTAAAATGGCTTATATTTCTGCTAAGAAGGCTTTAATGACATTTAGAACTACAATCCATGCTGGCTCTTGCTTTTCTCCTGAAGTTCTAGGCTCACTTTCAGAAAGATGCAACTTTCAACACACACCCCATATTCCCCTGCAACACACAAACACAGCATTAAACTCCTCAGTCTTAAAAATTGACACGTGTGTAGCAAACCAGGCTCTTTTGAGGAGCAGAACACAAAAAAAGTATGTTTTGAATACACGAATTCCAGGTTATGCAAAGTCATCCAAGTTTTGACAAAAATCATGAAGTTCTTCAGTGGAAGCAAAGAAACCTCTGAGTTTCTGGTTTAATTTTTAACAGGGAAATGGAGAACCAACTGTATTTTTGAAAGGACAAAATAAATACCTTGCAAAGAAAGGGAGAACAAGGTAGTGTTTACAGTGCAAGGATATGACTCATTTGCTTTCTCAAGCTTAAAAAAATAAACAAAAAACATTCTGGCGACATCCCAGCTAAAGGTACAAGCATAACCTACAGCAGCTATGGTACATACCAGGCTGGAAATCAGCACCACAATACATGTGATCATAGTTTTCCTTTGCACTTCAAAAGCTCATGATCCTTCGCTTTGATTTTCTCCTGAATTATTACTACCTTAATGCAGAGCTACCCCTAAGGAACAAGCACTCCAGCTAGTTCACATCACAACTCTACTTTGCAGGAGTAGGACAATGCCTCATCAGCTATTTCCACCACACAGCAAAGTATTTTTCTCAGAACTTCTTCCCCTAGGAACAGTTGGCTGGGAATGGGAGTTAATCTTCATAATCCCAGTGTCCCTTAAACCCTCACCTTTGATTTTTCAAAGAGGTCAAACAGATTTTAAGGATTTATATTCACAAATGTTAGGAATTTTCCTCAGTTAAAGCCACCAATGTCTCTGCAGGAGACATAGCTCCTGGTTCACAACTGAAAAGCTAATTTTAAAGGATTTCTTTAGAGCATTCCACTCTTTCTTGCTTCAGATGTTACCCTGAATTTAACAGTATTAGGGAGGTCACAGAGCATTATTTTCTATAACTTAATTTAAAGCTATGTACCTTCTCTTTTGTTATGTGCTTTAAATAACCTGCAGCAAGCACTAAGGCACCAATGTGCAGGTGTTAGGGCAACTCACAGGAAGCAGCCCAAAGGCAGATAAGGAAAAATCAGAGAACTCTTAAAAAACCCCAAAATGTATGGTAGAGAAAGAAATCAGCTACAGATGGAGAGCTCCCTTAGGCAGCAAGTTCCTTTAAACTTAAATAAATTAGGCAAGGGATGGATTACATAATGTAGTATTTTAAAATATTTTCTGGAATGAAAAAAAAGTGACAAAAGCTTAAAAAATTATAGATGTACTTTTCATCACAAAACGAAAATTCAGTTCTGTTCAGTGGAAATGCAGAAAAAGACTTCACATATTGGATTATCTCCCTCCCCTCAAGCCACAGATCTACCAGCTTGTGCTTTACATGTCATGAGAAACCTAAGCAACCTCTTAAAAATTTGCAAAGTCAGATCAAACCAACTGCTAGAAAAAAGATTTTATAAGAATCAGCCATAGTGTGTAGGCAGAGAGCATGGCTTCTCTGGGAGCCACAGAAAGCACACACAACTCACACAACTGCTACCCAGAATTGCAAACAAATGCTTTGACAACTAATTGAAGTTCCTACTTTCTGACATGTTTACACCCGCTGGTTTGTGTCAATGTAGGATAACCTGAAAACAGTAATGCACAACTGGAACATGGGACATTACCATAAATCCTCACAAGAAACACTGCAAAGGGAACAAGGCAGGCTGAGGTGCAAACTCAAAAGACAAAACCCACTATTGTGTATAAACATTCTGAAGATGTTACTAGGGAAAAAGTGGAAGGATCTCCTAGTGGCCTCTTCACGACTTCAGATAAAGAACGTGTAACTGTTAGTGCCTTCTGCAAACAAAAACACCCCAAAAATTAAAATAAAATAAAATAAAACAAACAAACAAACAAATAAATAAATAAAAAGACCACAAACCAAACCCTCCTTGCAGAACAGCCCCCAAATCTTGTGGAACAGAAAAAAAAGTGTGTGGAAAATAGCCCCATTTATCAGAGGGCTATCTAATGTGAGGCACTCTGTTGCTGTAAACATACCTCACAGCATTTCAGTAGAGCTCTGAAGAACTAAGATTAATCCCCAGTAAGGAATATTTAGAGTCCCTACAAACCATCTGCTTCTGGTGGGGGCTGTAGAACCCCAGAGGAGAGCTGTCAGTGCAGGACAGTGACTCTCCCCACGTGCAGGGCTCACACACCTTTCTGCCGGTGGCTGTCGTCCAGGCAGTTGGAGTCGCCGTACAGAACTATTCTGCCACCACCTTCTGAAGGAACTTGGTAAAGCCCCAAAATAGGGACATTTTCAATTACAGCAGTCTCCTGTTTTAAAACTTCAAGACCTAAAGCAAATAGTAAATAAATTTCATAGCCTGCAGAGCATCAATGTCAATCTACCTATCAAACAACACAGCCTACATTTCCAGCTGACATGCAACAATGCAACAATGCCCCACACCACATCACATGTTTTTAGAAGAAGTTTTCAAAACCCCCAAGATGTTATGATAAAAATGAAATTGCTCCAAGACTCTGATTGTAAAGTTTCCTAGTGATAATAATTTTTTTCTTTCGTTGGTGGAGAAGATCATCACAACCTGGATTATCTTCAACAGCCTTGAATAAAAAAATTCTAGTATCTTCAGCAAAATGTTTAAAATCAAAATGTTATGCTCTTTATGTTGTTTCCATCCTTCTGCAGATTCTACAGAAAGCTGGTTTAGGAAAGCTACCCTTCCTTCCTAAAATTATACCAAGTAGAAAAAAATAAAGACAAATTTCATATTTTACTTGAAATTTATCCCCTTTACTTGAGACACCGTTTAGATAGCAGAAGCAAAACAGAGAGCTCTTTTGCCCCAGGAATTGCAATGAAAAGGATTAAAGAGAAAAAGCAGGTCTAGCAGGCTACTTGTCAAATTGACACTCTCTCTCTCTTGCACATAAGGAAATACATAAGTCATCGGCATACAGGGATATTGTCTTTCCTTCAAAAGGCTCATACAGCTGAGCTCTACTGTTCCAGAAAATTTCTCCACTAGGTAATCACCTCTGCTGTACATCCTAAGCCAAAAATACAGTGAACTGACCGATCTTCTCAGGCAGTTGCTGAGTTTTATCAGAAGCACTGCATGTGCTTCTGCTCTCACACTCAAAACGCTAAACCCTCTGCACAAACCTGACCTGCAATACCCTAAGAGTTCTGGTCATTTGCCCCTGCAAAGCACTTCCTAAAAGCTCATCAAATATAAGATTTATTTTTTAAATTGCCATTACAGTTCTGAATTACTCCCTCCCAAATGAAAGATATTATGATAAAAGAGAATGGAAAGGCACAGAGAACAAAGCACTCAAGTCTGAGACCACAGGCATCCTGTAAGCATAAAATTTTCCCTTATGAGTTTCACTGGTGACATTTTGTCTAGTAACATTTTCCTTATTTATATCCTTAGATCACCACAGCTACCACAACATTCATGCTAAATATGGCAATGATCAGAGGATATACTTCAGCAGCATTTGAAATTTATGAGAAACATGAACAAGTAACACAATTACAACACAATTCCTCCCCTTCCAGAAACACACGTACATGCAGATGTGTTTCCATACAGCAGTCACAATACAGGGCTGCATATAACACTTGGATATTGTATTATTTAATAACTGTATACAGAGTCACACTGCAGCTGCCTGTTAAGCATCAGCTACAAGCTCTAGGCAAAATGAGAAAATGTAAAAATATATACCCTGTAAATGTGGTTTTGCATTTATTGTTTTTAAACGTTTAGACTTTGCAACTTTGCATGTGCACTAACCCCAAAGTTCTACTCAAAACACGGAAAAAAGGACCAGGAAGCTCATACCTTGATCCTTGAAAGTCTGTGCAATGACGATGCCATCTTCTGGGAACTTTGCAATACTGCACCCTGATGCGTAATTCACTGAAGACATCACAAAACTGCTGTTTAGAACCAGAAATCACATTCCCTCCCTTCCCTACCCAACAAGCCAGGAGAAAACATTCCCAGGAACACTGCACTGAGTTTGTATATTTTGACCAATGTGTGTGTTTGCAGAGAAAACACTGCTAAGCACAGCTTTCACAGGCTCACCTTCACACACTTTCCAAATCTTTCAATTTTGGAGTTTTTTTTAAACTGAAAAGCTAAATCAAATACAATGAAAAAGTCTACAAAGGAAGAAATCATTTACAAGACTCTTTTCACTGAATCTGAGCAGTTCCCTTGATTCTTGCTCAACCTCAAACTTGCAGAAAACCATTTTCCAAACACCCCACTGTAGCCTGTGTAGGCAATGGACTCCAGTACTCACTTTCATGACTTGCCATGGTAAAATCTCCTTCATACAGCCCATCACTAAAGGCCATATTCCAGACAGAAAGCAGATCATTGAGTGCTGGTATATTAGCACCTCCAGTATCAGGCATCCACCACTGCCTATAAAAATTACAGTGCAACACTGTTTATTAGTATACAAAATATACACCTAGAGTTTGGATAACAGAAAGTCACACATCCCCCTGCACACAGACTTTCCCAAAGCCATTTAAATAATGAATTACATCTTGAAGTCTTCTTTAACTCCACAGGCATCTGAGCAGCTGTCTCTGACTGCTTTTGAGCTAAAATTAAATAATACTGATGTAAAGTCCTCAGTGCATTTCAGCTGCATGAAAAACTTCAATTTACTTGAAAGAAATTCAGTCTTATGCTTTTTGCTTGGCTAAGCAGAGGTAAAAATGACAGTCATGTCAAATGCTTCTCATTTTCATAATGAAGCAAAATGTCATGTATTTTTTCTTTATATGCAATATAAACATGCAATAATTTCAGTAACAGGTACATGACCTGGTGATACTCTTGCAATGCTCTTTTCCTTCTATTCTGCTCCCCTAAAGTAAAACATGTCCATTTTTATTTGTTGGTCTTGTCTCAAATTTCGTATTTGTTTTCATTGTAAATGTTTTTCTTGGCATTAGAAGTAGAATACAGGACCAAAGAGGACTCCACAATCATAAAATGGGTAGCTATGCTCCTAAAGCTGTAGCCTAAGATCAGTTTTGCTACTTCAGGTAGCACCTTCTTACAGGTAACATCCAAGTGCTGAAGTACAGTGCATCACATCTGGGATTTTTAGGGTGCAATTCTATGGCATTTTATTTCCCAAACCACTTGGAAGTAAGTCAATACCTTGTGTTTTCATCATAAAACTTCACTTTTCTCATCACAGATGTGTTGTACCAGTCACTAAAAACAATCAGTGAAAGTCCATTATCAACATCCCTCCTCAATTTGGTGATCTCTTCCGGGAAATACTCTTCCTCACTGTCCACCATCAGTAAAGTCCCTGTGTGCAAAAGCAGAAAAAGGAGTTCTCCAGGCTGGTCATCACTGTGATGTTACCACTATTCACAAAACCCACACAGAAGCCAACACAAGTGCACATTTTCACATTGTGTGGTCCATGTGCCCTGCTCTGGCAGCTCATCTAATAAAGCCATATTTAAGGATAGTAAATGTAAGACAAATGTATCCCAAAATTAGTTTGCAGCACAGGAAGTTTTTAGGGTGTTACTTATGACTCCTGCTTGTGTGGTCTCAAGAACTGAATGCCCATATGTGTCAGGTGTGTGTTCTGCAGTTTGGTGTCACCCAAATGTTCCATAAACTGAGCCAAACTGTGGCACAGCTGGACAATGAGGGGATTCAAACTGATCCAAACTGGAGTGCTAATGCAGATGCTGCCTGGTCAGGAGGTTTTTCACTGCTCCAGCTCTAACAGTACTTTCCTCACTACTGCAGACTTGCAGCCAGGTAGTCAGCAATTACTCTGAAAAAAAGGAGTTTGATTCACCTGTTGAAAACTACAGCTTCATTCTGGTAAGCTTGACTAAATTGCCACTGCCACTTTGACATAACCCTCTCCCACTCCTGTTAACAAGCAAGCACAACCTTCTCTGCATCACTGAGAAAAACACAACCAGAAAAATATACTTTTATTCCTTGAAAACATGCTTATGCTTCTAGACTGCTTCTAAATACCAAACCCTTTTGCTTCTTCGCTTTCTGATTGCCCAGAGAGGTGGTGAAATTTCCATCCTCAGAGACAACACAGATCTTGACAAGATGACACCCTGAGCAATCTGATTAACCACTGTGAGCCCCATGTCTCACTACTCCTTGCAACCAAGCCAATTCTGCAAGTCCAGGCAGTCTGCATTTGGAAAGCCTTCTGATAAAGATCCTGTAGAAATGGGACAGAGTGAAATGGGACACAAGTGTGAAAACAATACAAGCTAGGGACAAGTGGCAGGTGGACCACAGATCATTGAGTTTTATTCCCCTCACTTCTTTAGGAAATTCTGAAAGCCCAACAAACTACAATCAAATGAGGTACAACACAATGGTGAATCAGAGTAGAGAGAAATCCCCTAATGCTGCTCTCTATCAATTATAAAACTAGTGATATCAGAAGAAACACTATTTTGCTACTTTTTTAAGGGCTAACATTAATGTATCCATGTGTATATCCACTGAACTCTAAAAGCAGTGGTGAGAAGTTCACTTAAGATTCAAGATAAACAAAAGATTACTGCTGGCAACAGTTCCAGAACTGACAAACTCAGGAGAATGCATCCTCACCTTACAGTGCACTAAAAAACATCCCAGCTGAAAACAAGAGTGTTTTTGGAGCATGCCACGGTTTAACAAGGGGCATAGGGGAGCAGAAAGGAGCACAGACAGCTTGCTCTGTCCCCTGCCTGGCCAACCTATCCAATTTGCTTCCTGATGAGCACAGAAACAAATCACATACTGCTTTACTATTGCATACAGTTGGATGAACACTTGACCCACTCTTTTATCTAATCAAAAATCAAAAACATAAAGAACCAGGATGGACACCTTTGATTTTAGTCTGTTAAACAGGTCAAGTTTCATTTTGACTGTGCCAAAATCGTTTGACAAATACAGTTCTGCCTTTGTGGGACTGAATACTAAGGAGCTTTAACCCACTCAGAGGCTGGCTTTCCCTCTCTTTTTTTCATGGTAAGGTCAGAGAACAACACTAATTCTACTAAACTCCCAAGCAAGCTTCTCCAGAAATACTCCACACAAGTATCAGCACATAAATAGTAACTATCCCAATGCCAAAATATTTTTCTACTACCACTAGAATTTTTGTTTGTATCTCAAAACATTTTTGGTCTTCCAACAAAAGGTCAATTCAGGAAAAGGTTAACAGTATGGAGAACAATGCAATTAACTCATGCTTACCATACTGACTTGCATCAAAACATGTAAACGGGGAACCAAGAACCTCAACAAAGTACCCCATGCTCCTGAGGTGCTGGTACATGTCCCTGAAGTTTGTGTGGATATGGTCACCATTCCTTAGAAAGAGAAGAGTGTTGAAGACATTTAGATCTGCCACATAGAAATCTCATTTCCACCTTTCTGATTTTCTGAAATCCTGTCCTCCTGCCACCTCTGCATACTCCAAGAAGCTTTCCAAAACTTGTGCCCTGGTCACTGACCCAATTAATCCTCACTGAGGTACTGCTGCATGTTTTTTTCTATGGATGCTTCCCTACTCCATCTATGAAAGGGCAGCAAAGTCCTTCCCTGTTTGAAGACAGCCTCCCTTAAGAGACAAGGGTTCCCTTATTGTCTTTTAAATTGTCAAATTTGTGTGAATGCTGAAGCAGTTAATAAAGTGTCCCCTTTAACTTCCTGCGAGAAATTAGGTCAGAATACAAAAGTCAAACAAAAATCTCAGTATCTTAAATGAGCATTTTAAAAGCTTTTCATTTCATGTGAATAAAACCATAGAGCTCAAAAAACAATCCTGCACCACAAGCAGACTCAAAGTGCTTTTCATAGATTTTACAAAAGATAAACCCATGCCTTTCTGAAAAAGGCTAGAACTATGGTGTTCAGTAAAGTTATCCCAGATCATTAACCCACAATCAAGAAATATTGATTTAATAGAACCCAAGATAAATACCAATCTAACGGATCATTCTTCATCCTCAAATTATCCCTGGGGAAGTATCCTGGTGGATAACGGAGGTTATGATACTGATCCCAAAGGACTCGCTTACTACGAGGTGGAGTAGGAATAATCTTCACTTTTATTGGAAGCTTCACCGTTGAAGTCTGCTCTGCACCATTTTTAGACTGAAGGACAGAACAAACTACAGTGAAATCCTTTCTCCCACAGGAATCAGTTAACCACAGTTAACAAAAAAACTGGAGGTACCAAATCTACTTTTTGTCACCAGTACCAGCTCCAGAGACAAGATTACTTTTGTCCTAAATTGCTGCGTTATTCTTTTCTGCACTCAACAATTTATAATTATACTCAGAATGAAAAATAGTTAACATATGTTACAACCGTGATCTGGTTCAATTGTTCAAAATCTTAAGTTTCTCAGGAACAATTAAGCATTGCTCTAGAAGAAACATATTTAGGCAATCTTTTTTCAAAATACATTACTTAAATCCAAAATAAACGAATGAAATTATGGTGTTGGTCCCAAAGAGAGGCTTCCTGATTCTAAATTATAGGCAATTTGCTCTCAATTATAAAGAACATTATTTGTACTTTTTAATTTCCTGACCCAAATTTAACTTATGCTTCAAATGACGTGGCTAGAGCAAACCCTTAAAACCAAGGTATTTGCATATCAGAAAGCAGTTTTGATAACTTTTCACCCAGGAAATCCAAAATGCACAAAACTTACTTCATTTTCTGCAGGGGATGATACCGTGATCATAACATGACCCTGAGCAATGCCTTCCCAAGATGCTGCTTTCTTTGCTACAGAGATGGAAATTGCCAAGTATCCAGACCAAGGCCACAAGACTGGGGAATAGGAGAAAGCCACTTCGATGTTATCCCCATTTTGGGGGAGATAGGGTTGCCAGTCTGGCTGTGAAATGAAGAATACAGAACACTTGTAGCACAGTATTTGCAATCACTACTTTCTGCACACATAGCCCTTTTCCTCTGCTTGAAGTAATAAATATTAGCTCTTCTGAAGATTATATCAAATTTTAAAATGCCCTCCAAGTTCAAAAGTCTGGTGTGGTGTCAGCGAATCAAGCCAACTGTGACAGCCTCTATGACCCAGACCAAAGGCTTTTCAGAGGTAGGACTATAAGAAGGTGCCCAAGTAAACCTGCTTTAACATTGAGATCATGTGCAGAAGTTTATTTATGGTGAGAACACAAGATTTCTCTTTGATAATGAGGCGAACTAACAGGCCAGTTACATCAGCTGTATGTATTACCATAAACTAATGACCTCGGATAAGAGTTTCAATGCCCTTTAACCTAAACTTGAAGCTAAACCAGACCTCAGGAGTCATACTAAAATGTTGAAATTAGACTCATTTACATTAGCTGGAGTTACAGGACAGGTGTCTTTTTAAATTTGTATCAATTCTCAAATCTATTCTACATTTAAACTTATTTAATTAAAAACCTCCCTAGACAACCAACATGCTCAATATCACTGGTGTGAAAGAAAAGGTTTGGCAGCAGAGTCTGGTAAGCTGATACATTCAGATTGCTCTGACTCAGGGAAAAGGCTTAATTTAGTGTCAGGATTTTTTACTGAAATCATTTATATTCCAGGATGGAAAAAAAAAAAATATTAAGAAGGTCTGTCCAGAAGATTTTAAATGCTATTAGAGAATACAAAGAAATCTCTAAGTACATCTTAATTCAAACTGGTTTTGCAAAAATAAAATGTTACACGCCCTGAAACTAATGCATTGCTTGAAAACTTGTGGACAGCTGGTGTTAACAAATCCTCCAGTGTGGGTGCACCCTTTAATCAAACACTTTGCATCTCTTGCTCCCAGCAATGAGGTTTGTTCTACAAATTTCACAGCTAAAGTAGTATTTTCTGGGAAGGTTTCAGCAACATTACCAATCAGAATTTGGAACAGTGTTAATACTTACCTTGTCTACAAGTCTCCCAGTGACTCCCATGCCATTAAGGATGGTAACATTAACAATAGTTGGCATCCCTCCATAATATATGGGCTGAGAACAATAGGGCCACATGTAGGGACATTCGGTCAAATCAATATAGCTTGGACTCAAACTACAGCAGGACAGAGGAGGGGAAGTTTAAAGAGAAAAAAAATTACCAATAAACAGAATAATGTGACACTACACGCAAGTACAAAAAAGTTTCAGATAAACCATGCCAGTCATAGTTTACCAATCTCTCACCGTACTTCCCAAATATGACCCTAAATCTTCTTCCCTTCCTTATTTTTTTTCAAGTTTTGTAAAAAGATTTTCACACACAAAAAAGGAAACATCTCAATACAGGGAGAAGGTCCTTATTCTCAAAAGTTTAAATTTAACTACTTTTCCATTGTGTTCTTATATTATTCATAACATCTAAGGCTATAAGAGAAAAGGATCATCCCCTACACTGCTGTGTGACTTTTCATCCATTCTCTGGTCAAAACTCATGCTTGAGATTACACAAGATCTGTGCAAGTCCTCACTGTTGCACAAGCACGGATTGCTCAACTGAGCTACACATGCACCACCTGCTCTCTTAAACAAAAGAGGAAATTCTATTGTACCACCGATTAATTAAGGATTAAAATTAACCTGGCCTGTGGTTTATAGCTGTTGAGAATCTGATAAGCTCTTAGAAGATCCAATTTGCCATGTCCTTGTTCAAACATGTTGACTCCAGGAAGTCTCCGTGCTGATGCAATAAGGGCCTGCTTCATACTTGCTGGATTCACCATTTCACGCTTCTGAACTGTGCTGAAACAGGAAAAAAAAGACCACAAAATCAGTCTGCTGTAACATTTTCTGTTCATATTTGTCTAAAATTGCTTGATTTCTCACAATACAAATGTAGATGAGGGACAAATTTCTGGTACATTTCTCTTAAAAACTAATAATACATGTATTTTTCTCCTTACAATGTGCTCCAGGACCAGCAGTCATTACAATCAGGGCAGTATCTTTATATGCTAAATAAAATATCTGTTTTCCCAGGGGAAAGAACACCTCTAATGTTCAAACTAAAATGTACCATTTTTTGGAGGAAATATGATGGTGACTTTGAATTTTTTTCATTTTTCTCAAATAAAGATTTGTCTCATCCATATGGAGTAGCTATGACAAACACAGGGAATGGACTTGCAGTTCCCACTTTCAAATTCTTCAGTGTGCAACAGCTGACTTATGCAACAGGATAATGGCCATAAAACCCTGCATCCTATAAAATTTACAAGTACATAATTACCTACTAAAGGTGCCTACTTTGAGCAGCTGCTCTTTTACAAAAGTTGACAGAGGCACAGAAATTCCAAATGATTAAAAAATGTGACAAAATTGTCTCATAGTACTGTTCTCCCTAATCATAGTCTCAAAGACCTAACTAGCATTCAAAACAGTTCTCACGTTTTTTCATGAAACACAGAGGTAGCCAGATAATGTCTCAAGCAGAACAGTGATTTTATTCTCCAACTTTGTTTTTCTACATCTAAACACAATTTTGTTTTATTTGATGGATTCCTTTAAAGAGAATTTTATGCCCCTCCTGACTGATACCTTTCTAGAGATTCTTATTTAAGACTTACCTCACTAAGAGAGTGACAGCACCTGCCACCACAGGAGATGCCACACTTGTCCCAGAGAGGGAGCGGCATCCGCCTTTCATACCAGACCCTCTCACTCCAGAGCCGTATGTAACAATATCAGGCTTCACTCTGCCATAACCTCCAGGCAGCTCCTGTGAAAGAAAACAAATGGATTATTGCCTTCGTGTAAAATGAACACCGATGGCTTCATTTGGGCATTTAAATTAACTGCAGGTCACTCAGAAGTGAAATTAGCAACCGGATTATCTGAGGTTCAGCATCACAGAATAGCAGCTACATTGAAGAAGGACTCAAGCTGCTTAGGACAAGTTCCCAACTTTTCAAGGTTACTGCTGATCTGCACTTCTGCTAAGCAGGAAACCACTGACAAAATGAGAACCACACTGCTACTGGCTACACAGAAACTTGTGACAATCCCCTGTGACAGTCCCCTTGATCAAGATTGCGGTGCAAGCTCATGTGACATCGTGTGTGCAGCAAGCACCACCTCAGCTCCACAGGAAACTAAGTGCAATTTCCTATGTAGTACCTGAAAACCCTAGGATTTTTAAACCAAAGGACAAGAGCAGGCCTTCATGTTTGCAAATTTAACCACACAGACAAGTTTTTGCCATCAAACAAAAGGAAGCGGATGTTTTATAAACTCATCAAAAATGTCAACAGTAGTCAGGATTAATAATAACTAACTACTAGTAATAACTACTAATAATGAGAAACCCTGAAAAGAATACAAAGCTTCTTGCTTAAAGACTTTCAATTTCTAACTATTCTGATGTCTGATGAAATCTTTTCTCCAACACTCATCTACATAGGACTGCCCATTCAGAAAAGGTTGCCCTTCCAAGGCCCTTATTTTGGCTGCAAATGTGAGCGGCCATCATGAAAATATCTTACCCAAGTGGTCATTCCCCTAGATGAAAAGCGAGCTATATTATCTTCAAAGTCAATGCCACCCACTCCAATCACATCCATCTGGTCAGCAGGATTATTGAGAGTCCTACAATAAGTGGGGAGACAGGAATAAAAAAACAAATACCAAAAAATCCAAGATACAGTCATAAGTTTATGCTGGTAACAGAATTGCTGCCATCAGATTTTTGTCACATACTTATACTTCACAGGGGACAGCAACTTATCAGGCAGTTACTAACTCAGTAACTATCAAATCATCTACCTTGAAGACAAAACAAAACCTAGTCTTAGGCATTCATTTTAGAAATACACCACAAATTGTTCTGGGTTGATCACTTCTATATTCCTTAAGTCCAAGATCATTACCCAAAGCTGTCTGCTCACACTAACAGGGAAATGTCAGCTGGAAGCACTGCCATTTTTCTTTTGCTGACTTTCCACTGTTTCAAAGAAAAACATTTAGTTAAGTACTAAAAGAAAAAGGGAAAAGAGTTTAACTTGAGTCACTTTCTAAGATTAGAGAAAAAAAGAAGAGAAGACCTCCTGACCAAGCACAACTGCTTCCAAACCCACATAACAACACAGTTGGTTCTCTTTGAAGCGGTCACTGACACTCACCCATATAAAGGGCCGTCATTGCCAATAGCAGAGACCATGATGACATTGTTGGCAGTCAGCTCCCAAACCTACAAAAACAATGTTCACAATAAGGTTCTGCCACCACAAAGAGACTTTTCTAACAGACATAACTTCTTTCATAGCCTTACAAGATACATCTCACTGTATATCCAGTATTAAGTTGTGAACTTTCTTCAGATGATACGAGCAATAACCCAGCCTTGACAGGAACACTGCTGAAAGAATCTTACACCAAAAGAAAAACTCTTATCTGTAACAAAGCACTGCAGATGACAAAGTCACATAGTTATTTTGAATCCCCTTCAGTAGTGCTCTGGGGAGTACAGTGAAGTCACAGTCAAACTAAATTTCAATGCAGGTTATCATAAAAAAACAAGGAAGAATTTACACACTTCAAATCCCTTAACTGGCCTTTACAAAGAACAACTATATCCTTTAGTTGAAGAGTAAATTAATTCACTTAAATGCTTTTGAAGGTCAGGCCAAAAATTCAGGGAACTATAACATTTAGAGAGACAAAAACCTAATTCCGTCTTAACCCGAACCAAATCTCTTGGCACATAGCTGAGTCAACTACCTACATTTTTTACCTACTTGTTCTTAAATTCACTAAAATCATCCTATACATATTCTTTTGAAATAAATAACAATGAAATAAATTAACCATGCAGAGATTTTAAAAAAACCCGAAGAGTGGACTTCAGTTAAGTGTCTCCAATTAAAGGTCCTTTTAGCTGTCTGCTTGAGAGTGATTTTCAAGCAGATTATCAAGCATTTTGTTAAAGGGCATTTTCCATAACTCTGTGAACATCTGGGCTGTGCTTGGGGTTTAACTCATTCCTTATATACATTCCCAAAAGCCTGTACACTGTACAAAATTTCTGTCACACAAAAGAAACACAGGAACTGTCAGCAGGATCAGACAAAAACAAATAGTTCTGCAAGTCCAGCATTTGTGTGAGGGATACAAACATTATGCCAACTTCATTTCCTCGTACTAACTTTGTCAACAAATGGATGATCCATGAAGTCTGGCCCACCAATACTTAGATTCAGTACATCTATCTTCTTTAAAATTGCATAATTAAAAGCATCCAGAAACCAAGATGTATATGAGACCTATGTAAGAAAGACGGGGAAAAATTACCATTAAAAAAATCCAGTGATTTCATGACAATACAGACTTTACATATAGAGGAAAGACAACACGGAAATAAAGCACAAAAGTGGCAATGGTCTTAAATTTCTAGCACTCGGTACATTTGAGTGGCTGCTCCATTATACATGTAAGACTTCCACATACTATTTCTGAAAAATATACCAGATTTGTAAACTGACAGAAGTCTTATAGTAAGTCTCTTGCAAATACAAAGTTGTATCCTTTCCACTTCTAAATGTCTACATTTATGAGTGCATGCAATACTCCCAAAGGAAAGGATTATTACAGCATTAACCTGGAAAGGCAGGAATTGAAACGCATGTAAAATAGCTACCTGATTATTGGTGAACACTCTGAAAATGTGCAGTTCAGCATTTGGAGCAAACCCCTGGCATTCCCTCATGCTGGCTATTACACCTGCTACAAAAGTCCCATGGCCTAAACCTATCAGCATGAGAAGGAAACAAAATAAGATATTAGAAGACAAACAATTTCACTGCCGAGAATTTTTACCCAGAACATCACCTATAGCAAAAATCACATAAATTTAACACACTTTACAACAAACCACCAGTGCTGGGTTCAGTCCTAGTCTTTTTGAACCGTAATTCACTACCGGGTTCAGTGGGGACAGAATTTGCAGCACGCTATAGCCAGACAACCAGCTGGTAAAACTTGGGTGATTCATTCTCCAGTCCATCCACTCCTGACTGCTACCAATGAAATCATGATCAAAAAAACAGTATTTTGGAAAATGCAGCTCATTTCAAAGTAAATGTATTTTAATGTGGACTTCTTAAAGGATTTTTATACTGAGTCTGCAATAACCAAGTTTTGTGAAGCATAAGCAATGAGATAAGAAAACATTTTCTCCTCTCCTCAAAAAACCCTTTAGCTTTTACTTTATTGGACTGCCCACATTATATTTTTGAGCTCCAAATCTGCCTGCCCAGCAACCCTCCGGGCACAGAACTTTGCAGAAAGAGCTGCCCAAAAGCAGGCACTGCAATGTAAAGTAATTACTATGTACACAAAACTATGGAGGTGCACACAAGACTGAGCAAAACAAGCATCTACCTTGAACACTAGGGAGATTCAATGGCCAACTGACTCACTGACCCAAACTGTATGAAGTTAATAATTGTGAAAGTACATGGTCAAGGCAAATCAGGGTCAACACATGAAAAAGGAACACAAACAGTGTAGAAAATAAAAGGTTCAGTTGTATTGAATAGAAAAACTTTACAGGAAGGTGCCAAATTCTGATCAGTTTAGGACTGCACGTTTTGCATGTTTCTCAAATAAAATAAGAAATGAAAATGTTGTCCCTCATCAGTATAGAAATATGTACCTCTGTGAAACAGCAACATGCAAAGGAGTAGGAAAGAAAACACCTTTGCTGGATTTGCTCTAACTGCCACCTTCTCTGGCAACGTATTCACAGGTTCACGGTAATCTTGTGCCCTGACATTTTTCAACAGCCATGATGAACATATGACTCCAAGGAGATTTATGCACCCACCATTTATGCACCCACCCTCTTGGAACCTTAATACTCCCTGCTGAATTCAGTATGAGTACAAAGTGCTTGGGGCACTGCAAAATTAAGCTTTAAATATTAAAATTTAACAGGTGTTAGGCAGCACATCAGCAAGCACAAAACACACCAGTGTCAAGAACAGTTGGAAAACTGCACAGTAACTCACCATCATCCAAGGTTCTCTCGTTAGTCCAGTTTGTTCTCTCCTTTACATTTTTGAAATGTGGATGTTTCTCACTCAGACCGGTGTCAAACACTGCTACTCTCACACCAGCACCTATTGAGAGAAAACCATTGCTTTTTCTGGTTCAACTCCATAGCAAATCTCCTTACACTTCACTTGCTTTTCGAAGAAGATTATTGTTATCAGGCAACAAGCAAAAGCATACCTGTGTAACCCATCTGCCAGAGGACATCTGCCTGCAAGGTCTGAGCGACCTGGCGAGGGATGGCCCTCAGCAAGCGCCTGCTCGAGTGTCGGCCCGTGGCGTGCCAGAAGCCAGAACCCAAAGAAAGACTCGCTCTTCTCAAGGGGCGGGATGACTGCCACTTCTGAGTCCACCTGGTCTCATTGCAGTGCAGCATTGGATCAGCTATATTGGATTAGGAAAAAGAAAATTAATAACAGCACAAGGAAAACCATAATATAATTGATTCTTAGGCAAACTTAAGACATCATACTGTTACAACCAAAGTTTTATATCGTTGAGTATCGATTTTCTCTAATCACAATCAGTAAAAGCTTCTGGTTTATATACTATGGATACAGAGGCCCCTATTCTCAGGTAACCAACTGCTGCAAAAGAAATGTTTCTATGTTGTAGATGGAAATACAGCAGGTTTCAGAAAATGTATGATTATTATAATTTTATAACCAAAAGAAGAGGTTTCTGTTAATTAAAGAGAAACTGCAGGGCACTTCTCATTTGTGCAATGGTCTGAAATAAGGCTGAGAACACTTTTCCAAAACAGATCTCATGCAGCCACACAGAAAATAACTTACACTCTGAATACTTGAGTGACCGAAAGACCTTTCTCTGAGGTGTCACACGCTTGATGTTTGGATGATCTTCCAGTGTGAGGACTCCATCCTTCTGCTTCTCATTGATCTGAATAACTTCAAAATCGCTCGGATAGTCACTGGCTGGGTTGTTGCGAGGTACAATCCTCCAGTTCTCAATATCACTACTTTTTAGCGCACTTGAAATAAATTTACTTCGAGCTTTAGCTGTGAAGTATCCATTAAAAGCCACAATATACTCTGGAACAAGAGCACAACTTTATCAGAACTAGTGTTTAAGCAGCTTCACATTGCAAAGTCTGAATTTTTCTTTTCTTTACTTGTGGATGCTAGCTTTAGAGCAAGCTGCAGGCCCCATGGCCTCTCAGTCCTGCCTGAGAAGCTAGCCTGGGAAATTCATAGGAGGATTTCAAAACAATCCTCAGAGACAGAAAATAACTGCCAGGTACTGTTTGTCTGTCCTCTTGTTTTCCTTGCAAGAGAAAGTCAGGGGGTGGTGAGCCCCACTGACCAATGATGGTGATGTGGTGATTTACTAACCAGTAAGAGTTTCCTTTCTGTACTTTCCACGAACTAATCTATATAACAAGCCTAAAGCAATAAACTGTGACTCCCTTGAGAGTCCGTGTCGTTCTTCCCGCCGTTCCTAATTAGAACGACATTTACTCAGAACAAATAATCACAATTTGTGGCCCTTTTTTGTTGCTTTTACAAGTCCACAATTTATTTCTGCACTATGTAAAGGAGCGGGGGGTGTTGCATCAGGAAACATAAGAAATATGACAAAAGCCTTTGAAAGGAAGGTAGAATTGTAAGTATCAGGGAAAGGTGAAATGACATGAGAGGAGCAGGGGTGAGGGAACATATCTGTTGTTACAAACTGATATGCCAATTCAGTGTGTCTCTTGACAGGTATGGTTTAAAGACTCTACATGGTACTGAGCTTTAGTGCAAATTACTGACACCAACTATGACAAGCTCAGAAAACAAAGTCCAACAGTCCAGTCCTTGATCTGCACCAGTGATTTGTCAGCAGGCTCAACCCCAGCTCACACCACCACATTCACCGTGTTAAAGCTCTGGCCAGCTGTGCACAGGAATGTCACTCCTGCCACCCTCCTGCAAGCACCGAGGCACAGCCTCACTGCGGAAACACTGCAGGTTCCTGAGGCAACACGTGGATGCAGGGTCAAGGTGTCCTACTGCTATCCTCTGGCATCCCAGCAGCAGCATCTGCCTCACTCTGCCTTTCCTCTGCTCCCTTCAATTATATGCCATTTTTCATGCAAGTATTATGTCAAAACTTTTTCTTTAACAAATCCAGAGAGACTACCTGCTTTTCTCTCCCATTCAAGGCCCATCTGTGTGGTTACATTTCATAACAGCCTCAAGCATACCACTGGCCAGGTTAAAACAAACAGCTACTAAATACACCACACTTGCCCACCTGAGCCTTCACACTCCATTTTCACTTTTAAAATCCTCTGCATCTCCTTCTCCCTTCTTTTGTTGGAAAAGGAGCTAAACAAAAAAAACCTTTGAAAAAGTGTTCCTCTTTCCAAATGCAGAGAATTTAGCAGATGATGTGCTTCTAGAGAAACCCAGTGTTACAATTGCACAAACACCACAAACCAGTAACATACACATAAACATAACATGGATTTTTTTTTTTTTACTGCTTAACTCTTTATTACCATGCTCCACGACTGTTGAAGTGAACTCCACTTCCAAAGTAAGACGAGAACATCCAGGACATACGTGAGCCTCATGAGAGGAATTCCCTACTCTGGTACCAAAGTGTTTTTTGCCACAGAGTAAAATAACAAAAAGAACAAGCCAGACGTTGGCAAACTTCATGGTCATAGAAGAAAATGGTTTCATTCCAAAAATTCCATATAATCAAATCACAATTTTCTTCTTTACAAACTAGTTCATTTTTGTTTCAGTAAACGTTGCTTTCACTGTGCTGATCAACTGGGTATTCTGAAAGCTGGATCCAAAATAAGTAGAGATTTCATGGTCTTTTCAGGTCAAGCCTAGTGAACAGGCTCATTTCTTTCTCCGCTTCTTCTCCATTTTGCATTAAATGATTCAGTCACTCAGGATGTGGCAGCTGAGTCCTGTACTCCATTTCTGATGGCGAAGTTAACTCCCTAGAAGAATTAGCAAAGCTGATTGCAAGCCAACCTGTAAGGCAGAGCAATACAGAAAATAATTAGATGCATTAATAATAATAATTTGTGCAGCTGTACAGTATGAAAAATCACCAAAAAAAAGACACCTTTGGTAGTTTGTTTTAGAAATAATAGGGGGAAAAGTTCCTCATATTTAATTTAGAATTTTTTGCCAACACTCAAGTTTTTCCCTTGTTCAGACCAGAGCACAATGCAACACTCAGGTATTAACCTGACAAGAGAACAGGCAAGAATGAACACCAAACTCAACCACACTTCATGTAAGTGGAGCAAAGAGCTAAAAATGACATGCAAGTTCCATGGCAGGGAAAAAGTGCAAAATAAAATACTAATATGATAAAAGTGTCCATGGACACTTTAAAAAGCATGCTGGTTTTTTTAATCAGAAAAAACAGCAAATAGAAATAATGCACAGAACTTCATTTTACCCAAGATGAATTCAAACTCTAGGCCAAAGCCAGATAAGAACAAGAGATACCAGTAGAGGCAAAGCTTTAATGACTGTGCTTGAAAATCTGCATGAAAAAAGTCTTTCAAATTTTTTTGAGCTGGGGTATGTGTTACTAAAAACATGGGCACCTGAAAAAATAAGTGCTGGTTACACAGGATGTGAAGTTAAAGGAAGGAGCTGAAAGTGTTTTCCACATGGAGGGACAGCCTCTTCCCCTTATGTTCCAAACTATATAATACACTCAAGAAAAATTGAAACTCTAGTGTTCTTCTGAATTCCAAACACTCAACCAGCAACTGAGAGATAAAAGGTCATTAAAAGATAAGAAAAGAGAAACATTTTTGTCTGGTTTGTCACAGCACCTGGAGAAGCAGAACAGAACTGTATATTGCAGCTGTAACAAGGACTGGAAAGTAGGAGCCTTATTAGGGGATTCACATGATTTAGGGGAATGATGGGCAGACAGCACAACAGATGAACTGAGTCTGAATGTGACAGCATTACTTCAATTTTATTTAACTTTATTTAGCATTATCAAGTATTTCCATGTAATAGGGGCAGAAATTACCTCTGTTTTTATTTGACTGACAATACCATGACAGACTGGGAACTGCTTGTGATTATAAAGTTTCCCCTTCATTCCTAACTCAACAGTTAGCATGCACTGACTTCTGGCCTTGGCTGATCTCTGCCTGGCTTATCACTTCATCAGTTAATAACCCCTATAGCAATAAAATAAAGCAACCACACGAATGAGTAAAATAAACACCCTTACGGCTGATGACAGGTTGTATGCAAGCAGATAACGAAGTACGATGGATATTAAGTGCAAAGGAGCAGCACGCCCACGGGTTTATTCTGTTTAACACCCATACCGTGAGGGGCTGGCCGGGTGCCACACTTGCCAGCTTGCCCCTGCCCTTGAAGAATACGCTCGGAGTCACTCCCTGCTTCAGCCGAAGCGAGGGCACCGCAGCCCGCGGGCTGGGCACGCCGCAAGGATCACCAGCTGCAGCGCAGCAGTACCGTCCCGTCCGGGGAGCTCGGCCGGTACCACGAGCGAGCCCGGGCCCGGTACCGCCCCGGCCGGACTAAAGCCCCAGTGAGCACGGCGGGGCACCGTGCGGGGCAGCGCCGCCGCTCCCGGCCCGGGCAGGGCGGAGGTGAAGTGACAGCCGGCGGGGAGCGCCCCACGCCGCGGCGGCGGGCGAGGCAGCCCCGGAGACGAGGGCAGCGAGCACCGCCCCGCCCGCCCCCCAGACCCTGAGGGAGCCGCGGCGCTCCCGGCCCGTCCCGCCCGCCCCGTGCTCACCGCGCCGCCGCCGCCCGGCCCGCCGCCATCTTCAGCGCTGTTTACCGGCGCGCTCTCGCGAGAGCCCCGCGGGCCCCGCTGCGCACGCGCGGGCGGTGCCGGGCCCGGGAGCCCTCGGAAGAGGCGGGCGCGAGTCCCGTTACCCACAGGAACAGCGCCCGCGGCAGCCGCAGCGCCAGCAGGTTGTATTAAAGCCCTTGCCAAATTAAATGTATGAGTTTAAAACCCCTTTGCCAGCGAGCCGAAGGCGTTGTTGGCAACACAAGTTGTATCCCAACAGTTTGCACAACTGAAGCAAACGGCTTTGAGGGCCAGCTGAGGTTGGCGTCAGCTGCGGCCAGACCCCAGTCGTGGGTCCCTGACCCTGATACCCCTCCCAGCTGTTCCCCATCTTCTCCACAACTTCATAGCTGTCGTTTTGAATGGCTTGGATTTTTCTGGGGTCCAGTTTCTGATACAGTGGGAGGAGTCTCAAATTCTCTCAACTTTACAAATAGACACCATGTAGCACTATGTGAGGGACTGTCACTTACTGTTAGAAATAACACTGTACCTGCTCCTGCCCAATTATCTCAATGAGAAAGTGACTAGAGATCAACTTAATCAGCACTCTGTCATAAAGGAAAGCAGCAGAGGAGCTATTTAATACAAGGATACAGAGAGGATCCACACTTCTCTTGTCTAGGTTATGTAGCTTGCTTAACAAGGTATGGGTAAGTTACAGAGTAAGTCCTCCAAGGTTCATTAAATGTTTTTGCAGCACTCTGATCAGAACTGTCTCATGGGACATCGAGTTACTCCTATTTCACTTTGGCTGCCAAAGCTTGCTTCCGTAGAATTCTGCTCAAATACAGTGCAGACCATGCCCACAGCCATTCAGGCAGGCACTCGCCCAGCGTGAACTGTGGAGAGGCACAGGGAGACAAGAGAACAGAAAAATAATTAAAGGAAGGGACAGACTAAGATATATGCCATTAAAGTAAACAGTTTCTCAAGTGACTATTAAAGCAAGGCAAAAAGTGCTTGAATATCATCAACTAATTCAACCCCTCAGAAGCACACATATTTAGCTATTTTGGATGTAGCACCCACAGCTGAGCAGTTAAGTTCTGCAAATAAATCCTGCATCCTTGATTTCATCAAGTTGACAACAGCAGTTCTGTCCACTTCCTTTAATTGCCACATGTTGCCAGAATGCATCCTGTCTCTTCTATGCCTTTTGGACTAATCCCCACTTCTTCATTTGCATCTACTCAACCCAATGATATAGGAAGCACTAGGTAGGATACATGAGATGTGACCAATGTACATAAAACAGTCTGCCCCAAATGTGAAAACCTTAACAAATGGAGGACCTGCTTCCAGCTAACTCAGAACAAAGATACCGCTTTTTTTCTGCTATTATTCCATCCTCCCTACCCACTCTTCCCCAAAGCACAGATATGCTCAATATATGAAGACTGAAAAAAGTTATTTCCCATTTATGCTCCACATTTCAAGGGAGAATTGGATTCACTCTCTGACCTGAAAAATAAGCATGCCCAAGTATAAGTTTCTAAAGCAGAACTAGTGAGAAGATATGGCACAATGCCTTAAAGTCAACAATACATAATGTACTTTTATGAAACATAATGAGCAGTTTTCCTTCAGATTCCTAAGGAAGTAAACAGCTGATTTACCTCCACTGACAAACAGAAAATAGTTTAATGAATTCCATTACCTGTATTGCATGCTTCCAGTAACCAGTGGTCCTTATGGATAACCCAAGAGTAGAAACAGCATGACTTGCATATTCTTCAGCAGTAGGAAAAAAGACAGATCTCTTTGACATAATGCTGCTGAATGCTAGCATTTTTGTAGTAGTTACAAATGGCATTAGACTCTGAACAAAAATTCCTTTAGAAGCATACTCATAATGTAATGCTCTACTGAAATAGTCCAAGTAGCTCTAGAAAGACAAAAGCAGAAAGAAACTTTTTTTCTTTTTTTTTTAAACAATGAAATCTCAGGGCAAAATTTTATTAAAATTACAAAAAAGTTTTAACATATTTTATGCACCGGCTCAATAAATATTACTAAATAATATAAAAATGTGATTTTCTGAAGTATTATCAACATTTCTGTGTGTTGTTATTTTCTATAAACCTGCCATGGTAGAGTAACTTGCAGAACAAAGTGAATGCTTATCCCTATCTGACAATTTCTGCTTTAAAATAGTACAAAAACATTTATTTCATCTAAAATAAACACCTTATTTGGTCTGGGGGCATTGCAAGGACACTCTACCAGCTCTACCTACTACTGTCAGAAGAAGAAAATAAAGTCATATTCTTTAATATATGTAGAGGTAAATTTTGCATTCAGCTGTCTTCTCCAGAAGCCAGGTTAGTTACTTCCTGGAACTCTCTTACATAGACAGATTCATAAATGTCTATCTGCATTACCTCCTTTAGCTCATTTTACTTTTACAGAACAAGAAAAGCACAAGGCTGATAACTGGGACTGCTGCAGTCAGACTGAAAAATGAGTCTGGCTCAGTTTTACCAGGGCAGCAACACTGATGCCTTCCCTGCTGAAGCTACTGCTGTGCCACACAGCCAGTTCTCCCTGAGAAAGAGCATTTTAGACTCAGCTTGTGAGCAGATATCTTTCTGCTCCCATCCAGCCTTGCAAAAGGTTTTCTCAAAAGTTTGTTGGGAAAGCACCTTGTACAAATGCTCTTACAGCTGCTTTAGGAAAGCTAAAGCAACCACTTCAAGCATTATTCACTGTTACTGCACAAAGAGGCTTAGGATGTTACAGTAGCTTGTTCTCACTTCCGTGTTCTGAGGCCAGGCTTAAAGCTGGATTCCTGATCTAGGATTTGGGTTAATTATCTCAGCTAAATGAAGAAACTTTGGTACATTTGTGTTTCTTCTTTTTCATTCAAGCCTTTTGATTGTTTTAATTCAGAGTACAGTTCTACATACACTTGATTGGCATAATCAAAGGGGCAGATACTCTGCACAGAAAGAGTAATCATAAGCCAGTTTCCACACTGAAGAAAGTCTGCAAGGAGTTTTACACCTTGGGGTAGTAAGAGATGGTTTTGCTCCAGGCCAAAGGAAATAAAAAAGCTTTGTCAGGAGCAAGGCTACAACAGAGGGCAGCCACTGACAGCCAGGAGCAATAACCACTTGTGTTTAGACACTGGATCTAGGTGAGATCCTTCCACAATCCCAGTTGCTTTTGTGGATTCAATGGCATCTCATCCACTGTAAATCCACCATCACCATGAGCATTCATTCCTCCAGCATCACCCAGCTGCCCAGTCCTATTCATTACCGGCTGGATCTCTCCAGGAAGGACAATTATGGGAGAGTTCTTTTCACTTGTCCCCAAATATGCCACAACACTCTTTGGTATTACATGAAGCAGCAGCTTGATTTGGCCACACACTGTGTCACAGTGGTGGCTTGAGCATGAGTACAGCCCTTTTTGCTACCAAATACTGGCATGCAAGGGGCTTGAGGTACATGCACAGTTCAGCTGAAGAAGAAAGAGATTAAATTATTGACCCTTTCAAAGGGGCCCACAGAATTGCCTCTTTGCTTTGTGCATCTGAGAAATGCAATACTTCTCCTAGAATAACTGTTATGCCATAGTTCGCACAAAATGCAAGAGCACTGACTTTTCAAAGCCCAGCACTGGTGAGGATGAAGAGTTTACTGCATAACACATGCATCATTCACCTCCAATATTTAAACAAATCCCTAGACAACATTCAAGTATTTTGACATCCTTGCTGAATGTGTTCAAAAAAACCCTCATAATAACCAAACTATAATGTACTTGCCAGTGCATGCCATTTAACATCACAACTTACTTTAGAGGCTCCATAGACTGTCAGCATCGGTGTTGGCTGACAACAGACTGCTGAAGAAAGGTTGACAATTGCCCCTTTCTTCTTCTTTACCATGCCAGGCAGCACGATATGTGTCATCATGGTAGCAGAAGCAATATTTACATGGATCAAGTCCCATAGCATATCCTCAGACAGATTAGTAAAATAGTCTGTGTGGCTGTAAAATATTCCTACATTATTCACTAAAATCCCAATTTCTCTGTCTTTCAGAGCCTCCTTAATGGCTGGGTAAAGCTCACGCCCCTTGCTGAAATCAGCTACTATGAAATCTGTTTCCACTTTATAGGTTTCAGATATGCTCCTAGATACAGCCTCCAGCTTCTCTTTGCTTCGGCTGACTAAGATGATGTTGACACCATGCTTTGCCAGTTCTTCAGCATAAGCCTTCCCAATACCATCTGTGCTACCTGCAAGAGAAAACAGCAATAGAACACACAAGTGAAAAACAGAGCAACACCAGCCTTCTACTTGGACAGTTCTTTCAATTATAGCTTTATTCTTTTTTCTGTGATCATGTGGCACTAAATATATTTAATTCAAAGACACAACAGTAAAGACAACACTGTCAACCACCTTCTGCAATTCCCTCATGAAAGTTTTATGTTTTCTATGACAAGAGAGAGCTCAAAGGAGAACCTTAATGAAAGGCAGGAATGTCAGATACAGGATTCAAACCTTGCTGAAGAACTAGGGCACATATGAACATCTCATAGCAAAAAAAGGATGTTTTCTACATCTTCATCTACACTTGCAGGTAATCAAGATGTATTTTGCAAATTTGGGCAACAATTGCTGTGATTCTTTCTCAGCAGTCAGTCAATTCACTTAGCTTGCCCATCTCCTGAGGAATTAATTTATAAAGGCCATGAAAAACAGCCACTGCTCAGGCAGATTAACCTGCAACCAGAGCTAATACAGGCCCAAGCCTGTGACATAAAGCTCACCCAGCGCCACCAGCCACCAAGTTTCACAGCACTGGCACAGTATGTTACATAAACAGAAGCAAATTTACCCCTTCATCTCTTACCTGTGACCACAGCCCATTTCCCGTACTTCTTGACGAGATCAACCTTCCCACTCAGCCTTGGAATAACGTGCAGCCTGAGCGCGCTGTAAGTGTCCAACGCCAGAGACACACACTTTCTGAATGTGTACCAAGCTCCAACAATAGCCAGGGCTTCTATATAGAAACTGCAGGTGCGACTGATTTCTCTGTACAAGAGAGAGAATCGATCCACTGCAGCCATGGTGACCACAAGCCTGAAACAAACAAAAAAAAAAAAAAAAAATTAAACAAATTTAGAAAAAGACACATGCAATTACAATTGCCTCTTGGGCCACGTAAACTTTTCAGACCGTATGGATAACCTTTGAGATTCAGCATTTTACAGTTTGAGAACTGTTTCGAAGCAGAAAAACCACAAGTCTGCTAAAATTTGGGTGTCACCTACCATCATCCTCACTGATTTAGGTACTGTTTATCCCTTTTCCTAGGGTTGAACTATTAATCAGTTATACTGCAACAACCATAATCAATGATTCTGTAAATAAAACAATTCAAGCAGATGCTTAACAGGTGAAAACCCATTCTGGAAGACGAAAAACTACCTACAAGAGAGGCAAGGATAACCAGCACGAGAGAGCTGAGACACAAAGAACCAATGGGCTCTTTCAAGGACGAAAAGCAACACGAGAGACAAAGCAGTCTCAGAGACAGAACGCCAGTCCCCAGCGCTGTCAAAGGCATCGCGTCTACGCTGTCCTTGACCCACGGCACAGCGCAGCGCATCAGGCACATCGCGCTTGCTGTGCCTCACACAGCTTTTACTACTTAATACACGTTTTAACATGCACAAATCCGTTCTCTCTTCGGCAGGACCCGACGCGCCGCCCGCCCCTCGCCCGGGGCGGGACAGCGGGCTCCGGGAGCGCTCCCTGCGCCGGCCACCGGGCCCGGGGTCTCGGCCCCTCGCCCAACCCCGGCCCTCAAGGACCCGGCCCGGGGCCCTCCCTGTCCCGGGCTGCCCCCGACGTACCCCACCCCCGCCGCGGCCCTGCCCCGCCGATACCTCACCAGCCTGGCCGGGCCGGGAGCTGTGCCCGCCGCGCCGCGCGCGCCCGCCGCCGCCTGCGCCGCGCGGGCCCGCCGGGAGCGGGCGCGGGGCCTTGTGGGGCTGCGCGCGGCGTCGCCATGGCCACGGCTGAGGCGGCTCGCGGGGCTCGGGCTGCGCCCCGTTTCTCGCCCGCCGCCGACTAAAACCTGTGGACATTTTGTCTGAAAAAGGCAGAGCGTAAATCCCATACCGGCTCGGGGGGTGTTAGGATGCGGGCGGCGCCCGCTGGAGACCCGGGCAGCGGCCGGAGAGGAGCGGTCCCGGCGCCTGAGGTGTCAGAGGCGTCGCCGGGCGACACCGGGAGCGGAGGTGCCCACACGGAGCGTGAGGGCAGCGCTGTGAGCACAGGTGAGCCCCTCGGCTCGCTCGCCAGCACACAAAGCTTGCACATCACGGCTGTTCATACTCATCTGGATGCAAATACGAGTGTGTGCTTTCTGCCAGGATAGTCACTGGAAATCCTGACATAACTGAGGCATACTCAGTTGCTATCTTCCTGTGATCTTGTTCGCTTTCCTGACATTTCTTTACTTTCCTACTGCCGGAGAAGTATTTCTTCTAGTGTTGTAGTCACACAGCTAGCCTGACCTCTAAATCACAGAGTCACAGGATGGGTGAGGTTTGAAGGGACCACAGGGTGTCATTGCTCCGACCTCCCTGCTCAAGCAGGGCCATCCCACAGCACAGGGCACAGGCTTGTGTCCAGTGGGTCTGGAATATCTCCAGTGACAGACACTCCTTGCCCTTTCTGGGCAAACAGTTCCAGTGCATGTCACCCACAATGTAAAGAAGTTCTTCCTTATGTTCAGGTGGAAATTCTGTGCATCACTTTCAGCCCACTGCCTCTTGTGTTACTAAATATATCCGATTATTATGTCATCCGATTATTAATT
Source organism: Pseudopodoces humilis (assembly GCF_049639895.1). NCBI lineage: Eukaryota > Metazoa > Chordata > Aves > Passeriformes > Paridae > Pseudopodoces > Pseudopodoces humilis. The sequence continues at coordinate 8,585,350 of NC_142213.1, read as the reverse complement.
ATAGTCATATTTAAGTAAGCTGGTACAATCATCTTGTTTGCACTTTCTCTTTAAATGTATGAACTACAAGTGCAAGTAGAAGGTTCAGAGCAAGTATTTGAAGAGACAAATACTGAAATTGCAATTAATTAAAGGCAGTGTAAAGGCACCTTCCAAGGATCACAAAAAGGTAAATTTGTAGAAGAGCTAAACTAACAGTGCTTGGGATGACTGATACACCATTGCTGTAGTCTCTTTACAGTAAACTCAAATTGGTGTTACTTAAATATAATATATATTAAATGTCTAACACCATAAGAACATTGGTGTCAGTACTTTACTGTCACTGTACATGATAAGATTAATGGGTACTATCTGACTTCCAGATGTAAAAAAAATAAAATAAAATATGCAGGTTTCAATAATTCAATTGCTATTGTTTATTGTATGATGCAGTGTAAAAAAGTTTCATTAAAAATGTCAGCAGAAATCTTGGTTAAAACACTCTCTTCTTGAAATTCATATTCAAGTGCTCTTCAATATTTCTCTAAAGTAATTTGCAACACGACACATTTTCCCCACCCTTTCTGTTAAATTGCAACTCATTTTCTTATTTATAAAGCTGTTAAAACTCAAGAGGAAGAAGTCAACTCTACATCCAGAGCAGATCAACAGAATGAACAAAAAGCAGGTATTGATCAGAAGTCTGGAACCAGCTCATCCAGTCAAAGGACAGAGGAAAAGAGAGGTTCTGTAAGGTAATACATTGTTTGTGGATGTGTTGGCATCATCGGGAGTTTTGCTATTCTGTGTGTTCATCTCAGTTCTGAAGAACAGTTTTGAAGATAAACTTCAGAATAATGGATAAATCAGGTATTGGTGATATTTCCAGCATCTGTACAGATGTTTGGGTTTTATGGCCAGAGTAGCAAACTACACTCTGACCACATGATGAAGTCGTTTAATGGGTCTGGAGAAAATTGTGCAAACTCCCATGGAAGTCACGTGCCAGTAGAGTTAATCATTCCTCTGCATCAGTTCAGACAAAGCATTCTGATAATTCCTAGTGGCATTCCCAGCCAACCAACAGCTGTATATCAAAACTTTCATGAGTGCTATTTTGGAGTTAGCATTTCAAGAAAATGTTGGGTTGATTACTGTTGATTTCTCTACTCTGAAAAAAAATGTTGCATTTTGGCTCTGCCACCAAAAGTCCTGTACCAAAGCAACGAAGAATGGGGGAAAGAATTGGAGAGGAAGCTAGCACTAGAACCAGAAGCTAATATAAAATCATGCCGCCCTTTTCCAAGAAGATGGACTCTACTTCCCTGCCTGTTTTCCTATGAACCCTCTGTTTTTTAGCAGGAGGGCCTGGTAACTCACTTCAAAGGTAGAAATTAAAAGCCACACTAAAAAACCCAGCTTTTTTTTTTTTTTTAATTTGGAATATAATTTTGAAAGCTGTAGCTATTTCTCTTGCATGAAAGAATCGTTAATTGTGTTGCAATGGAATCTGTAAGGAAACGAAAGATCTCAGAATGTGCACTGAATTATATTTTTTATTTTGCTTCTGCTTCCTGTACTATTTCAGAATGACAAAAAAGATTCTGCTAGACATCTGTAAACAGCAGAAATTATACTGGACCCCATACTTAAATGATACACTGTACCTGCATTATAAAGGTAAGATGTGGACATGACTGCCTAGCTTGATCATTCTAAGTAGCATTTTAGCAGAGAATCTACTTCATGGCTCACTGAACTAAGGTATCTAGTCATTCTTCTAAATTAGAAACACAATTTTATGTAATTCTGGATTTGGGAAGTAAAATGAGTCAATATGTAGGTAGAAAAGTAAACTGTACATCTAACTCTCTTTATGGAGCCTTCCAAAGGATCAATAGGGATCAAGTGACATATTTTTGCTTTCTTTTACTGAAGCAGGAGCCTCTGAGGAATTTCTTAAAATACTGTCCTGGGTTGCAATCAGAGGAAAACATACATATTTTTCCTTAAATTGTTTGTATAAAGAGCTTTTTCCAGCTTTTGGAACTTTTTTTACTTGCCATGTTCAAGATGAAAATAAACAGTAAAGACTTGCTGCATGTTTGCAAACACTACTGAAAGAAAAAAAAATTGTTAGAATGAACATTGCTCATCCTCTAGTGATCTCTGAGCAGATTTTTGCATGATGCAGTTACCTGGTCCAAGTTAGCCTAGGATTTCTTCCAAATAAATAGGATATGCTACCTTCTATATTTGGCTTTGGTTTTGCTATGTATTATTTAGCATCTAAAGGGCTGCTGTGATACAGACCAGAACAGGCATCAACCTGGTTTTGCCCTTTATGGGCCTGAAACAGTACCATGAGTTCAGTGGAAATATTGCAGTAATTTCAGTACCAGTGCTCTCTCAGGTGTTTCAGCAGCTCTGGTTTAATGGAATTTTCTCATCTAAAGAGCCATTTTCAGCCAATGCCATTTCATTTTAAAACATCTTTTTTTCTCTGCAGGATTTGACCAACTGGAGAATCTTGAAGAATATACTGGACTGAAGTGTTTGTGGCTGCAATGCAATGGCTTAAGAAAAATTGAGAATTTGGAGGCTCAGACAGAGTTGCGTTGCCTCTATTTGCAACTCAATTTAATTGAGAAAATAGAAAACCTTGAACCTTTACAAAAGCTGGATTCCCTCAATATCAGTAACAACTACATTAGGACCATTGAGAATCTCTGTAAGAACTGTTAGTGCAACAGGTTTTAGCCTCTGGCAAGCCTGTATTTCCTAAGCTCTGACTGAGCTTTGTTAGAGGCACTAGTTTCAAAGGATTTTTTTATTTGTGTTAGAATTTTGCACAATATCCATACCAAAGCCCAGGAGGCTTTTGTAGAGGAATAAAACCTATGTTGAGAAACAGAAAATACGTAGAAACTACTTTAACATGAATACCTAGGATAATTAAATAGTTTTTCCTGACTACCATCTCAATAATTATCTGTGTTGCAGACAGGCTGACAATTCAGTTTTCACCATTTACTTTACAGTTAACATGTGCTTTGGCAGTTGCAGACACAATTACTAAATCTTTTATATCTGCTAAAAGATGGATTCTGTCTTCAGCAGAAAAATAAAAAAACTAGTTCTGTACATTACTACTTCCATACACTGGAGAATTTTGAAACACAAGCTCTTGCTTTTGTGTAACTGATTAGATTGAAATGTGAATTAAAAACAACCACCATCCGAATACCAAGCAGCTATTTTTCCCTGGGGTGAAGAAAGCAGCTCTGGAAGCCTAGCCAAAAAGTGTATATAGAGCAGAATAGCAAATTTAGAATAAAGCTCCAAATCCAATATAAACTATTAGTTTGACAATGCATTTTTTTTACTTGCTCAGAAGGCCCTCTGTGAAGTGACAACTCTTTCCTTTCATTGTACTGTTCTTGTCTGCAGCTTGTCTGAAAGTCCTGCAGACTCTGCAGATCGCTCACAATAAGTTACGGACAGTGGAAGACATCCAGCACTTGCAGGAATGCCCAAGTATTTCTGTTCTTGATCTTTCCCACAACAATCTAAGTGATCCGAGTATTGTAGCTATTCTGGAGTCCATGCCCAATCTGGTAAGCCAAGAAGAGCTGATGGTTTGTGTCGTGTGTGGGTGAACCACATCAAGTATCTTTGTTGGGTAGTTCAGTGCACAGTAGGAATCAGTCTAAAAGAAACATTATCAAACATCAGTTTGTTTCTGGTAGATCACCTGTAACACCTTGGATGTTTTATTCATTTCTTGCTTTTGAAACGACAGGGGAAGTGCAGATCCAGACTGAGGTTTTTGCTACTCAAGCTTAAAAATTGTTTCCCTTGTTTCTCTAGCATGTGCTGAATTTGATGGGAAATGAGGTGATAAAGAAAATTGCTAATTATAGAAAAACACTCACTGTTCGACTAAAACAGCTGACATATCTAGATGACAGACCAGTTTTCCCAAAGGATAGGTAAGAAATACAGCCATCTTCTTTACTCAGCAATAAGAATCAAGTGCTAACAATCATTCATCCATTTTCTGTCAATACTGTCATGGAAGGAAGATTGACCAGTATAATTTATTGAAGGTGGATGACTTTGAGCAGAAGAGTATTGTACTACAGGGTTCTACATCTCACATGCCTAGAAAAAAGTGATGTATTTTTTCAGAAAATAATTCTTGAAGAGAATTGTCTCATGACAGGTCTGTAGACCAGAGGAAAATCCTGATTTCAACAGAAACTGAGTGGTTGTCTGGAACAACTGACCCAAGACGAGACCAATCTCTGGTGGTGTAATCACCAATCAGCATTTGGATGTCTCTGTGTCTTTTGTGAAATAAATGTATGTCCCTGATGCATAAGGGATTGTCACTGCTTTCTGCTTTTTTCTCTTGCAACTATTTTGTGCTGTTTCAAACTATTTTAAATTCCTCTCTCATTGCAAAGGCAGGCTTTTATAGCTGTATTACAGTGAGCTTTTGTGTTTTCATTAGAGCCTGTGCAGAAGCCTGGGCTGTTGGAGGGCTTGAAGCTGAGAAAGCAGAAAGGGAAAAATGGGAAACCAGAGAGAGAAAAAAAATCCAAGATAGCATTGATGCGTTAGCAGCAATTAGGCAAAGAACAAAGGAAAAGAAGATACAAAAGTGCATGGCAGGAGTTGCAGCAGATACCCAAGAAGGTTGGTGCCTACTGATTTGAAAGATGTCTGTGACCTCTTCAGTCTGAATGTGCAGAGGAGTCTTTATCTGATACATCTTTGGACTGAATAACAAGTAAATATTTTTCTTCAGGCAAGTGGATTGCACAATGGAGAGGGTAAACCAGCATTTGTTGTTGATCCATCAAAATCTTCAAGGATGTATTTAAATATATAGTCTTGTGACTTGTGAGCCTTTTCAAAGTATTGGACATACCAGACATTTATTATTTAAGCATTTTCTCTAGGTGGTTTTTTTTTTCCTGGGGAACTTCTGTTTTCTGGGGAGTTGAGGTGGGAAAACAGATTGCTTCAGTCTTGGGTGGACTACTGATCCATGAATAGCTGCTCAAAGTAGGAGCTTTTGATGCACATTCTAGCCCACTGTAGTAGTGTTTGAATATTTAAAATGAGCATTGGTAGATTAGCTCAGCAATTTTAATGAAATTATTTCTTCTGTAGGAGCACCTGCAAATTCAAAAGATGGTGGTGGAAATTCTAGTACATCAGAAACTTCAAACAGATTAGAAGAAGCTCAAGAAAAGGCTGAAAAAATTAAAAATGAAAGTTTTGATGTTTGTGATGAAGTGATAACACATAGAGGAGATAACAGAGATTTCACATCTGGAAATACACCTGATGAAGTTCAAGAGCATGCACAGGAACCAGACTCTAACAAATGTGCAAATTTCAACAAGGAGACAGACGGTAACGTACACAGTGAAGAGCCAAACCAAACTGAGCATGCAGAGATGATGAGCCAACCTCTGTCTTAGTGGAGCAGTGCCTCTGCTGTGGCTCAAGCCAATTCATACGTAAAAACATTCCATTCGATTTCCACGGTGACTAGGTGAAATCAAGCAATACTGGGTAAAATATTCTTTAAATACAACAAATAGTAAATTTCTGAAGGCTTAACCTGCAACTTCTGCAACTTAAAGGTGGAACTCCACTTCTCAAACATGCCAGGTTTAGTGAAAGGCCAGGAGAGTTTACAGACTTCCCTTGTGCCCACATAAAATAGGCAGTCTGTCTGCCAACAGAAGCTGATCATCACTCTAAAGATGGTTTTGTGCCTTCAGACATAGAGAAATGCTTTTATAGATTTGTGGAACACATTATTGCATGCAAATATTAATTTATACAGTAGAAGAGAGACCCAGAATATAATAGAAAAAAAAAAAGCATTGGATTGAGCTGTGAATTCTCCAGTGACAGTCCTCAGCAGTCTGGTTCTGCAGTGCTTGCTGTTGCAATGTAGACATTTTTTATTCAGTTAGTTCTCTGCAATGGACTATTGATTATTCTGTAGATCAACCAGGACAGGAGACAGCCACTGACCAGGCCATGCTTCCTGAGAGGGAGGAATATGCTGAAATTGAACATCTCAAACTGGAGACACTGGAGACACTTTCTCTCGATGTATGTATTGGATTCAGACTTTGAGAAGTTCACATGTGTGTATTGTCTTGTCCAAGTTAATTCTGTAACATTCTGGATAATAAAACTATATGGGCAAGTTTTTAGAGAAAGGCCTACTGTTAGGAAAAATAAAAAGAAAGAAAAAAAAGAAAAAAAAAAAAAACAACAAAAAAGTAAAGTTGCAGGGGTGTTTTCTCCTGTGGAGCATTTATGAAGAATGCTTCCAAAGTTTATTTTGTCCTTAAATTTTTTATCCTATAAATCCTTTTGTCCTGTAAATCACCTGAAGCTGACCTTCTATCTTTGTGATTTCTCTGGAGAAGCTAATGAGAGCTCTCATTTAAAAACAGAAGTTACAGTGAAAAGAATCTGGTAGACATATTTGTCCTCTTAATCAAAACTCAAATGAAATACACAGTTGAAAATGTGAACTATTGCAGAAAAACCATGGGGAAGAAATAGCTAACAATGATAGCCCCATCATTCTAAATGTTACCCAGCAGTGTTAGATACTATAAATTCATTTTCAGAATAAAACTCTGATGTCTGTTTCCAAGAAGAGCAGAATGTACACTATTCAGATATATAATAAGTGATTGACATTTGTAGTATGGTCTTCTATTATTTAAAATGTCTATCTGATGCAACATTTAAACATGTTTACCACATTGAACCATGAGGTTAAATATATAGATACCACTGAAAAATACAACCTCACTTCGAAGGAGAATTGTCCAATATTTCCTAATTAGGACACTGCTGATAAACTGACAGTACCAGACTTTGATATAATCAGCAATAAAAAGTTCTGAGCTTATGATTTCCCTGAGCACTTAATACATCCTGTGACACCCTGTACTGCCATTGTTAACTACTGGCAGAAAAGCCTCATATCTTTGCCATGCTCTTAATTTCCAAGGGAAAAATTCTGTGTTGTTATTGAAGGGCTCAGCCCACTGCTTTGGTAGAGGCTTTGCTGCTGCTTCCTGCTGTTGAGCTGTTTTTAATCATAGGTTTAAAAAAGGTAGTGGAGAAAATGAGCAGCAATTGAAGTGTGCACAATATTATTCTTAAAAGTAGATCTTGTAGTGTCTGAAGTAAAGGTTGTAGTAAAGTTAAAGTAAATATGTAGTGACACTGTAGGTACCCACAATGTGAAGATCTCCTTGATTCAGTGTTTGTTTTTCCCTTGATGCTCTATGGCACCATAGGAAGATCTTGTGCACAAACTTCAAGGCAGTATAAAAATAACTCTTAAGCACACATCTGTGGGCTTTTAGAGGCTTAAAAAGTGGGACTATTTTAATTCTACAGAAGGAAAACCAAACCCAAATCACACACTAATGCACATTTCAGTGTTCTATGCTACTTGTTCTCCAGCAACATTTAGTAATAGAAAGAGCCTCTCCCAGCAGCCTCCAGTACTTACCCTATTGCAGATATCCCAAAAAATCTTAGTGCTGACATAGCAGGGAATGGCTCGGAAGATGCTGATAGTGAGAGGATCTGGAGCAGCACCGTTGTCTTTATTCATATCCTGAGTCTCTGGTTGGTCTCAGAAGGAATATAGGGAGAAGAGTGGAGGAGGATTTGCAATGAGTGGTTATGACATCCCTGTGTCAAGCTGAAACAAGCTCCTGTTGTTGCACATGCCTTGGCAGCGTAGGAACCACATTCCCATGTACCTCAAGTGGGTTAACTCGTAGTTGATCTGCAAACGCACCCTGATGACTGAAACAAGACTAACAGCTGTCATCTCCCTATTGACATCAAACTACATATCAGTCTCAGATCTTAATTTGTACATTTTTAATGCAATTTTTATAAAACTCTGTGACTTCAGGACAATGCTGCAATAGCTGCAACCATATCAGGAAGGAGACATTTCCACTCTTGTTTTTAATTGTGTAATTATCTTCACCATACAAGACAGTACAGATGTTCCCGATGCTATCACACCAAACAGTCTGCTACAAAGTCATTAAGTGGTAAAAATATCTAAAAACAAAAGGAGGTGCTTATTCTAGTATTGACCTACAGTAAAAAAAAGTGGCAAAAGGTATTAGTTTCTACCTGTGATTTTGCATTCCCACCTTCTGTGTTTCTTTTCATGTCAGCAAATGATAGTTGTCTGATATTTTCTAGTGAAAAGCTGAAATTATTTGACCTGTCTGGGGAAAAACAGTTCTCAGCAAGTTTGCAGTTCTGTGTCTTAATTATGAGGCATTCACAGTAAAACATTGGTTTATTAGGTGTGTTTAGGTTAACAGAGTTTACCTGATACGCAGTTTCAGGAAGCCTGCACGTCTGGATTTGGCACTTACCCATACGGATGGGTTGCTGTTGGGATTAAGTCTACTGAATAGACAGGAGACAGCTAAGAGAATAAACCATGTTTGCTTTTAAAATCCTGGTAATGCCTTACTCTTTATCCTGTTTGCCTTCATAATCACACAGCATAGTAGAAAACAGCATTCAGTGTGACATTAGGGCTATTTCTGGAGACAGATTAATTTTCCCTTTCCCACATGTGCTTAACAGCAAACTGTGCCTGTGAGAGGATGGCAGTGGGGTCCTGCTGGCTGTGGCCTCACACCCTGATGAGCACTGCTTTGAAGAATTTGTCTAATGAGCCAGAGATGTAATTTTTCATGGGTTATAGTAGCTCTTCCCACTGATTATTGATCTGTGATTGTTTTCAGGATCTGCCTGATTTAGAAGATGTAGATGTAAGTGAGTTTTCCCCAGCAGAGGAAATCTTTGTTCAGAAGGTAACGTTTTCATTAATTCCAATAATGAAACTTCCATAAACACATTTGCAAAGGTTATGCAAAATGAGGATAATCTAAGTTGTGAAATGCTAGTTTGGGAGATGCAATCACTTATGCATTTACAAACTAAAATGGATGGTTTCAGCCCTTCATATCTACATGTAAATCTTCCTTTGTTTAAATCTGACTCTTTTATATTTTTGTGTAGCAAAAATAGACTAAAAACTTATGATCAGTAATACAACAGTTACATAAGTTTAATTTCTTAATAGTATGTAATGTTATACTGAAGATTAGTCTTAAAATATGCTGCACCAGTTTTAATATGGGGCAAATTGCCTGCTGCTGAACAAAATCTGACTTTTCAACTGAAATCACAGAGAAATTGAAACTTCTCCTCTCTAGTGCAGGTCAGTCCTTGTCCATCTTAGAGTTTTGCTTTGCTCAAACTAATCTTTTAGACACAAGGCTATAACAAGAAATAGAAGAGAAAAAAAGAAGACAACTAAGTTTAAAAGTACAGCTTTGATTTTCATGCTGATAACAGAATCGTATTGGCCTTGCTGGAGACAGAGGCTGGTACAGCACGTGCTCTTACAAGTCTTTTCATGATAATGCCAACTGTTCCTACAGCCAGCATAAGGCATGGAATTGATTTGTCCTTTTGATCACAGACTCATAACAGGGTTGCAAAATGTCTCGGCCAACAAAGCCTCCAATTAAAAGAAGGCAAGGAAAGAGGATTAGGGGAGCAGGATGTGTTAGCAGCTGTCCTGCTCCAAAGGCTCAGTTCTCAGCTGAAGACAGATGAAGATATTGATCAGGTTCCTCTGTTTGGAGTAAAATATTGGAACAGTGCCCACACACTGCTCTTTTTATGAACTGTTAATTAGTTTATGGTCAGTTCATTGGTGATGCCTGAGAAATTGCTAACCTTAGATTCATTCACAAAGCAGCAGAGCTATGAGTGAAGCATACATTCCACATATTTTATGAGAACAGTGCATTAAAGCTGACAACTGTTACATGGATCCAAGAGATATTTACTTATCCTTTGGCTTTTATATCTAAGAATAATTTTTCAATTACATGTCTACCTTTACAGCAGGACTATCACCCAAAGATTGAAATAATTTCTGAAGTGACAAATGACAGTGATTCTGCATTAGAGGAAAACAATAAAAGCACGCTTGAGAATTCAGCAGAAGAAATTCCAACAGCAATTTTTTCAAATGTATGTCAGGACCATAAAGAGCATGAAAAGGAGCGCTTAAGACCCCTCCTCAAAAGCTTCTTTACAGAGCCTGATAATTCAGAAAGATACCTGGAGATCAAAGATAAAGAGGCAGCCCCTTTGAAACCCTTGATACAAGAGGTAATCACTGAGCCCAAGGATCATCTGCTGTTGTCACCAGTCTGTCATCAACCAGATGACCCAAACTCTTGGGAAGAGGATGGTAAGATTACAGTGACATTATTAATCACAGAGATAACAGGGGTGGCCCAGGCACACTAAGGATCTGTTCAGCTCCTGTTGAAGGTTGTTAGTTACAATCACCTCTTCCTTTTATTTATGTGTGAATCCTAATAAATTAGGAATTTAAATGTTTTCTTTTTCTACAGAGGATTTCTTACTGAGTTTCATTTAAATTGTTTTTAAAAATTTGGCTCTGTATTTCTTTTTCCAGTATTAAAGACCATAAGTGAGTTTCATTTTCCCTTTGCCTTTGTGCATTTAACAGGGAATGGCAGTGATGGAGAAGCAGAAGGCCTGGATGAGGGGGAAGGATGTCCTCATAAAGCACAGAGTGACAAGGATGGTGAGAATGGATTGGATTAATCACTTTGAAGAAAACAGATCAAATCTTGAGCACAGTGTTTGCCTGACTGCATGGAAATATTCCCAAAATATGGGAATAGCAAAAATTTGGAGGCCAGCAATGGGACCATTTGTTAAAACTGACATAACACTGTGATATCAAAATTCACTGCCCTTGGCTCCAGCTCCTCAGGGCAGCTGCCTGTTCACTACTTTGAAAACTGCTGTTTTGAGTTTAAATTCCAGTCTTGTGTTATTTGTGCCTTTGCATCCTTCTAGAAATGCCTTAGTTACGTGTTTATATATCAGTTTCATTACAGATGAATTAGTCTCAAGCATAATTCAGTGTATCTGTCATTTGACTAAATAAAAATTCTATTTGTAACCATATATATTTTCACTTGGTGTTTTATATTTTAAGTCCATACCAGTGTGCATCATAGCAGATGGACTCCAATGACAAATGGAAATTGCTTCTTGATAGGATAATTTTACTGATCTAATATTCCTTGACATTATGATTATTTATGCCTAAGAAGATGCAGAAATAGCATCCGTGCACAGAAAATCTGGTTTTACCTTTTAGGGCATCTGTAATGAAACATACACTTATATCTGCTGTTTTCATTGTTTTTCATTGAGATGTGTCTCAGGATCTGGATTTTGAGTACAGCCAAGTTTAGATGAATGTCTTTTTCATATTTCTATACATCTCTAATAATTTGCAATAAATGGAATTGAACAGTTCTTGTAGGTGTGCAAATTCAAAGAAATAAAATATTATTTCGGGCTTGTTGAAAAGATTTATTTTCTATCAGCTGGGCTTAGGTGCCATCTGGTGGCAAGAGAACCAGACCACACAGTAACAAGTGAAAGCCCTCAGAGAGGACAACACAATTGCTTTAAATTTCATCCATTTTCCACCTTGCAGTGGTTAAAACAAGCTGGCAAAAGCCTTGGCCTCCAGGACAGGATCAGGGTAAGCCAAGGGCCTGTGGAGCACAGGGTTATCTGAAAGCACTGGCACAGGAATCTGCTCTTCAGAAAGCTGCAAATGCTGCCACCAACCCATACGAGCTCCATCCTAAAAAAGTAACTGCTTCCTTTTCTGACAGAAAGCTGGATAAGGACTATATTTTGAGGACTTTGGGTTTTGCATTTTCCATGCTGTGTTTTGGTGCCTGTAGACTCTTACTGTGATCCTGATATTACCAGCTATATCTGCCCTGAGTAGCATTTTAGTTTGAAGAATTCAGCAGCTTTCCACACTGTGTTTACTTTGCCACATTTTCCATGGGAGGTCTCCCCAGCCCCTGTGGATGACCACAACCCACCAGCGGGTCCTCACAAGGGAATCTCTGAATGCTTAGAAACTATTTTCACTGCTCACTGAGGACTTGGGAAGGAGACAAGGAATAAGGGATAGATGAAAGGAGTGAGAGAAATGCCAAAGCAGGACTAAATGAGAAAAAGGAAACATGTTTAATTAGTGTCTTCTGTAAAACTTTACAAATATACAGCATAGTGCAAAAAGGCAGTCTCAACACATCAAGTAAAATGAACAGTGTAAAAGCCGAGGTACACAAGCTTCCTTCTTCACAGGAATGGCTCCCAGGTGCTCTTCCTGGAGGTTCCTCTCTCATCATCAAGCTCCAACCTCACATTTATAGTACAGCAAAAAGCCTAAAGAAAACCCCAGGAGCACAGGCTGGAGCTTGTCCTGCAGGACACAGCCCGAGACGGAGCCAGGGCCGAGCTGCACCTGGCTGTGCTCACGGGCAGTTCCCCAGGGGTTCATTTCTCAACCCCAACCAGACAATCCAGTCAGACACAAGCGTATGCCCAGCCTCAAGCATGTGACAGGCTCCATAAAAATACAGGCAAACTACTCAGGAGCTTGAAGTTAAGCATGTGCTTAAACACTTTGTTGCATCAATACATTCAGTGTTAACATGACAGTAGCCTAGAGCATGGAAGTTCAGAGAAGGGTGTAAATCTTGAACATACACTGTCAGTGTCAGGAGACACAGGCAGTTTTCAATTACCTATGAGAAAAGAAGTAAACAGAGTGCAACTCAACGACTTTCCATTGCTGGAAAGGGTAAAATGGGCTGGAAACGGGCTGAGCTAGGTGAAATTTCTAAGCACAAATCTGTCAAAAAGAAAAACCTTGTCCAGGATACACTCAAGCACATCATCTAAATACCAGGCCAGTGGGGGCTGCTGGAATTTTCCCTTAGTCCTGAGCACAAAAGCAGTGCCTGGGATTAATTCAGGAGCTCTCACAGCCTCACTTCTGCACAGACCACACAACCAAGGCAGAGACAGAGCTCCCAGCGCAGGAATCAGCTGGGCAAAAATGTGCTCAAAAGTGAATGTTTCTAAACTAACACATTTGTTCACATAGTGATAAATGGATGGAGGAAAGGGCTGTGACAGGAAGGTCCATTTTAAAAATGCTCATCTTATTGAGGAGATTTTCAGCCTGCACTCATCTGTCTGATTAGCTACACCTTGGGGTGTATGCTGCTTGACCACAATGAAATATGGTTCATAACCAAGAATTGTCACAGCAATGAAGGCAGGCAGAGCATTTCTTCAAATGATACTGGCACAGTTTAAACCTCCCTGTCTAAGCCCTTAGGAGGCCTGAGTTAATTGAATTTCCTGGGTCTGTGCTACTGCATTTGGGTAACCTTCCTAAGGAAAAGCAACTCAGGTAGAAGATACTGAGATAAATAATATGTTCTCATTAGAACTACAGCATAAAAAACAAAGCTCTGCTTTGTTGAGAAACTCAGTTGTCAGAAAGCACATGGATGGGGAAGGTTAGTTCAGCCTTTAAGGCTGGTCTCAGATGCACAAAGGGCAGAAGAAAAGTTTGTGGGACATGGTGGGTTAACCATTCTGCCTCTCTCCTACACTGAGAAGCTGAGAGTCCTTCTAATAAAGGGATCCAATAAATTAAACTGTTTAATCAGATTTTATACATCAATAAACTAACAGGCATTTCTTCAGGGGAAATAGAACTGGTCAAAGCCAAGGAAAAAAAAACCAATGGACTAGACATGGAATACTTAGCCAGCACCAAAACCCAGAATGCACTCCCTCAGCCCTCTCTGCACATGGAAAATCGTGTGTGCAGAAAAGTCTATCCCTTTTATATTTTTTAAGTACGGAGTGCCCTACCTTTATGTAAGAGAAAATAAATTTGGGCAAAACAAATCCCAAACAACAAAAGCTCTCAACTCAGCATGGGATGTTTTGCAGCCTGTGATGATTTCTAGCTCCCCTAAGAGCCAGAGGCACATTCTTGGTGGGGTCACTCAGAAAACAAGCTTCTACACACCCCAAGAGATCATTTTCCTATTCACCCTAGGATGAACAGGTGCATCCCATCAAACCCAGAAAATGGATTAAAAAATTATTTTATAGCATTGGACTGGCATGTAGAAATATTTTCCTAATGAAAAACCAGCATCAACAAGGGTCAGGCATTTTAGCTAATCTGTGCTGCCCCAATAAAATCCAACAGTTTGCCATTGCGGGCACTAGTCAGGGTCACTATTTTATGAAGTCTCAGATGGACTTTAAAGCTACTTTTCACTTAAATTTTATTAAAAGATTTGAAATTTCTAAAGCATTTTCAAGGAAAAAAAAACATCCTGGCAAGTTCTCACTCCCCCTTGGAGCAAGCACCAGAAGTAGTATCTTGTTTTTAGAAACACTGAAATCCAGGTGCAGGGAGGGTAATGCAACAGCTACTGAACACTTCCATCTACTCATTAAAAAAAAAAGGGCACAAAAATAAACTCCCTTACGGGTTTCTGAGTCAGTTTTGTTTCTTTACATTCAAACCTGTGGATGCTTGGATGGTTGGGAGGGAGTTGTTTCTTGGAAGCTAAATCGCTGGCTGTTGTCCATTGAAGAACTCAGGTTTAGAGGGATATCCCCTTGGACACCCACAGAGGACATGTAGGGAGCTGTATTTTCAGAAGGAACATAAAGTGATGAATTTTCAGGCAAGCTGATGAGGTCGTTCCCAAAGATGGACTGACGGTCGAGGAGGAACTGCTGGGCACTTTCAAGAACGACATCTTTCCCTGGGAATGGAGAGCAGAAAATTCAGCTTCTGAAGGCAGGTTGCCTGGGTTTACATAAGTAGAACTGAAAAATCACAAATCCCAACTGCAGCAGCAACTGAGGAGCCTCACTCCAGCAAAATGGCTTGGAAGCATCTGAGTAGAACTTGGACTCATTCAAAAGCGCATTAAAATCAAGGGGAGTCTCTGCAGGTAACCAGGTGGGTTCTGCCTGAAAGCTGAGATGCCTCACAAGTGAAAAACTGAATGTTGGAGACACTGAGGAGAGTATGAGAGCAGCTGCTCTTCTCCTTCATTAAAGATGTATCATTCTCCTTCTTCGTAGAAGGACCAGAAAGGCTTTTGCAAACAGGGGGTGCTCCAGGACTCTCTTCAGTGTACCTGGGCTTTTAACGCCCTTGAGGTGCTCATGAACGAGGCTGAGGCTGGAAGTCCTTGAATGACACACAATGAATCACAACTGGGGCAGGCTCAGGTGGCTACAGCACCAAACTGGGGCTAACAAGAGCTTCTCTTTCAGGTCTGTCTCTGAACAGCTGAACACACATGAACACTCATCATGATTCCAAAACCTGGACAACACTCTTGGATTCATATCTAAGGTCAATGACACACTTTATCAGTCAGCAAGTGGATCAGATGGACTGTTCCCTTGAGGTCTGCTAAAAGGTCTGGAGAAAGAGACACACAACCTGTGCCTCTGGCTCCCAGCAGCTACTGGGGCACCTCCTCTGCAGCAGGAACCAGAGGAAACCCAGGACTGTACAGCTCTTACCACCCCTACCCACTGAGATCACCACACTGCTCTAAGGTGGCAATGAACAGGCAGAGAAAGCAGTGGAAACACTGACAGTCATGATGGGGACCCATTGCCAAACCAGTTTGGTTCCATTTACCCTCAGTTTATCCCCCACCCTTTTCCCACAGCTCAGGAACTGGCTTAGCAGCTGCTGTGGAAACCCTGCTGACTGACAATCACAAAAGTAAAATGACAGACGTGGTTTTCTCCCTCAAATGGCAATCTCTCAATGCTGGACATCATATCTGGCTGCCTGAAAGACATCACACTGCCAAGTGCACAGAGCTGCTGGTGCTCCTACCTGGGCAGGTGGTGTTGAATTGTGGGTTGAACACTTTTGAGGGCAGCTCAGTTGCACTCTTCTCCAGATCCACTGTGAGTCGCTGCATCTTGATGCAAAAATATAAACTACAATGTACAATTATACAAAGACAGGGGAGCTTGTTAGAACTAGGCCATGTCTGAGCACCGGTGCTTCACCCCACGGCACAACACCCACCAGTAACACAAGCTTCTCCTCCCTGCCCGGCCTCTCCTCCCAGCCTCGCTGCACTTCTCTGAAACAGCCACACCATGTGCTCAAGGGCAGATGTGCCTGAAGGACTGTGGGAGGTGTAATCCCCAGTTCAGCACTGGCTAATACGGTGTGAAGCTCACGTCACACGAAGGCCCAGGCTGGTGTCACTGTGGCAGCCATACAAAGCAAACCCCAGTCCTCTACAGCCAGAAACAAAGAGGAAGGAGATTTTCTTTCCATTTTCCTATGACTGTCTTTTAAGTGAAGCTAGTTTTTGCTTACACAGTGCTCTAGGCACAGAGCTCCTGCATGCATTGCTTCCAGGCTTCTCCATGCTCATGACTTTCTGTAGGACAAGCAAGAGCTCCTGGGAAATTTAGTGGGCTCAAGGACTGAACTATTGAACATTGCAGCCTCCTTTCCTGGCCTTTTCTCTCATGCAATGCTTTTAAAAAGGTTACAGTCCTTGCTTCCAAGACTTGCTAATTAATACTAACTATTATTATCTTAGACACTCTCATTCCTAACACTCAGGAAGTGGAATTACCTAGTAAATTCAAAATTATTAAAACCTAAAAAGGATGTTGATATCATGAAGAAGGCCTAGAGGCCTTTTTGCATTTCATTAGAGTAGATAACACTCTCCCTGTGCATCTCTAGAAATATCTGGCAGAACCATCCAAGCTTTCAGTCACACAGGAGAAAGAACCCAGCCATGCAATACACTTCTAACCTTAATGCTTCCGAGCCTGTAATTTCCTTCACTGTTTATTAAACCTGCTCTTTCTGCACTGCAGAAATGTCTGTGTAAATATCAATTCCAAACAAATACTGCCAAACAATTTCTCCTTGTTCTTCATGTACGGGCATGCAGGAACCTCTGTTCTAATTGCATGGTATTTTACTGCTCTTGAAACATACAGGGATGGCTGCACTTTGTAAAGGCATATTTTATAAAGAGCTTTGGCACAAAGACACTTTATAAATCTATGGTATTAGTAGGATGTGACATTCTCACTCAGAGAAAGTTTAGAGCAGCCAGTTGCAATTAAAGACTCCAGGACACCAACAGTCAGTCAGAGCTTGTCTCCAGACAAAGCCTGGCTAAGTGGGAAAACCAGGTCAAGAGTATAATTCAACACTCTCCTGCTGCCCCCAGGAGATGCCTACGTGCTGTGCTTTAGCCCACTCTCCCCTCTGGTTATGAAATAACTTCCTCAGTTATGCACAAACCCTGCTTCACAGTTCCATTATTATTTAGGCAAGGAGACCTAGGGGAAGAGGTCCCTGCAGTGGGCAGGGGGTTTGGAACAGGATGAACATTAAGGTTGCTTCCACCTCAGCCATTCTGGGGTTCTATGGCTGTTATTATCATATCTCAGAAATACACATCTCTTACCGGGGACAGACTGGCTTCCATTTCAGTCAAATTCCACTCACTCAGAGATAAATTTGGATTAAAGACCTGTTGGGACAAAAATACAGTTAGGGCTCTGAAAGGTGTAATGGTTTGAGATTCTCATGCCCTCCCCTGCCTGCTGGAGGGTGCAGCCCTGCACTCACTGAAGCTGCAGACAAAGGCTCCTGTGCTGACCTGTAGCACAGCTGGGCTGGGCTGTGGGCATTTGTGCTGCTGCCTGCCAGAGGAGGCACAGCACAGACACCCCATGCCACTGTCCTGTCACAAACCAGGATGCTGGTTTTAAAATCAAAGCCTTTTTCTGCTGCTCTTGAGTCCTAGGACACTTCCAGATTCACATGACTTATTTTAAAAGTATTCTGAATTTAGTAGCAGAGAACAGGTTACTGTTGCATTACGGCTTTGGTGGCAATTTCTTGAGAACTCGGAGCAATTTGGGAAAAGGAGCTGTTGATCTGGGGCCAATTTCATGATTCATTCTCACTCTTGTGACATTAGTTGCACAGAGAGAGAAGTGTGTCAGTAACAGGAAAACGCTTCCTAATGAGAAACAAGAAACAGGAACCGACAGTCAGTGACAGAGCAGGCCATTAGCAAAGCTCTCTGTAAAGTCAGAATCAAGCACAGACACTTGGGAACTGACTTGAAGAGAATAAGATTGATTTTTTTTAAAATTACTTTTCATTCTGTTTATCCATGTAAGCTTACAAGATGCCTTTATCTGAAGCACTTCCTCAAGGGGACATATATTTGACATATAGATTTTCTTCTTATAGAGTTATTTGATTATTGGCAAAAAACCTTTCATATACACAATCTAGGAATATCTAAGATGTAAAATATGCAGAAAATAAATTAACCCCTACAAACTAGCTAGAGAGTCATATTATGACATCAGACCTGACACATTTATTTTACATAAATGTGTCAGGTCTGATGTTGATTTCTTCACCAAATGCAGTGTTTTGTGCTCCTAGAAGTTCAAATATTAAAAATAAAATAAAATAAAAAAGGCACAATTTAAAGCTGAAATCTTATGAGCAGGTCAAAACAGAGCTGTGACTCCACAGGCTACATGTGGCAGATAAAATGCCACATGAGAACAAACAGCATGACCTGATTCACAGCCCAGAGGAACCTCAGTGAACTTCACAGCTCTGTTCGATGCAGCCTTCCCAGCAACACTCACATCCAAGAGGCTGGCAGGCTCCAGGCTGTACTGCTGGCTCCTCAGCAGCAGCTGCAGCCCCTCCAGGCTCCAGTCAGTGCCCTCCAACGGGTCTGAAATATCTGTTCTGAGAAAACACAAGGGGAAATATTGCCACAAAGGAAACTTGCATAGAAACCTACAGAAAGCAGGACTGAGCAGCCTTCCAAAAGGATGTTTATGTTTAAATCTCATTTTGAAAACCAAGGGCCCACTGTCAGCCTGGGCTTATGCCATAAAATTTGATTTAATCCCTGAGCACAACTCGGCAGAGCACACAGGGGACTGGGCAGATGGAGATGAGACAATCCCTCTCCTGGGTGACACGTGGTTTGGGGGTGGATAGTCTGTGCCCATCTCCTTAACACTTGGAAAATTAAAGCTGTCCTTAGAATAAATCCTTTTAGAGATGCACTTAGAGCCAGAACAGGCTGTGTTGCCACTCTCATCGGCCCAAGATGCTGGAATTACTGTTAACTAACGCTCTTTAAAGGAGTGACTTTTAGCTGCAGGCATTTACCCTGCAGGCTGATTTACTAGAGACATTCAGATAAATGAGCAACAGTGAGGCCCTACTGTGATTAAACCCCAAAACAGCTATAAAAAATTTCTCTTAAAATCAGGTCTTTAAAAAAGGATTCTTTTTCTTCTAGTAATACGTTTTTAAGCATCAAGTGGGTTCAGAAGGAGGAATTTTATTCTCTGTAAGGACTTAAAGGAAAATGGAAGCTTTTCTGATAACCCTGTTGGGTGTTTTGGGTTCCCCTCCCTCATGGTCCTCCTTACATTGCTGCAGTTGCTACCAAGAATGAACTGCAGTTAAGTTCCACATCATCCACCCAGTTGCACCATGCTTTCCTTCTGCAGGGGAGGCCTCCTGGACACTGCCCCATGACATGGGTGCTGTTGGGGTTTTAGTCTCAGAGCACAGCCCCAGAAGTGGCTCACTGGAATCACCCTGAGGCTGAGCCTAACATCACAGTGCCAGTCCCCTGGGCAGGGGTGTAGCACAGTCCAGTGCAGGCCTGCAGATACAGATAGTCTGGGCTCTAGCTTTCACTTGGGCAAATCTCTCTCAATGCAAAAATCCTCTTCCTGCTCCCACAGCTCTGATGCACATCCTCTGACAGCTCTTCCTCTGCTGGCTCCTTCAAGCAAGTGATCCACATGCCCCCTCCCTCAGTGAACTGTCCCCTGGGACTCAGGAGTCGTCCTCCAGCAGGTGCCACAGGTACAGGATGGAGCTCTCCAGGCTGCTCTTGGCTACTCCAAGTCACCCTCCCTCCCCACCCTGGGAATGGGAGGAGAGGGCCATGAGCAGGCAGGGCCACAGCTCTCCCTGGCTCGCCTCACCTGTCCAGCAGTGCCCTCCTGCCTCTCCTCTCAGGTGGCTGGGATGTCCCTGGTGGGGCTGCACCACAGCTGCCCTTGCCCTCCAGGACAGACTGAACCATGGCCACCGGCAGCACCGGGGGCTCGGAGCAGGTCCTGCAGCCGGGCAGGGGCACCTCAGGCTCCGCGCTGGCTTTCACTCCAGGGCTCACTGGCTCCTCCTTGATCAGCATGAGGCACTTCTCCCTGCATCAGAGACACGACTGAGCACCACACACAGCTGCTCTGCAAAGGCCTCATGCTGCTGGGAAGGGCAGGAGCACAAGGCATTGCTTCCACTGCCCATCAAACTGCCCCAGAAGGTCTTTCTGTTTCCTCAGATGGGCAAATGAAGCCAGCAGCCTCTTTCTTTTCAGCAAGCTCCAGAAACATGCTCAGCTGGAGTATCTGCAGTCACTTCATCAGTCACAGCTATAATGAATTTTCCCTATTCAATTGTTTTGCAAATACAGAAAATACATTTCTATGCACTCATCATTTCTTGGGTGAGTGTTATGGACAGGTTAAAGGGACACTGAGCTAGAGAGATTCCCCTGAAAAAGAAAAGTCTCCACCCTAGAGATAGGAATGGGATCAGTAAGACCATCCCATGCAGGAATTAGGATTGGATCAGCAAGCACTCTAGAGATGCCAATGACACAGGTCAGGATCTTGTAGCCCTTCAGGACTTGAACAGAAGCTGCTGAGATCTGACAGTCATAGTCAGATGTTTTACTTGGTTGAAGGCAGAGATTTGTATTTTCCAATGGGAGAGGCACACCACATTATTTCCAGGTGGACAAATGACAATGAAGTTTTGTTTAGAAGCATTTTGTGTGTAAAAGCCTACCCTTCGTTACTTGTAGGAGACTTTAGAGCTCCTTGTGAACCTGCACAGCTGGAGCCAAAGTGACAAAGGCATGGAGATAACAGGGAAAGTATGTGACACTACAGAGCTTTCCTCAACATTCCTTTCTGATCATCTTCTCATCTCGTGGGGCCTAAATTCCCACCAGAAGTGCAGTTGACTTAGGAAGTACCACACCTGAACTGATTGGGGCCATGGCTGGCTCAGATGCTAAAGTCATGCAGACACAGCACAGATCAGAAGCCACCAGATGGCACTCAGTAATTAGTAGAAATAAGCAACTTAACTTGAAGGTTATATTAAAGATTTTCTGCCTTGGAAATGGCTTCCAGGTTTGTTTTTTTTAAATCTGAAGCTCTTTACATGCTTCTAGTTAATTTTACGGCTATGGTTTCAATTATGCAACAGATTTACAGGCAATTTCTAGAGTATAACTGCCTTGCCTTTAAGCCTGAGAAACTGTTTCCATGATTCATCTGTCTACTTACTTTCCACTGACATAGCTTTTGCTATTCTGCTACCAGCCCTAAATACACTGCATGTCTGTGGCAGGAAGAGATAAGCATTAAAATACTCTGCATTAAGTTCTTAAGTTACTGGGGCCTTTTCACAGAAAATTTGTCAAACATCGGAAGTTGTTGTGATGCAACCTTACTGTTCTCATTAGCTGTTAGATGTAAAATTTGATTGTTTCTTCTTTGCTAAAGCCAAAGGAAACCCTCCTTTCTCTCTTTCAACAAACCCAGCAAGTGTTAGTATCTCATTATTTGATTAAGTCTGAGACAGTCCCTGTCTTGACGACAAAATATAAAGAAACATGGAATATTTCTCAAAAAGCAGAGTGGAAGTTCTCAGCATGAAACCCAGGACTTTGTTTTGAAAGTTATGTTGTTATTATATGCCTCTAAAAATGTGACCCACTTTGCAAACTGGAAGAAAGTATTCCATCCTATATCTCTATAGAGATTTGTGAATCAGACAGAAACTTTGGTAGAATTACAGCCACAAAAAAACTCAAGAGAAGAGCTGCATAGGCATGTTTATACCCAATTCTCCTTATTTTTAACCACAAACATGTTTACCTGTCATTTTCAGGAGGGGATTGCATATTCATGATGTTGGATGGTGATGCTTCAGTAACATCAGATATGATGGGTCCTCCAGTGATTGCAGGGCTGTTTAAGCAAGAGGCAGGCTCTGTCGATGGCTAAGAGGAAAGCAAAAGTCATACAGATTTATCATTCTGACCCCAAAACAAGTCCAAGGCCCTATCTGAGATGGTTAGGGTTTATTCACTGTCCTCCCTGTATGGAAACCAAGAAAGCTTTTACCTACTATGCAACATTATAATTTCCTCTCACTTTTCCTCCAACAGCACAGAGGTAGAGGTGTGAAATAAACCCTGTGAAGTGTCAGCAACCAAGAGGTTTCACCATGTCTGACATTTTGCCTAGACTGCTCAGCTTCTTTTGGAGGGAAAGATCCAACAGGGCTGTATGGGCCTCTCATGCCAGCTCATGTATTTTAACTGCATGACAGAAGTGCTTGGTGTCTGCTCTGATGACGGTGGGGACACCTCAGAGGCTACAAAAATCCCACTTTTAGAACTCACTTCTTCCTCTCTTCCCTCGAGGTGAACCAGGCTGGGGTAACAACATAGAGTTCAGTGTGTAGGGTCTGCCTTTCCCCACCAAAGCTCATGGCCTCCCTCATGAAGGCATCTGTGAAACTGGGGAGCTGAAGAAGTTTTAAATGTCACCCAGCTAGCAAACCTAATTTCTTCTTGACTGCCAAGCTCTTGCCAAATTACTAACTCCATAATCTCTGTTATTGTTTCAAACATTTCCCCCCCTGGCCAAAGCCATCCCACAGAGCTCAGAGGCTGGGCTGAACCCACCGACTGTATGAAATAGGGGTCATGGAGGGGCTCTGCAGACAAATGCCGGCTGAACTTGGACACTGGTGGAGCTGCGATCCCGTTGTCAAGCATCAGAGGCCTGTGAAGAGAAACAGTTTTGTCTTCCAGCAGGTACTGACTGGCTCCTGGCTGCTCATACACAAAATATCCCTCAGCCAAGAGCTCTTGTCCCCCGTGTCCTCTGGTTTTCCTTAGCTGTAAGAGTCTTTCTTGCCTGGTGTTACGGGCAAGGAAGACAAAAAACTGTTTTGGAGGAGATCACAAACAGAGAAGGGAAGGATGCAGACCTGCCCATCCTGCGCAAACCTACCCAGAGCCCCCAGGCAGCACTCTGCTCTGCACCAAGTAGCTCCAGGCTGCATACCATCTTTTCCTGCAGCCATTTAGAAGAGAGGCAGGAAAACACAATCATGAAAGATAAAACGCTAAGGATGCAGATATACACACAAGAGCTGAGGTTTCTGAAAGACAGACCTTTGTGTTTCCAAGGAAGCAGGAACTCAAATTACCTTGCAAATTGCAGTTGGTTGTGTGAAGTGTAATCCCTCACCATAAGGGGGTCAAAACAGTTGCTGTGCAAGTAGTTCTGTGCTCTCCTGTCCTTTTCAGCACACTTTCTCACTAATTATTTTTTTTCTTTTTACAAAAAACCAGTTGTCTAAGACGTTTCTTGTGCTGCAAAGCTTTTACAGGGAGGACACAGCCCTGACCATGAAAACTAGAGGTCAGATCTGGCATCTCATTTCTCTGCTTGCCCAAGCTACTGGAGGAAAAATTCCCGTCATGAACCTCAGCAACTCAGCAGCTTCTATTCTCCCCTTGAGCCCTTTTCTTTGCTACTTGCAGTGTTTAACTCTTCCACGAGACTCAGCAGACAGGGTAGGGAGAGATGCACATACCCTGCTGGCTTGTACAGATTATGGGCTCATGCATTCAATCCTGTATTGCCTTTACAACCCTCACAGGAGGAGTCAGTCAAGAACACTGACTTCATGAAAATTGACTCCTTTGAGTCACTCATGGGAGGTCTGGCTCCTTTCTCTGCAGCATGGAGAAGTTTCTAAGTTGTCAAAGGCCACAAGGTAATAAAGGTAGGAACTGGAGGCAGGTCCCTGTCCTCAGCAAATTCCATTCAGAAGTCTCTTTCCCTCCTTTTAATCACAAGCACCACAAGGCAAGAAAGGCATAGCTGCTCTCCTGAAAGGCACTAAGCTTCCTAATTCAAGTCACTATTCACTTGCCTTGAAGAGCCTATCTAAAGATACCCCTCAGCTAAAATTTTTCCCCACCTTCCTCCTTGTAAGGCCTGCAGGTTAACACCACCAAGTGTGGATACACACCACACTCAGTGACTGTAGGTCAAACTGAAGATGTCTGTGGGCTGTTTGGGCCCAGCCCTGCTCCAACAGATGACAAGTGGAAAACTGGAACCTGTAGGACCAGCAGTGGGGTCCTGCCCTTTAGCCTTGCCCTAGTTAGCACTCCCATGTCCCACTGCGTGCTGTGTTCCCCAAATGAAGGTCACGAGCTGACACGGTGCTTCTCTAAAGGGCAGTGAATGGGGCCTGTCAGCAGGTCTGACTCTGCACTTCAGCCCATTCATTTCCCATCACCATGGAGCCCTGGTCCGGTGACCGCCTGCCTGGGCGAGCTGAGCTTGTGCTTTTAGTGAGGGGGCAGCATTATGCACCCGTGAGCGTGTGCACCACACACGGGTACTTACAGCTTCCTCTTTATCCCAGTGCTGCTGGGGCTTGATTGGAGCTGGCCAAACAGAAACTGAATCAGCTGTCAGGAGAGATCAAAATCCGGTGTTCATCAGCAGAGTGATTCAGCACTCCCTGCTCTCACAGCCATTCTTATCTCACACATTCCTCCCTCCCAACAGCACCCCAAAGCTGGGAGCAGCCATAGAATGTAGGAGCCAAATTGCATGAGACATTGGAGACCAAAACAGAAATGAGCTGTCCAAGAACTCAAACAGCCTGCCAGGCTTTCAAGGGACACAGCCAGGTGCCTGCTTTGTGCAAAGATTCCTGGATGCATGTGCTCAGCACTTTCTCTCTCCACTTTGTGCACAAAGAACTTCAGCTGGTCCTAACAGACCTGTGAAGTGCACATGCAAACATTCCAAGGCCTGGAGTTAGACCTGGATGCATTAAAGTTTTCAGAGACATTTAGAAGGGGTGCTGTAAAGTCTGACAAAGACTTTGCAAGTGAAAGAGGCAACTCCCTATGGAGAGCCTGGATGGAGGTCTGAGCTCTTTCAGTTGAGTTTTTCAGCTCTGTAAATGTCAGTGTTGATATAACAGGACAGTAAAAAGGAAGCAGAGTAGCTTTAGAGAGAAATCACTTAGCAACATATTCCCAGGTCAGCTTGAACTTAATGCTCTGCTTTGACCTCCAAACAAAGAGAGCATTATTATTATATATCACAGCTGGCTCTTACTCATTGCTCAATATAATAAAATAGAGTTGCATAAAAGCCTCTACAAAAGCTCTATGAAGCATGTGGCTGGTCCAGCGTCAGAGCTGGAGGAAGGCTTGATAACCTCGTGCATTTCTGGCCAGTCCTATGACTCCGTGATGCCACGTGAGGGTCAGAACATGGGGACCAGGTATGTGACGTGCTCAGTCATGTCAGCACCATCCAGGAATCACTGGAGAGCCTTTTCTATACTGGTCATGTTAGATTTTAAGGGAGATGGTTCTGCAGCCTAAAAGGTTGTACATTAATTCCTCAGCTATACCAGTAACACCAGAAAATGTAATAGCTGCTGTTACATTCCCCAAGTGAGTCAATGGGTGGCCAATTCTGCCACCTCCAGCTTTCCACTGGTGCTGGCAGGAGTGGGGCTCCTCTCATGGACAAATGGAAGAGGAAGATTTGGGAAGCCCAAAGGCATTGGTACAAACAGAACATAGCCAACACAGGGCAATTAGTGAGAGTTGTGCTCTCTTGCTCAGGATTTCAACAGAAAAGTGGTTTCTAACATCACAAAAAGGACTGTCAGGGAAATTAAAGTCTTTTGCTTAAGGGTGCTGTCTGTGCTTTGTTAATGACCTGTTTCCATAGGACACATAAAAGCATCACACAGTTTAAAAGAAAGGGAAGATAATTACATTGCAATATCACAGTGTGGAGATTATGGGACAAAAGATCAGAGGAGGACATAGACCAGGCAGTACAAGTGAGTTTGGAGTTTATATGACTACTACCTTGTTGATGACTTTCTGTTGCTGTGAGTGGTTCTGCCGGAGAGAAACAACTTCTCGCCAAAGAACTTCATTTTGCCTGAAAACGAAACAGAAATTTTCCATGAGAACAGAGACATAAACAGCCCATGGTACTGCCATGATGCACAGGAGATTCAACTGTGCAAAGTCTGTCTCACTTCTGGGCTCTTGCATTGTTTGGATCTTTTCAGGGACCAAACAAGGTCACACAACTGCTTTCCTTTTTCTTCCTTGACCTCAAAAGAACTATAGATCAAAGAATGGAGGAAAAACAGATAAAGAAAAGCCAACATTTACAGGCGAAGGTAACAAGAGGACATGCTTTTGTGGAACATTCAAGCCAAACTCAGAATTTCAGCAAGGCCTGATTTGTGACTGTGTCTTATTTAGATCACCCAGACTGTCCTTCCATGGGAGCCAAGAAAGCCCAGCCTCTCCACAACTGCACCAGTGCTCCCAAAGACAAGATCCTATGAACAGAGACCCTGTGTATTCTACCTGCTTAAAACTCATACAAGTGGTGGTTCAAATGCATGTTTGGGAGTGACTGGAGCAGATAAAAGGATGCTCCTGCATCTCAGAGCCTTGAACTAGGAGGACTGCAATGATTTTATTAGCAGGAGCCACTGATCTAACCCAGCACAGACCTGTGTCCAGCTTGTATAAAGAAAATTTATTTTCTGTCTGTAAATGAAGCAGCATAGAGGTGAGCTTACAGGCTTCCTCTAACAGTCAGCCCCACTAGGTGGAATGGAGAGTCCATGCTGCAAAAGGTTTTGTCCGGCAATCTATCTCTAGAATACATGGATGTACCTAAACTGGCCAGCAAAACCTATCATACAGGTGAAACTGATAAATCCTTTTACTTTTTAGTCTTTCTAGTGTGGATGGATGCTAGAACTGGGAAGGTAAAGTCCAGAGATCTGAAGAGCACAGTAGAACAACTTATACAGCAAGAATCTCTGCAGTGAACTTTCTGTACTGGTACTGACAGGATTTCCAGCAAAGCAGCATTCCTTAGTCTGACAGCTTGTACTGGAGTTATGTCCTAATTGTTCTTCACCAGTGTAAATTGCTTAACGGGGATTCAGCTTGGGATTCTCCTCTGTCTCAGTTTATAAAAGTCATATTATTTTCATCAATTGAATGCAATTTTTCCAGATGGAGGGAGGGAGCAAGCAAATCAAAAGGGAGAATAAATTAAAATCAAGGCCAAATCATTAATACTGGAACTCCCTAAAAATTAAATCAAATGCAAACCCAGAAAGTCATTGCTGTTGCAGTTGGATTTCACAGTGCAAACTCATGCATGTGCTAAGTGTGGGAGTCATTAAAAAATTATGTAGGATAAAATTATGTATCCATTGCACGTACGGTGCTGGGCTGGAATGAAGTTTCCCAGAATGCAGAGTTCTCTCAAGGCCCAGAATGACAGTGTCATCTGGTGGTGTATGAATATCATTAATGAATTCTCATTATAGAAGAGTTTGGGTCTATTTGATTATTCAAATGCTTTTTAAACAAAGCTCTCTGTAAAGATTAAAATTCTGGAGGCAAATAAAAGCCTCTCCAATTGCATGGTTTATATAACCATATCCACTTCCTAATCTTTTAGTGACCATGTCTGAGTCAGAAAATCCCAGAGTCTCAGACAGCTGGAGGTCAGGCAACCACATGCAGGAAGCATTGCATCAGCTTGGTTTGCTCTTACCCAACAATTCTGGCCATGTCAGATGACACAGTCTCAGGGAGATGAGTCTATGGACTAAATGATACAGAAGTTCTTATATATTATATTATAATATACTATATTTTTTAGTCCAGTCACAAATTCTGGAGGTGAATGATGGCAGAAAGGTAATTTCTTAATATCTGGAGTGGACTCTAGCAAATTTCTGCCAAGTACTTTTGTATGTGCAAGAGAGTTACATCTTTATCACCATTTCCATCTGGAGGAAATAGCGATCTAAGTCCCCAGGTTATGCACATATTTCCTGTCTGACCTTCTCTGTGCTTTCCTCATCTGTGAAGGGAAAACAAACGAGACAGAAAGGCTGAGCATTAATTCATATTCTGTAGATCAGGTGTGCATAGAAACCCTACATGTTGTTGTCTCAACAGATCTCTGGTCAGTCCCTGGCTCCACGTGCTCCCTGGGGAGGGAAGTGTGCAAGGTTCCTCCTTTCAACCATTCCCCACAATCCACCACTCCAGAGAAGCAAATGCCCGTAAGAAGCAGCCTGAGTAGGATTCAACTCACTGCTTCATGTCCTGCACTTGACACTCCATGTTCTCCTGCTGACTTCTCAGTATCTGTACCTCGTATAGCAACCTGCTGAGGTCCTCCTGGCGCAGCTTGGTCTCCTCACTTTTCACTACTGACACCTGAGGAGAAAAAAATAAAAGGTAGATTTTACCTGTGCAAGAGGGGCCATGGACAGAGAGAGGTGGTGGCTCAGGTGCAGGACTGTCACCAGCTGAAATACCAGGACAGGCCACATGCCAAAGAGTCTGAACTATCCTAGGAGTATTATTGCAAAAGCCAAATAGAGCAAAGTGCAGGAGAAATCTATTCATAGAGGGTCTCCTGGAAGAAGTACATTCCCTGTCAGAGTAGGGACCTATTTCAAATCAGCTTGGGGGGAAAACAAAAGTATTTTGAGTATCAGGGAGGAATTGCTCTAGATAGATTTAATCTTTCTACTTTGACTACAGAGATACTCAATCAAGCCTCATGTTATACAGGGATGTGTCTGACATAATGCTTCAAATTGATGTACTACTCTTGGATTTCCAAAAGGTTTTTGCTCAAGTCCCTTATCAGAAGTTGCTATGCTAATTCAGTAAGAGAACACTTTGAGGGTATTAATAACAGGTTAAAAGTCAGAAAACAGAAGGCAGAGTAGGTTGTCCTTGTATAAGAAAAAGAGGTGGCTGTTGAGGACCCTGCAGGATTTATGCCATATTTCTCTAGGAAAGCAGTAACAATTCAAAGGCTGAGGGGTGAGAAGCAAGCCTGGCCCTGCAGCACTACACAAACATCTTGTGTTAGAGAGCAACAGAGCAGAAAAACACAGATAAAACTCTGATGCAAGCCAAGCACTACAAACCAAGAACCCCCAGCCCAGGTGCACATGTGTGTGGGGAGGACAGGAACAAGACCGGGGTGATGCTGGAGTTATGCTGAGCAGGATCTGGCAGGTGCCTGTTCCCCCCTCCCACAGAGTGCCCCTCACCTTCCTCTTGATGTGCTCCAGGAGGTGCTCATGGCCCTGCAGGAAGCAGAGGTGCTGGAACTCAGTGTCATCCCGCTCAGGCTTGACAAGCCCACCCTGTTCGATGTTCACCACCTTCCTGAAGCCGTCTGCACAGAGAGGATATGGCTGATGGGCACTCCCTCCACCTCCCACCCTCATCACTCTTGAGGACATTTCTGATCACCCTTCACACTTTCTGAGCTGTCAGTGCTCATACCTGGACATGCTTTTGGGCCATATCCACCAAAACCCAGGGCAAGAGAGAGCCTTGTGCATCCCACTGGCCACCCCTGCTGCAGCCTATGCCATGAAAGTGCTTCTGCCATGGGTACGTTGGTCTGCCAGGAGCTTAGGGAAACCCTGTCTCAATTTGCAAGCCACAGGGATTCAAGAGAAGGTTTTCCAAAGGCACAGACCATCAGCAGGTACCACTTTTGGAAAAAAAGGGTCATGTGTACATTTGGAAATCTGCTTTGAGTGATTCTTTGAAGTCCTCAAAAGATTTCTAAGCTGTATTTAAGGACTGGCCTAAAATTTACAAAAACGCTACTATAGAGTGAAATATCAAAGTTAAAACTTGACTAAGGAACTTAATTACTCAATTAAAAAATTCCAAGAACTATCAGAACAGTCATGTTGAAGTGGCTGAAAATCACACCTAAACCTCCTTTAAGGGGTAAAAATGTCTGATCAGCAAGGCAAGGTTTGCAGGGAGAAGTGTTTGTTACTGGTTCAGTGATGTGGCTGGTGAAAGGGATAAGCTCAGGGCACACAGCCCACAAGAGCAGCACATTCTGGGGGAGGTGTCACAGTTGGCAGCTGGATAAAGCTCCATACAGAATAAAATGGAAAATTAATAATAATAGGTCACCAAATCATTGCAAAAGAGGCAGAACACCTAGTAGATGAAAGTTCTTAGCTCACCTGAAATGTAATCTCAGAAATTCCATGCTGGAATTTAAGGTAAGTACAAGGAGATCACTAGTCTGGGATCTGAGGGGCAGATCTTCTTTGGCAAAATCAATAATGCCACAAGTCATATACATGAGACCCCAAACTTTTCTCTGTACAATTCTCTCCCATGTCTCCTGTCACCCCCATATCTGTGGGGCCCACATGTCCTGGGCCTTGGGAGCTACACTTACACATGTTCAGCTGCCGGACAAAGCTGGCCATGTTGTTGTGCTTGAAATACTTGGGCAGCACCTCCTTGGCAAAGCGGCCTTGGTCGAACACATGGAAGCTGGTGCCATTCTGCAAAGGAGATAAGGACAAAGATGAAATCAGGGGAGCATCCCTGACCACAAGAGGGGCCCAGGAGGAGTCCTACAGCAGGGGAGGTCTTGTTTTCTGAACTGTCACCTTAAAGCTAAGAGTGACAACAACCCTCAATGACAGATGTGCTCCTTTCAGTTCTGGTACAGTCAGGTCTCTGTGGCTGCAGGTTTGACAATTTTCTACTTTTTGTCACTGCTTAGTTGAGAGTCTTGGACGTGAGAAAGAAACCACTGACTTGTGCCCAAATAGCTGGTAGGTGGTCTGGGATCAGCCTCTCTTGCATGGACTTCACAGAAAGACTCAAGTCGTAAGAAGGCCATGAAAATGGGAATTGCCATTATAACCCCTGCCATTATAACCTACTTGTTCAGATCTAGCCACAGTCCATCTGCTCCAGAGCACAGCAGTCCTGAGGGAGCACTGTCCGGAGACATGGCGCAAGAAACATTACAAGGCAAGAAGCAAATCATCTCGGGAGACACCACATTTTCCTAGAAGCTCTACACACCTTTTATTGATTATTTTTAATAGTAAACAGCCACAAAAGCAACCCACAAAAATGTTGATAGTCACGCTTTGCAGTCCAAGCTAGAAACACACATGTTAATCAGATAAATCTTCAGTTTCTGGGGTTGCATTGCAAAGACCCATGACTGACAAAGAAGGCAAACTGCCTGAGATTGCTGGCAGAGAAGATGCACTGGAGGCCATGTGCTTTCCCTGCCTGGCCTTCTACCTGCTGACAGCTACATCAGTGCAATGACATCAGCAGATATTAGGGACTTGCCTCGGCTGCAGCTGAGTTTCAAGGGACAAGAGCTAAAGACAGCAGAGCCTGCACCATGTTGGCAGGGAAGGGTCTGAGACCAGCACTCCACAGTCATCCTCCTGCTGTGTTTGGTGCAATTACCAACAGTCAGAGGTGTGTCAGCCTGGGTAGGTATTCCACAGGGGCTGCAGTGTTTTGTAAGAGCTTTCAGGCTCTGTGTGCACTAGGAAGTGAGTCTCACCTCGCACCCATCAGGGGGTCTGCAGCAGCAAGGGTGCACTCAGGGAAGTCTGGAAGTCTCTAAAAGAGGGAGTACAACCAGGGCCATGAGATAGCTCAGTGACTAAAGAGGGGCTGGTGTGTGCCTGCAGCCTGCCCATGGCCACCAGAAGCCAGCCAGCTGGCAAACCCTGCTGCTGTACACTACATTTCCATCAGCAAATGGTGCCAGCTGCCTCTGTGCTCAGGCTCATTTGGCAGCTCTAACAATTAACACTCACCAACACGGGACTTTGGGTCAGCTGCACTTCTTGCTCCTTGCTTGCTACTGCAAACACTGAACATGACTGTGCCTCAACAGTGCTCTTTGACCATTTTGGGGGTCTTTCCTATCATTCCTGACCCTATGCAGCAGAAGCAAAGGCTGATCAAGCACTTAAGAGATTCATTGACAACCTGCATGCTGAATTATCCTCACAGACAGAGTTTGCAGACAGGACAGCAGGGACCAGGGTTTCCCAACACTATAGACACTGCCCTAGGGACAGAGCTGGTTTATTCAGTTTCCCTTGTGCTTCTGTCCCTTTACTCTGGGATACAGCTGTGTGTCCCAGGCTGGACCCACTGATGTAAAATGAGAAGCATGGGAGTTTTGTACACCTCAACAACACTTTATGGGCTCTCATGAGAGGCCAATCCTTTGAATTCAGGGCCACAATGTTCTCAGAAGCTGGCACACTCAGAAAGGTTCCTACAGACACGAGACTTTGGGGTTACCGTGTGTTCACCGATGAACTGTGCATATGCCAGTTTGTTCCCACACTGCAGCTGTGCCTTGGCTGTTTTACACCAGGGGAGCACAAGCTCGGAGAATCTCTGGAAGTCTTCTCTGCTCAAAGCAAAACTGACTCTGCAGCATGACAGTCGTGGCAGATGCTTATCTTAACTGCTTTTGACAGAACCACCAGGACAGACATGTTGTGCTCTGACAAGACAAGTGCTAGTCCAGGAATTTGCCAGTTCTCCCTTACTGCATCTTCCATTTAAAAAATTAATTGAATTAGTTCTTTCCCAATCTACCACAGACACAGAGAGCAGACCTTTCTTTTCCACCTTACAACACACTTTAGTGTATATATAAACCATTACTGCATTTCCTCTCCATCTCTTTTTTCATGCTAAGAAACAGTTCACAGGTCCTTATGGGTCCTGTTTTCTAGAAGGACTGATTACACACAGAAATCTTAGGTATGCACACAATCTCTCTGCTCCAACATCACCAATGTATAGAACCTGAAGAATATAAGTAACATGGATACCTGCAACAACAGAAAAATTAGACACTTAAAAGCCTTACCAAATCCTCCAAGGATGCAGTTGTAGCCTATGTTAGCTTGCAGGAAAGCAGAGCATGGTGGTGGTCAGTTAAAAATAACAGTGTTCCAAGTGTAACAGAGAGGGGACTATTTACACAGATTAGAAAACAGTTTCTAGCTTTAAAATCCTTATTTAAAACACATGATTCCAAAACGTGGTGCTTTTCAGAGGTATGGCCATGTAATACCAGCATCAAACAACCATGGTCACAGATATCAATGCAGCTCAAATCCTGTCTCAGGTTTTGAATGAAAATTCTACTGGACACAAAGTGTATGTAAGAAAGGCTGCTTTAGACTTTTTTTACCACCCCCTTTAAATTTGCTTGTGTTACATATTCTTGATTTTGGAGAACAAATTTATGCAAACAGTTTGTCTAATAACTCCCTGTTGAAAACAAATCATGTTATTTACAGCAAGTCTTAGGTCAAAATCACAATGTGGTATCAAAATGTTGTATGAAGGGGACAAATCATTTTATTTCTGTGATTGCACTTAGTGTATTAGTGCCCCTGTGACAAATAAGAAGCGAAAGCAAAGTAATCAATCCCTATGAAGCTGTACAGACAATATATACCCACATCACCATGATCATCACACAGTCTCATTGAAAAATCAGGTAAAGATCTTCCAGTATGGTTTAGGGTGCCAGTCTGAGATCTGTTTAAATTATAAATTTGAGTCTGAGTTCTGAGTGTTTTTTATCTGCTGCCTTCTAACTAGACATTTGTGAGAGGCTGCTAAGAAACACACGTTGCTTTTCAAAACAGCAGTGAAACTTTTTAAGGGCTTTGCACATTTCCTGACAAATGTCAGGGAGCTGCAGATTCAAGCAAGGTGAAAAACATTTCTCTCAAAGCATGTGGAATTCTTAGAATTTGAACATTAGACACTTTTTTGCATGTTTCAGTGAAATGTGTAAATACTATAATTAAAACACCCACAAAACAGTTGCCCTTCTGAAACAGAAAAGCCACAATATTTCAGATAAATAATACCAAGTATATCCAAAAGTTCCTGTACTTGAATCCTGTTTTTTGCACTCTGCCAGTAACTGGGCAGCACCTGCCAAGGACAGGGCAGCTTCTGTGCCATGCAGCTCTTGGGCCTGATACCTGGGTTTTCCCTGTGGTTGCAGGCATTAGTGACACCCAATATCTTTTGTACTTACAGAACTCCAGCAGATGAGATGGTTTGTTTCAGGGTCTTCCACCAGCGTCCAGAGTTTTGTTAGGAAGGCTGGGACATTGCTGGAGTATCCATCCATCACCAGAGAGCTGGGTGAATCCTGCATAGCTTTGCAGTGTCCCAGCTAAACTGGTCCCATTGCCCTGGGCGCGCCTGCGTCCCACAGAGAATGAACCACCCAATTTTATCCCAGGCCAGTGGAAAGTAGGCGTCCAGGGAGTCACATCAGCAGTGCTGCTCGCACTCTTAAAAACTCAGCACAATGGGATGGCATCACCAGCCCCAGAGAACAATACACAGAATGAAAATGCACTGCAGCCGATCTCGCAGAGCTGTGAATAAATACGCAGCGTCATGCAAAGGGAACACGTGCTGCCCACCTTATGCTGGGAGGTGAGCAAGTCACCAGAGAAAACCCACCTGCCCAGAGTCTGTGGGACACCCAGGCGCAGAAATCCCAGGCTTGTGAAGGCACCTGGGTTGTTATTTTGGAATTTTCTTGCCCTAAACTTTGGCTGGCACAGATGAACGATAGCTGGCCAGACTCAGGGCTGTACATCTTCAGCAAAACTTTGAAAAGTCAAAACTGTAAGCAGGTTTAGCTACTATGTTATTTGTCAACAGAAATTATTTTGCTCTTGAGTGAGAAAAGAGGATGCTAAAAACAGCTACACATAGAATCTATTAGACAATATGATTTTATCATTAATATAAAAGCTTTAGATAGCTCTAAATATATATGTGGTTTAATATCAAGGTCATTTCAACTCAGAAACTGCTCTTTAAGTGACTAATAAAATATAAAATCAACAATAAATTTTCCTGAGGTCCTTAGCAAAAACTTGCAAAGCTCAACATTCCTGCTAAAAAATGAAGCAGAGTTCTCACCTGATAACTACAGAGTCTTTTAAGGCCAAGCACTGAAAGAGTCAGGAGGTGAGAAGAGACAAGATAAGTGTCACAATAAGGATAACAATGCATTAATTTTTTCTTGCCATTTTCAAAGGGCAACTTAGGACAGTGTACCCAAGAATGTGGCATTTCCCCTAAAACCCAAATCACCATTAGTGACTGACAAAACCCAGCAAGTAACACAAATTTTATGTAAGCAGGTGCTAGTCATGCCAGAAAACATCATCACACATAGGAGTCACAAGGTCAGTAGTGCCACAGCAGAGTGGAGTAGATGCTTGACGTGCACTGGAAATAACAATCAGGTTATTCCTGCATAGGTGCTTGGACAGAGGACCCCGTTCCTCTCAGCTGGCCTCTGTGAAGTGCCAAACAGAGCTGGAAGGAACAGTTGCAGCCCCTTGTCTGCATACCTGGAAGACTCTGTGTCCATCTCAAAGAGAAAGATAATAAAATATTCAGACAAGGATTTCTTCTGGGATGTAATGCCACAGTTCTGGCACTGGAGCAGACATTTTGCCAATTCAGTCAGGTTTAAAAATGGGAAAACTTCCAAAACTACAATTCATTCTCAAGAGTTCCTGTTGAGAAAAATGAAACAGAAAAAAAGGGACAGAGATACACATTAGGATTTAACTAATAAATCAATCTGGACTACAGAGGAGGTTAAAAAATCAAACTTGAAATTTCACCATATTTTGAATTTGAACTTAAAAAATTATGCAAATCTCTTGGTCAGTTGTTTCACAGTTTTTTTAAATCAATCCTAAGAAGCTGAGTGATACTTTTCAAGAATTAAAAATGTCAGATCAAATATTTTTTGGGGGGGAAAAAAGGTCTTTTTTCCTACAGTGAGATTTTGCTACTCTGAGTAATAAAAATGCAAGGGAATTTTCTGGTACTGCTGCACTGGTATTCAAAAAGCTGAGACAGATTTCTCAAACTGTGGGGGAAAAACCTCTTTGCAAGCAGAAGCTCTGCACAGAAAACAGCCTCACATATCCATTTTTTACTGAAAGTGCAACAGAAGGCCTAGAGTAGAAACCAGCAGCTTAATGACAGTGGTCCTTGCCTGTGATGAGATCTTGCAGTTCGGAAAAAAAAAACTTTTTTGACCTTGACTCCAGTTTGCAAAAACTGCACTTACAATGTCTGACACAATAAGGGAAAAGTGTATTTTAATCAACCTTTCCTGTGAACTATAATGCAGAAGAATAAGTGCCTGGGAAGAAGGTTTAGAGCATCAGATCATTACTTAACTTTTCCATTTTCCTTCTTCCAAAATGTGTTGCATCTCTCTTCTTGATTTCTGCACAAACAAAACTACCACCATGACATGTTTTTTCAGCCCTCTCATAACCAAGCAAGAGATTTTTAAAAGTAAACATTCCCCTTCCCAGGCCAGCACTGGAGTGTGCGCCAGGTCTCACACTCTCACTCTGAATTTCATGGCATGTCCTCTCGCTGTAGAAGCCCCAGGTCCCAGAGCCACAGCATAACCTCAGCAGCACAGGTTTCATTCAAATGAAAGCCCATGCACGAAGAGAGCCTCAAAACAGGGTCAGAGGTGAAATCCATGAAGCAAGTATGGAGCAGCAACGCAAAAAGCGAAACGCAGGAGGGAATACAACTGCAGATTTTTTTAGAATATGCTGCTTTGAAGCGTGACTCCTTACTTTGAGTGTGAGGCAGCAGCACAGCAGCTGTGCTATCTTATCTACCATCATATCAGCGACAACCCCTTCCCACCCAGCCCGGCTACAGCAGCCAAGTGACACCGTCCTGCTTCCTTCCTGGGAACTCAGCATCTTCTGCCATTTTCTCTGACAATCACCTTCGCAGCTCGGACATTGCTTTTCCACTTTTAGCTGCTTTTAATGCTGTCTCTAACACACATCTGCCAAAGCGTTAAGGCAAAATGAGGTCTCGTGTGTTCAGCTCCTTTTGTTTTATGATTTCCTTAAAGCCTTTGGAGCCATTAAGAAGGATTGTGAATCTCACAGACAGTAAGAGTGTGCTTTTAGCCTTCTGACTGCTGCCCTAATGGTCCAAAGATACACATCCCAACCCTCGGGCAGCTCTGGAGCCACCTGAACAGAGTACTTCTGACAGGTGTGAGAGGAATGACGGATTTGTCTTTACAAACAAGCTGTGGGTCTGCTGGTAGATAGAACTACCACTGAGAGATAAAAGAAACAATGGGAAGGATTCCACTGATTGATGAATGGAAAAAAATATATTTGCCTTTACAAACAAACTGTATGTTTGCTGATAAATGAAATTGGACATTGAAAGATGAAAGAAACAATGGGGAAAGCCATAAATTCCATAAGAATTAAGAATTAAGAAGGAGGGTTATACATTAGAGGGGAAATCTTAGGTATTGTGGGAAGTCTGTGCCTCTGAAGTACCTCAGCCTATGGGGAAAGAGAGAAGGGACAAGCGGCCAGGAAATTAGGATAAAAAGGAGACTGCGTCCTCCAAAAATTTGAGAGACCCCAGGGGAATGCCCCATGGCCTCTCCCTTTATTCGAATAAAGTGAAAAGAACTCCTCTGTCTCCTTTTTGGACATAAACCTCTGGTGTTTGTGTATTCATTTTCCTGGCAGGTGTCATATCCTCACCTACACGAGACACCAAGCGACCGAGCTGGGTGGGCGGCCTTGCGGCGGGGACACCCGGGGGCGTCAAGGCCCGACCAGCCCCGGCCGGGGTTTCCCCGCAGCAGCCGCTGCCCCGCGCAGGCCTCGGGGCCGGCACCGGCTCGGGCAGGCCTGGACAAACAGAAGGGATTACAGGGAAGTGCCATACCGCCGGCCATTCCAGGGGGCTGTTGGGATTATTTTCGCCTTCCCGTTTCCCCGCCCGCAGCGCGGTGCGGAGCGGCGCCGCGCCGGGGCGGAAGTGTCGGGGCCGAGGCCGGCGGTGAGGAGGTAAAGCCGCCCGGGGCCGCCGGGCCGGGGCTGCCGCGGGCAGGGGGCGCGGGGCCGGCCGGGGCCGCCGGGACAGCGCGGGGCAGGGCCGGGCTGGAGGGGCCGCGCTCGGCGGTGCCGGACTGGGGGGACAGCCGGGCTCCGAGGGGACAGCCGGGCCCACGGGCGGCACAGCCCGGCGGGACGCGGCTGGCGGCTGCTCCAGCGCTTTTCCCTTAAGGACAGCCCCGTCCCAGCGAGGTTGTGACTGGAATTGAGCAGCAGCGGCCTGACGCTGCAGAAGTCAGCGAAAAGGCAATAACCATGATCAGAAGTGTGACTTACGGGCCGGGGCTGAGTTTTTTAAGCAGCCCACAGCTGTGTGACCGCGGAGCGGGGACTGTGCTGGGGCAGTGCTCGCTGGACGGGAAGATTCACCCGCTGGGTTAACGCTGCAGAGGCACAAGGACATAAAGCAGAGGGGTACCCCTGAGTCACAGAAACACCGAATGGTTTGGGTTGGAATGGACCTTTCCAAGGCCATCTAGTTCAATTCCTCTGTGGTGACCAGGGACATCTTCAACTAGATCAGCTCTCTCAGAGCCCAGTCTGACCTGGCCTTGAATATTTTCAGAGATGAGGCACCCATCACTCTCTGTGCCTCGCTGTAAAAAATTTCTTCCTGATATCTAATCTAAATCTACCCTCTTTTAGTTTTAAACGATTACCCTTGTCCTGTGTAGAATGTTCTGTTACAAGAGCTCTGGGCCCTGTGAACAACCAAGGGACCAGGACCTTAAGGATGCAATAGGGCTTCAGTCCATGGGAACGTGCCAGAGGCGGGACTAATGGGTGGTCTCTGGAGCACTTCAATCATTTCACATTTTGCCAGCTTGGCTAGTCAGTCAGAGGCACAGGGGCTGAAACTCCAGAGTATCTTTGGACTATAAAATGAATGGACTCCAATGGAAAATGAAAGCAAAGCTTTGTAAGCTGCTGTCTTTGGGATACCGTGTCCCAGTGTGGTGTGCTTTACAGAGTAACAGTAAGCACCTCAAAGGTTATAATTGCTTTAGCAACATCAGCACTCCTCTAAGAAATAAGAGTAAATCCCCGTAAGTCTGTGGTGCTTGTGCTGTAGCACTCCCCCAGCATCAGGCCATTGGCCTTATGGTCTGAGCTTGTCTGTGTGATCTTGCAGGGTGCTGAAGATGGCAGGCAGCTCCACTCCTTGGATTGGCAGTGCTTATCTCTTCCTTCAATCGACCTGCAAGACCATCGCTCTGCCGTCCCTCTACGAGAGCTCCCAGAAGAAGCCTTGTGTGTTCAAGGCCCTGAAGCTGGCATTAGCAGGTATCCATCATCTGGCATATTGGTGTGCAGTGCCATGCCTTTCTTTAATCTCACCTTCATGGGTAAGGAAAGCTCATGCTCACTCTGTTTAGGAAGGGCCATAAAGTGGAGCAAGCTCCACAGAGGTTCACCAAGATGGTTGGGGGCTGAAGTATTTGTCCTGTGAGGAGAGGCTGAGGGAGTTGGACCTGTTGAGCGTAGGGAAGAGAAGGTTTCAGGGGACCTACCAAAACCCTGCTGATACCTATGGGAGGGAGAGGTGGAGCCACACTGTTCATAGTGGTGCATATAGTAGAATGAGAGGCAACAGGCACAAATTGAAATGAGAGGTAGACACCAGATAGAAGGACAAATGTTTTCCCCGTTAAGACAGTCACGCAGTTGCCCAGAGTGACTGTGTATTCTCCATCCTTGAGGGCTTTCAAAATGGGACTGGATAAAGCCCTGAGCAACTGGATCTGACCTCAGAGCTGACCCTGCTTTGCACAGGAGGTTGGGCTAGACACTGCCTGGGCTTCCTTCCAACTTGAACCATCCTACAAATTATCCAACTTTATGAATGTTTGTTTAAACCCATTTATGTAAGAGGGGAAAAGATTGCAATTACTATGAAAGAAGATTTAATTGCTGTCTTTATACTACCACAGAAATACGATCTCTGCTTTGAGGAACTGGTTTTTAAATCAAGTGATAGCCAGTATAAATTAGTTTCTATCCAAATTCTGATATAATTCAAATTCTAATATAAACAGACAAACATTAGCTTGAGGTGTATGTAAATCTATTTACATCAAAAAATTACTTGAGATGCAAATAGCCATAAAACTGTGTATCCCTCTATCCACCACTGCACCAAGCACACTGCAGAGTAGTAGTCATTTGAAGAGTTTATCACACTTACCTAGAAAAACTGTCGTGGTGTTCTTTACCTGTCACACAGCTGAATCTCTATTGTTTAACTGGGCTTGTCTAACTACTCTGCAGTTT
Organism: Pseudopodoces humilis; assembly: GCF_049639895.1. Taxonomy (NCBI): domain Eukaryota; kingdom Metazoa; phylum Chordata; class Aves; order Passeriformes; family Paridae; genus Pseudopodoces; species Pseudopodoces humilis. The sequence continues at coordinate 8,544,945 of NC_142213.1, read as the reverse complement.
CTTCTGGAAATCATGCCAAATCACTTTATCCAATACAGGCCTGCCCATCTTGCAGCTCATTCCATATATGGGAAAGAGGAAGCAGGCAGCCGTACACAGTTGTCCAATTAGGCTTGATTTATGGCTGCTTTGTGGCACTGGAATGTGAATCTGCACACACATTTAAAGGACAGCTCACAAAACTGAAATCCTACCATGCTTATTCAAACCTGAAAAGGACGTGAAATCTTAAGCTGTCTGAGGTTTCATGCAGAAATGCCTGCAAGGTCCTGTCTTTTGAGGCAGCTTTACAGCTGTCTTGTGCACTCTTCATAAAGTTTTCCATGTCTGTGCAGCTTTCCCTACCCAGCCCTCTTGCCCTCTTATTATGGAAATTTTATTTAATAAGCACTCATAAAAAGCAAAGCATGAGGGAAGTGATAAAAAATCATCCACAGTGAATTAAAATGTCTTTTCTAGGTGCCTAAACCTATGTGTCAATTACACATCTAGTCCAAACTAGACCAGATGTGAACAGGACTTAGTAAACATGTAAAGCCACTGTTAGATACTATCCTTTTAAATGCAAGGTCACTTGTCCTGCTTAATGTGGAGCACACAAGTCTGTCTTGCCTTAAGATTGTCCTTCATGCCATGACATGTGGATTAGAAATACCTGATGTAGTGCCAGTGTGAGCTGGTGCCTCCATACAGCCCTATGCATTGACAGCCCACGAGGTTCAGTCAGGTCTGGAAACACTACAGCAGGCTCACATAAGCCTCTGCAGCAAAAAAAAAGAGAAAAACACATACTTAGAATTCATCATCAGTATATAAAATCTTGTGGAGACAAGTATAATGAGCACAGGTATTAAAATTAAATTCTGCTGGGAGAAGGAAGAATGAAGTCCTGAAATTTTCTGTTTCTACATTGCTCATGCTCCTCCTACACTAATGTTAGAGGGTACATCCCTGGCTTCTCCTTGTTGAGATTTTACCATGAATTAATTCTCTGTGCAAAATAGCAAGTCAAGGCCCAATCTCAAGCAGCTTAATCCCTGTGTCTGGATCTGTCATTTGTTGTTTGTGAGATGTTTTAAAGGCTCAGAGAGACAAACGTTCCCTCTAGGCACAGGCTGGAGAGGGAACACTGGGTTTCTTTCCAGGACCTTCGTCTTTGCATAAAACTCCAGACACAAGGTCTAAACGCTGTCTGAGCACTGAGCTGAACTGAGCTTTCATCTATAAAACTTTGCTGTGCTACCAGTTTATCATAACCATCTCTGCCCTAGAAATGGAACCTCAAATTTAAAACTTGCCCTAATAATCAGTGTTGATATAATTACCTGAGATGTAGTTCCATACATCTTCAGTTGGACACAATACTTCATGGAGATCAGTGGTGGCAGGGCAGCATGAACTTAATCCTTCCCTCTTGATTTAACACACTTTTCCATCCCAGAGGACTTTATCACAAAGAGAATTCAAAAGCTCCTCCGCTGCAGGCTTGTTGTGGATGGGTGTGGGTGTGGGTGGGCTGGCTCACACCTGGGTTGTGACTGTGCTCCCTTCTCCCTGCCAGACTCCACCGGCAGTGTGAATGGTGTGGACATGCTCAAGGTGCACTGCAGCCACCCACACCTCATAGTCCAGCTCAAGTTCTGCAAGCAGGAGAACTGCCGCCGCTTCCTGCGGAGTTACCGGGAAGGAGCGCTCCAGAACTCCCTCCAGAGTCACCTCCAGCTCTCCCTGGCCACAACCACGGTGCCTCTCAAAGTGGAGCTGAAGGCTGGCAGTGAGCACCTTGACAAGATGCTGAAGGATGAGGATCGTTGCCTGGAGTACATCTACAGAGAAAAGGTGAGCGGGAGACGGGGGGAGGCTGGACAGCAATGAGGAGGGGTGGCACAGGGCTTGCAAAGGTGGGTGTAAATCTTGTTCTGATGCAGCATGTTGTGTTAACAAACTCCTCTCTCCTTCATCTCATAACTCTAATGTGGAAAAATAGCTCTGCCCTTCCTCAGAAAAGAGCTGTGCACCTTTCTGGAAGGGCAATAGAGTTACCTAAAGCAGCCTGCAAAGATCCTGCTAACTCACTGTAGCTTCTGTGTATTAAAGCTAGCATGGCTGTTATCCCCACTAAGACAAGGAGCTCCAGACAGTGCAGCTGACAGCACAAGTGTGCCTCAGTACATCTGTGAGGCAGGCAGAGAGGAGCAGTCCTGGGTGGAACCATCATTGCTCTGCAATTCCCTCCCCAGCCTCACACACCACGTCCTCCCAGAGTGGCAAAGGTAACTGCACCTGGAAATGAGCAATGCAAGTGAGTGCAAACACTGCACATCACACCAAAAACTTGTGTCAGAGTGAGGACACACAGCATCTGCTGCCAGCAGAAGTAGGCTGTCCTTCTGAAGGCAAAGTCTCACCTGACATCTGGCTCATTGCACACTTTGGCACTGGCACTCTAATCCTGCTTGTAAGAACAGTGAGATCTTGTCATCTCACTCCAAGGCACTCGACATGATTAAACTCACTGACTTGTTCCCCTCCTCTTTTTTTTCAATATGGAACTTTAGTTCAGGTTCCTCTAAATGGTCCTGAGAAACAGGTACCCAGTATCTACTCAGGAATATTAGGCACAAGAGCATGTTTTGCCAGATTGCTCTCTGTAAGCACAGAGAATGAAAATCAAACCTTTCATCCCCAAACCAAACGTGTGATACCCATACCCTGTGAACTGTAGCTGTCTGCTCACTCCATGTGCTGAACTAGCTGATTGGACAAAAGAAATGGGCTTATTCTCAGTGCCCCAAAAGTGACTCAGTCTGACCCCTGCCTAACAGTGCAACAGGCAGAAAGATGGCACTGAGGGCACAGCCTTCAGCAGCAGAGAGCAGTGCTGGGTAGCTGCTCTAAGTGAGCTAAACCAGTGTTTGCCTCTGATTGAGGCACAGCACTGCCAGGTTTGACTCTTTCCATGTGCTTTGCCTTCCTTACTTCTTTTCTCTTTACCTGCTTTTTGGAGGTTAGACTAATTTTCTCTTGGCTAGTGAAGAAACTGGCTTGGTGAGGACCCAGGAGCAAGCCTTAGGCAGCAGAAGGGCAGAGAGAGAGAGAGAAGGTGGGTAACAGGAGCTGCCTGCTTGGGTGGCCACACGAGCTGTTGCATCAGGTCACCCTGTTCTGTGGGTCTGACCCTCATGTGGAGTTGGGAGAAGCCTTGCTGCCCACAGTGCACCCTAATTCTTGTGGAGGGCTGCTGGAAGTGAACGTTGACTAGGAGCAATTTCATGCAACTTGTAAGCACTCACTGCTGCAGGTGAGAAACCCAGCAGGGAGAGATTGTCTATTTCATATCACATTACAAATTCAAATCCACACATTTACAGCCAGAGCTCCATTAGACCACCTCATTTTACTGTTTGACAGCTCATGCTATATCTCATTGCTCCTCTTTTGACACCAGCAAACATGGCTTTGCAGGGTGGTGGCCCTGGCAGGAGTCACTGATGCTGTTTGCGTTACAGCCTGACCGTCTGCCAGATGAGGAGATCACAGAGCTGGAGGAATGCCTCAAGAGCTTGATGCTTCACCAGAGCACCAACAACAATGTGGCTGGAAAAGACTGCTCATCTCTGAAGTCCCCATGTCAGCCTTATCCTCCTCAAAGCAGCTCCCTTCCCACACAACTCACCTTCATCTTTCAGGGACAGCAGTTTGGTGAGTAGCTAGAGCTGACCAACAGAGCCCTTGGTCTGCCTCACAGCCCAGGAGGGAGAATTATTATGACTATATATTGGGGTCTACCTCAGATAAACCAAGGATTTCCCAGCATCCCATAAGAAAGGAAATGGCGTAGTCCTAAGATATTGCCATGGTGCTTCAGATCAGGCCTCAACCTATTTTCTTTTCTGGTGCAGCATAGAACCAGGTGTTTCAGAGTCTCTGTCCCTTCAAGGTTCCTCTCATTTTAAAATTAATAGTGAAAGGAAGACTATAGAGTATTTTTCTCTTCTTCCATGTCACTTGGTTGAGGTGAGTTAATAGCGTAGGTTGGATCAGACTGGGGAAGTTGCTGTGGACACCCTCAGCCCTGCTTTCAGACAGGGCTGATTCGTCCAGGCGCCCTTAGTTCACCAGCTGGCTTTGGGGTCTGTCCCTATAGAGAGCTTTCAGAGAGTCTCACATAGCAATATCAGCTTGAGATAAGCTAGATGAGTTTGGAGCTTGCTTAAGCTGTGTATAGTCTCCAGTGCTAAACAGCTGAGGAGAGAGCTCCTGTCAGCATTTCAGTGTTGTGAGGATGTTTGGGTAGGGAACAGGGTATTTTGTCAGAGAGGCCTTACCAAGCTGCCTTTGAAAGGCTAAAACAAATGAAGAGGGCATCTATCTGAAAAAAAAAAAAAAAAAAGAGCTCTGGCAAACCACAGGACAGTTCTGAGGGAGAAAAAAAGAAAACAGTCCTTGCCAAGCTTGCAGGGTAGGGGCAAGCCCAGATGCATTGTTGTTGTGGGAGGATTCCTGTGAGGGAGCAGCTGGGCAAGGCAGGGAGCTCAGACTCCCTGCTCCACAGAATATTGACCAAACCTTAAACTGGCCCAAGCTGCATCACATCAGCCATGAAACTTTTATGTCTTACCTGGCCTCTGCCCCTTTCAGACAACAGAACAATCACTCCAGATGACCACCAGAAGTTTGCCAAGTCCGTGTCCAAGAAGTGGAAGCAAGTGGGTCGCTCTCTGCAGAAATCCTGCCGGGCCCTGCGTGACCCTGCCATTGACAACCTGGCACTGGAGTATGACAGAGAGGGACTCTATGAACAAGCCTACCAAATGCTCCTCAGGTTCATCCAGTCCGAGGGCAAGAAGGCCACAATAGCGCGGCTGATCGCAGCCCTGGAGGAAAATGGTCTCGTCAGCTTGGCTGAGGAGCTCTTGGGCCTCCATTCCAGTGAGGACTGCTCCTAGAGCCCAGAGGACAGTGCCATTGCTAAGGGCTTTCCTGCTTTAGCTACTGTATGAAACTGCTGCCAGTGTCTGGGAATGCAAAGTCCTGAATATCACCACAGGTTTCCATCTAGGTGGAAATGCTCAGGGGAGAGGTTCTGTGTTTGGACCTCTGACTTTCCTTATTTCATCATTTCCAGAAATAGAGCACTACCTTCCTGTGAACTGGTGAGAGGCTTTCACCTTGACTTCCTGGAGGACTGAGGGAAGGGAAGGTAACTTCCTTCAGGACTGTGACAGGGAAGCAGTCAGCCAGAGAGCCTTGGGGGAGAATGAGGGAGAGGAAAAAGCAAGCAAGGTTTCTTATAGAATTTCTCTGGGAAGCAGACAATACCACTGCTTCCCAGGCTGTGTCCAGGGCCATCACCTGGAGAGCTGCAATATATTTTTGTATTGGAAATATTTTTTCCCTCAGCCATGACATCAAGTAAAAACAAAGAGGAAAGTAAGGAAAAGTCAATTTTACGTTATTTTCCTTCTTTGTTTGAAGAACGAAGAACATCCATGGCAAGAGTATCTGTTTTACCCTGATCTATTATAGCTCCTTCCTACCTCTCACCACCTGAAAGCTTTCCTTCTACCTGGGACAGCCATAATCTTCCACAGGGCAAAAGAGTGATGCTGCACAACATGCCAGGCACTGAACAAACAATATGGACAAACTCAAATTCAGACAATAATTGTCAACATTTTCTCATCTGTGGTAGACAGTAATATGTTGATTAGCTCTTGGCTGCCAGCCTGAGGGAGCCTGCAGCTATGGAAAGCAAAACAGTGCTGGAAGGAAAAGAGTCTCCCCATCAGCAAGTTACTTGTGCATGGATCGGAACTGCTGCCCTCAGGTGCACGGCAGCATCGAATGCTGTCCTCAGACCACAGAGCTGAACAATCAGCAGAGCCAGCTGGCTGCTCGTGCCTTCACTCACTTCCTAACCAGCCACCCTCATCCTGCTGGGCCCAGGATGGGACAGCTCACCCTGCTGTGTCCCACAGCTGTCAGGATCTAGAGAGAGCCTTTCTCTGGCACTGCTGTCACTGTGTGACAATCGAGCATCATCTGCCACCATGCCTGGATTTACCTGCACTGATTTTTAGGGTAAAAATGGTTTAAGAGACAAATCTCCCAAACCCCAGGGCTGACCCCTGCCTTCAGTTCTCATGGGAGAAGCTGACTGTCTCCTGGTATGGCTGATGCAGACTGCAACAGAGCAGCTGCACTTCTGCCGTAACAAAGCACAGAGCAACGAGTGTCTGGCACGGCACAGGTCCCATGAAGCACAACAGCAGCTCAATTACCTTTGATATATTCCCAGTGCTTTCCTGATAGGTTTTTACTAATGTTTTTCCATTAACTCTATCCTTTTTTGCCCTTCCCATCTGTGGGAATAGCCAGTGGGCTGTGGAAATGTTTTCAGAAGCAGAGGGGGACTCTGGCCACACACACAAAGTCTGTGTGCACATGAGAATATAAGTCATGATAGAGGTCATGATAGGAGCAACTTTGAGTCAGTGCCTGATGGCCTTTTAAACCACAACTCGCATCTTACTCCTTCCCTGGAGTCAAAACTGTAAGGAGGAACATAACCTCAGATTCAGGTGTGGGCTCAGATCCAGTATCCTGGGGCTGGAACACCTGAGCATCAATCACTGGAGACCTGGATGGGCAGGATTTAGATGGCCTGCTTCAAGCCAGCTGGGATCCACATGCCTCAGATGAGCTGAGTATCACATCCTTAGTGTAAACCAGAGAAACATGACTTGTTTCCTGCAGATTCTGAACCCCCAAGGTTACATACAGAGCCAGGAAAGGAAAGGAAGGGTTAAGTATGGAGAGAAGGTTTTCATGGTGTGAGTGAATGTGCTTCCATCTTGCCCCAAGTTTCCAAGGAAGCAGGACTCGTGCAGGCACCATCTTTGCAAAGACCGTGGCTCCATCACCTTTTATTAAGCCATTTGATATCAATGCCATTGCAGTTTCACCTCCTCCATTCCTGTTCCACATCCTACCCTCTCCCTTCCAGTAGTACCAGTGCTCTTCACAAATTGAAGCAATTACCTCTCTGACAGTTTTGCTTTTGGGACCAACACAGAGGTGCTGATCTTAGCTAATTTAGACTGCTGTGGAACTATACCTCAAAGCATTTAACTTTCCTGCCAAATCCCAGCTGGGGAACTCTGGCAGAAACCCACCTGACAAATTGTATTTTAAAACTTTAAAAATCAAAAACTTGAAAATTACTTTAAGAGCAAAAGAGTTTGCTCTTGATTTTGCAGAAATTACTTTTTTAAGAAAACAAGGTCTTATGCATAACCTGCTGTCTCATTTGCAATTAATATTTCTAAGCTCTCAGACCAGCTATTCATGTGCACAACTTGCACATATAGTTACAAGGCACCACTGAGTAGTGAGAGTTACTAGTTTTTGTAGCAGCTGTTAATGCTCAAAATGAGAAGGTCTTATTATTCAGTATCTACTTCAAGTCCAGAAAACTTTTTTGTTGCTGTTACTCTTTTACAGAAGATTAACCATGAATGCTTTCTTCTGAATGCAAGCGTTGTGCATTTTCTTTCTGCCGGTAACTGGTGTGTGTATTTCCTCTTACTCACATATTCCCTGTCAGAAGTGCCATTAAGTGCTGGAACCCCTGGCAACCTTTCTGGAATATCATAATCTAACAGCATTCACAGGTGCCTTCATTGCAGAGACTTGAAGGAAAAGGGTTTTTCAGTGGTGTTCCATGGTGAAATGGTCTCACCATGACATGGTTTAGGACATAGCAGTGGCTGTTTCATACCTCCTTTCCCATGACCAATCATCATCATGGTGGGAGATAAGCCATGGGCAGTGCTGCTGCTGGAGAAATTTGCCTTATCCCAGTAACTGCTCTCCTCCATATACTGAGATATATCTGTGAAAAGGAAAAATTCAGGGGTGATGGTAGTGTTTCAGAACCAAATATAATATTAAAAGCAAATAAAGGTGCTAATCAGTTGCATATAAAATCTAAAACAAAAAACAACCATAAAATAAGCAGCAGAAATCAGGCCAAAATGTGCTTGCAGGAGGAGATCCAAGAAGGCTTTTTTTTCTGGTTGTTTTCATAGTTTTAACCATGTTTCAGATTTGAATGAGTCTCCATTCAGTCTGCCTGAAGGAATAAAAGATCCATCCAAAGGAGAATTTGAATGATTTGTTTTGGCATAGCTGACCTACAGGGTTCAAACAGATGATAACAAAGAGGAGATTGAAGTTAAAATGCTCACCAGATATACTTTGACATGAGGCACCTATAGAAGCAAACCTGACAGGATACCCCAATACAGAATTTTCTCAAAGGAAAAGATCTGCTGTTTTGCCATATTTCAAAGGCAGGTTCAGCATTGAGGAACTGTCCTGCTGTCTGGGTCACTGTCTCCCCTCTGCTATTCCCAAAGGAACCATACCCCAGTAGCTGCCCACAGACTCTGAAACCAGAAGTGAGCATGGGCAGAATGAGGAGCCTCAAATTCACTTAAATTGCTGATTTATTTAACTGAAAATTCTGGTGAATCTGTGGTATTTTATCTGGTATCCTTAAACCAAGGAGGTACAAGAAGAGGAATCAAGAGGGTTTCTTGAGTCTAAGCCACATATTGGAGTGTGTGCATGACACTGGTGCTTTACACTGGACAGGAGTCTGGCCATATGTCTTTTGTATAGAGATGAACTCAAACAGTGAAGCAATATAAGACCTGGAGTAAAAAAAAAAAGTATTTTTTTCTTCTCTGGATTGAATTTTAAACCCACTGCAGGGAGCTGGCTGTACATCTCTAATAGAAGCCAGTATGAGATGTGTGGTTAATGTCTCTTAGTTTTCAGTGAAAAAAAATCCCTTGTTAACCTTCTAATTCCAAATTCCCAATTTATTTAGCATCAGATCTGGATCAGCTGTGTACAGCTATGCAGGCATATGTACTGCAATGCCAGGTATACTTGGGTCTAGGACATTCAGCCTCCAAGGAATTGTCTTTTATAGAAAAAGCTCTTTGGTATATATATTTTCTCTCATTATTTTTTTATAAATAAATATATACTTTTGATGAGAACTGCCTCAGAGACTTTCACTGAACACTTAAGTGCAGTAGTAAGAATAGGGAGCACTGAAGTTCTGGCCACATTTGATGATCACAGCTCCAGAGGAGCATCCAGCCTGAGGGTGGATGCACAGCAGGGTTCTGCCCAAAGTCACAGTTTCTCCTGACCTGCCAAGGCTGGTGTCCCACCTGCAAGGGGATGGCTCTGATTACAAAACCAAGTCAAGCCTCTGTGTTTGTTCAGTTTCCTGTTACTGCTTTGATGAGCCTTTTTCAGCCAGCATGGCCAGAAGGGGAGGTTTGTCCCACCCCTGGCACCTGGAGGAGCTCACTGTGTTTCTTTCAGTGCTGTTGGATATCTGGGACTCCTCTGAGGCCACAGCAGCACTGTAATCCCAAGTGCCTCACTACCAGTGAGCTCTCTCACAAGGCTGCCCATAGGTGGGGAGCCAAGGAGGTGGGATATGAAATCTCCAACAGCTTTGCACAGGAAGCCACTGGCTGACCTGGCAGCTGAATCCAGGGAATTCCTTTTGCCATGAACTTGAGCAGAGATGTATCTCTGAATCTCTTAAATCTCAAACACTGTTTGAAAATCACAAGATCAGTCAGCCCTTCTTTATCTACCACAAAGCTGTATTCCCGACTGCGTGGCTTGATGTCTGCAGGAACACAGCAAGGGGAGCAGGAGCTGCCCTACAGCAGCTGGAAGGACTCACCAACCTGGGATTAACAGGGCAGTGAGATCACTGACACAACTTCTTAGACAGTGACACAACACAGGATGGACCAAGGGCACCTCTGCTGGCAGGGGGAAGAAAAAACCAGCCATGGATCAGTGCCCAGGGAACAAGGTCCACGTGAGACAGCCACCAAGTAGAAGCATCCATGGAGAAACTCCTCCACCTCCAAGCTCCCTGTGTGACTCTCCAAGCCATGGCAGCCACAAAGGCACTGCAATTAATGAAAGCCTCTGTTTCCACTCTCACCCCATGGGAGCAAGCAAAAAGGGAGGCAGAGTGGCAGGTCCCAAAACCTGGGTGAGGGATCACGGTGGAAATAACTGCTGCAAGTCCCTGGTGGTTTCAGGGAGCAGTTGCCCTCCCTCCACAGCCAGCCCTGCAGAGCAAAGGCAGACAGGGGCTGGTCTCTGCCTGTGACCATCCACTGCCCCCTTACAGAGCAGGGATAAGTAACCCGGGCTGCTGCAGGAAAAGAACAGAGGTACCTTGGGCTGGCACAGGGAAAGCTGAAGCTAAGTAACATTTATGGCTGAGGTTTCTGATCAGCTGTGCTGTTCTGCAGGGACCTGCTGTGGCTCAGGCAGCTGCTGACCATGAGGAAAGGACTTTGCCAGCCTGCAGCACCTGAGTGAGTGCAGGGTCCGAGGGTAGCCCATCAAGAACCCACTCTTCATGAGGCAGTGCGTTCAGTAAAGCACAATATTTGAGCTGAAATCAAAAATACATCAAAGAAAGCACAGATGCTTACAAAAAGGGATTTTTATATTATGTTTTAAAAAGAGGTGTTTGTGAAAACAACAGAGTAGATCAAAACCTGCTTTTATGACAAGTTAATGAAAAACTTTGCTTCCTAAAGTGGCCGTGGTCTGGACACTCTCCAGACACTTGGCCTTTGTTAGAGGAATAAGGGTCCTTGTTTACAATGCAGAGACAAAGAAGCAGCCACAGGGATGGGAAGTGCTATGGCTGCACTCAGCTGGTAGACCAGCAGTTACATTTGACTCCAAATAAAAACTGTTTTGAAATATTGCAAATTAAATATTAAAAAAAAAAAAAAAAAAAAAAAAAAAAGTGGGGGGAGGTTGAGGGGTTTTTTTGTTCCAGGTTTTGGAAGGGTCCCTTGAATCTGTCTTCAGCCTTTGCACTGCTCGGCTCACACTTCCTCCCATCATTTCCCTACTAGGGAAAAAAAAAAATCAACTCCCAAGTGGATTTAACTTTTGAGCTGAACCCTACCTCTGTCAACCTCTGATTTCCAATTTTACTCTTTGCAGAGGAAAATACTTGCAAGGGAATTAAAAGAAAAAAAAACAAAACTAAAGTATAAAAAAAAAAAGAAAGAAAAAAAAGCTCAGAAAAGTTAGTCCATTTCTTACTGAAAAAAGTTACGAGGAGAGGGAGAGGAAAAACCAGCCTTTTTGCAGAATTGGTGGAAGTCCCCAAGCTGGCTGTGCGTTCTCTCTGCCCACACCTCCGCCTGTCCCGCTGCAGCCATCGGCGCTCCCCGGCCCATCACGTGCCGGGGCTTGGCCGGGTCCGGCTCCTTCCCCTGCCCGCTGGGCTCCCCTCGCTGCGGGGCTGCGGCTGTGCGCGGCTCCCGGCCCGCTCCCAGACAGCCCCGATCCCCGACAGCCCCGATCCCAGACAGCCCCGCTCCCAGACAGCCCCGATCCCAGACAGCCCCGATCCCTGACAGCCCCGATCCCTGACAGCCCCGATCCCTGACAGCCCCGATCCCTGACAGCCCCGGTCCCCGACAGCCCCGATCCCCGACAGCCCCCATCCCAGACAGCCCCCGTCCCCGACAGCCCCGATCCCCGACAGCCCCGATCCCCGACAGCCCCGATCCCAGACAGCCCCGATCCCAGCCCCGATCCCCGACAGCCCCGATCCCAGACAGCCCCGATCCCTGACAGCCCCGCTCCCAGACAGCCCCGATCCCAGACAGCCCCGCTCCCAGACAGCCCCGATCCCCGACAGCTCCGATCCCTGACAGCCCCGATCCCAGCCCCGATCCCAGCCCCGATCCCAGCCCCGATCCCAGCCCCGATCTCAGACAGCCTCGACCCCAGTCCCGATCCCTGCCCCGATCCCTGACAGCCCCGCTCCCAGCCCCGATCCCAGACAGCCCCGATCCCAGACAGCCCCGATCCCTGACAGCCCCGATCCCTGACAGCCCCGATCCCTGACAGCCCCGATCCCAGCCCGCGGGGAGCGGCCCCGAGCCGCCAGCGCTGCTCCGCGCCCCCAGGGTTTCCTCGGCTTCGCTGGAAGGCTGAGGAATGTCTCTCACTAACTACATCCAGATGTGCCTACTTGGCAGCCCGCTGCACAGACATTACCGACGGGACACAGGATCAGCGCTATCAAATGGGATGTAAGTATCTATTAAGCGTGTTTGATGTCGGTGGGTTTCGAGCAGGGTGGACTGGAGTCTGTCCTTGCTGCTTCCCTTTGCTCCCAGCTTTCCTTTTTGCCTTGCTGCTCTTGAACGTTGTTACATGCAGCAGCCTGCACCGTGATGGTGAACACGCAGCAGAGTCGGCTGCAGGCTCTGAACACGCAGGCTCCAGCCCTGAGACGTCTCCTTTACACTTTACTTTCCAAAGAACTTTCTTTGAATGTTTAGGTTGTTTTTACAGAAGTGTTTTTACAGGGCTTCTTTAGACAATGCCTGCAGTGCTCTGAGACAGGGTTTCCTCCCAAACACAAATATGTTCCAGTGGTGGCACATTACATTTACAAGCTATTCTTCATCAGTAAAAGGACATGAATCTTCTCCATGTTACACTGTGGTATGCTTTGAGCAAAACATGGGAATTGTCAAGCTCTCTAGCATCACAAAGACAAAATAATTTAGCCCCTGTGAAACAGGCAGTTACTGATCATATTTTTTAATAGCTTTTGAGCAGATTCTGAGAAACTTATGTGTTGGGTATAATCTTGATATTAGTGGGACGTATCAGCATGTACTTGCTCTCCCATCTGAGCATGGGTGTAACAATATATCCAGGCTACTGCACTGAAATTGCTTGGGTTTGGGGTGCATTGGGCAAATTATTTATCAGAAGAGGGTCTGGGAGCCGAAGAGGTGGTGGTGAGCACTGCAGCCTGGGGTGGGCTGGGAAAGGAAGGTGTTTGTTTCAGAAGGACTGTTTCTTACCCCTTAACAAGCCTGCAAGGTTTTATTCCCCTCCTGGGGCCCAGAAAAATTAATGTTTGAAAGAGAGCAGGTTCCTCACCTTGGCTGCTCGGGAGGGACCTGTCTCCCCAAAGCACTCAGGGTGTGAGTTGAGCCACTGAGCCCTCTGCCATTCCGAAAGTCAGACTACTGATGAGCAAGACTGCATCTGAATGTAGGAAAGTACCTCTGGAGGCTGCTGAGCCTGCAGGTGGTCACTGGGCACTACCTTTCACCCTGAGCACTCTCGCTGGAGATGCGGTGCTGTGCTCAGGGGGAGCTGCAGCTCTCCCAGGCTGCTGGGGCCCAGCCCGGGTGCCTGGCACAGCACAGCCCTGCGCAGGCACTGCCCCGAAAGGGACGCAAATCACACACAGCTTAAACGAGCTGCAGCCCCCAAACCATGCCATGTGTGCCTGAGTGACTTCCCCTGGGCCAGCAGGGCGAGGGGAGCAGGGTGCTGGCAGCCAGCCTTTCCTGGAGCTCACTCCTGCAGGCAGCTGGTCCTGCCGGGGGTCAGCGGGGCTCCTGTGCTCTGCAGCCATGGAATCGCACCGGTCCCCAGCGAGGAGGGATGAGTTCTTTTTGGGACCCCTGCACATGGAAACAGCCATGTCAACCTCCTTCACACAGCAGCTCTGCGCTTCCTCTGTGTTTAAGTTTGCACATTTCATAAAAGCTTCGTGACTGGGGTGGAAGGTGAAAGGAGGCGACCGCAGCAGCCATTTGCAAGAGTTATCCAACGTGACTGGCATTGCAAAGGGAAGGCTGGCAGTGCCAGCAGGAGAAACTGCAATTAAATGGGACCAGCCAGCTGGGAAGCTGATCAAACTACATGTTTGAGGACTGGGGCAAGCAGATAAATAAGGCACCCTGTCCTGTAACAGCATGGATTTCATCCATTCGTTTGCTCTGGCCTGGAAAAAAAATTTTAATGCCCTGAAAAACAGCTCTGACAGGAAAGTTGGAAATTGTCTTTGGAGCAGGGCCTGCATTTTTGTTACCTGCTTCTCAATATTTGACTCAACAGAGCTTTTGCCTCCAGGTGCTACAGCAAACAACAGCAGCAGTGATGCTGCAGTGCTGTGACTGTGGCACTGTGTGGTGGCCAGGTCGGGTCTGTTGATCTGACCTGGGGAGCCACGACCTTCCCAGAGGGAGCAGTCCCACAGGAGACAGCCTTTGGGGGGTCTCTGGTGATCCCTGGCCACCAAGGAACCTCAGCAAGGGGCAGCCTGTGGCTGCAAGTGATTTCAGCTCAGTGATTTCAGCTCAGCTTGCTAGATTATCCCAGGCCGACTCAGAGATAGGGAGACAGGAGCATCGTGTGACGATTCCACAGAGACAGCCTTTATTGTCCAGCAGCTCTGCGAAGGGTAGCCAGGGACAGCAGCTCCCTGCTGAAATGGGCAGGAGCTGGGTTTTTATGGGGGAAAACCAATGGGTTACAAAGGATCAGCATAGTCACCAAGCATGGTGCAATAGTTCTCCATGCCAAGGGAGGATGGGCCCATCTAAGGGGTATCTCTCTAGTAGAGGCTTGAGATAAACTTATCACAGCTCCCTCAGGGCACAGTCTTCCAAGGGAAAGCCTTGGCAGGCTCACCTGGCTCCACAGGACTGGCCAGCAGTGCCAGTCTGAGCTGTGCCATCATGTGCAGCTCAGCACTGAGCCTCTGCCCTCTCACTGTGCTCCCTTGGTCCTGGTTCATGAGCCCCATTCCTGGGATAGCTCTCAAGACACTCAGCTTTCCAGCCTTTTGTTGCCCCTCAGGCTGTGCAGCCTGTGCCCCCTTGGTTCTTCAACTCATTCCTTATTTATGGGCTCCTCATCTTGCCACCTCATGGATATGGGACCTATCAGTCTCTTCCTACTGCCCAGCTCAGCCCTCTGGATATTGCTGGTGCTCACAGCCCACGATGCAACATCCCCAGCCTTCCCCAGGACCCTGCTGTCCTGGGGAGACAAACCCCATTGTCCCATTCAGACCCCATCAAGCCAGACTCAACACCCCCCTGTATCCATCCCCAGACAGCCAACACAAAGAGGCACAGCTGCCTCATTTTCCAAGCTTGGAGGATACAAGAGGCAGTGCTGGCAGCCAGGCCATTCCTCAAGGCACTGAGTGATGCAGCAGTTTGTAAGCCCAGCCCCATTTCAGCGGCTGGGTGGATGTTCCCCACAGCAGTGTAGGAAGCAGAGGCACATCTGCCTCAGATACGGACACTCAGGGATGTGCTGTGCTGAGAAACGCTCTGCTGGGCTCTCATCTCTCTCGTCAAATATTTCCTGCTCACTTTGATAGCTCTGTAATTCTTTTCCCCTGGTGTCAAGGTGGATGAATAATTCTTTTGGCTTTAGGACATACCAGAGCATCTGCCAGAACCATCAATCCCTCTGTATTCGAGAGCAGAACAGCTTTTCCCACACTGGCATCCATGGATAGAGCTTACACCACTGTAATAATCAAGGGTATTTTCCTTCCAAAGAAGGAAATATCTAACAAAGACTGGAAAATCCATATAATTAGATCAAGGAATCACTTCAAGGGCTGGCAACTTCTTTTGAAAAGGAGAGGTCTATATTCAGCACTGAACTGTTTTATTTCAGCATGGAAATCACTCTTTAGGATCCTTTACTTTCCATAAAAGAAAACACTGAGGAAAATCTGGGCTATCAGCCCAGGCTTGTAACAATTCAGGGTTTTTCTTGGCTTTTGCAAGGGCACTTATTGCCAGATTCTGAGATGCTGGCAGTATAAATCTGCAAGCCATGGAAATTAAGAGTTTCATGACACACACATTTTATTCCAAACCCTTGCCGATAACATTAAACATGGGAAAAAGCCAGGACTTTCATCCAGCTCCTTGATTACCATCTGAAGCCTGGCAGCTGAAATAAGATCCAACTTTTGCATAGAAAATGAAAAAGAAATTTGCTATTACTGTGAAGAAAGAGATGGGACTTCAGAGGTAAAATGCAAACCAACATCCTATACGTGTCAGGAAGGACTGTTTCACGAGGCTGAACAGAGTTATGAGCCAAGCCACGTGGCAGAAAGAACATAAACAGAAAACAGATTCTGAATATTATAAACATTTGTACAACAATTTACAAGAGATCTGAGAAAATTGTTCAATCTTGCTATTAAGCATCAAAGTTATGCCAGTGAAAACATCTGCCTCGCCTAGGAGAGGAGTGAAAGGTAAACAAAGAAAGCTAACAAATGAAGAAAAGCTTCTATCAGAGGGCAGAAAAAGGCAAGAAACAAGGCCTAAGGAAAAAACCCATGGTCAACAGGACATGGCCAAAGTGATTTTAAATCCACCAGGAATGCAAAGAGCCTTACACCAAGGCATGGATATGCTGTTTTCCAAAATAACAATTTCATAAATAATGGAGACAAAGCAGATGAGGTTAGTAGACATTTTGGAGCTGTACTTGAGAAAAAGACATGCAATAGCATAGGATGATGAAATACTCTATTTCACCAGTAACTTTGAGGTGAAGTTAACCAGTAATGAAAAAGCACAGCATTTAAATAATAATGTCCAAATAACGTGCATGTAAGAATTTTAAAGGGTCTGTCAACTGGTTTAGTAATTTTTCTTCCTCATAAGTCTTGAAATATTGCTTAGATACCACAGGAGCTACTGTTTTATTACTTCATAATTACAGACTCATCAATCTAATTTTGAGTTGGAAAACTTAACATTATGGTTGACACAAAATTGATGGTTAATGAACAAAAAGCAGGTGATCTAATCCAGGACAGTAAAGGAGATTTGCTGAAAACAGATACCACCAAATTCCTACCTAGCATTTGCACCTTGTCCTATCACTGTATGCCCTTGTCAAAAGTTCCTCTCCATCTTTTTTTATCCCAGAAGTCATCTTTGGATATGATCTCAGCTAATTCAAAACAGAGAACTGTAATACCTCCACAGGTAGCTTCTATTAGTGCAACTTAGGCAAGAGAGAGCCACAAATCACCTGTGAACATGATACATTATTAGTGGGTGTATAAAATACTTATGTGCACTTGTGGGAAAATTTTTGGGTGGGGCTCAACTTCTTTCTTGCTGAGGATGGTAGGAATAATGACAGTCACTCACCTCCTCCTGGAGCAGCTGTGGGGCCCCTCTGTCCAGCTGTGCCACTGCAGGGAGTGGCTGCACCTACAGGGTGATGGCAGGACCTGCCCTCGCTGCAGCTGCAGACACCTGACCAGCTCTTTCCCTCAGCTGTGGTTACCTGCTGCTTGCTGCCTTCTTACTACTCTTTTCATTCTCACTTTGTTTGCAGTTGAAGAACTGATCAAATAAGATAGAAGATCTCCAGGAAAAGTGTAAGTGAGGAAAAATCCTTTATTTTAAAAGGCAAATTCATCTATCATACATGAACAAAATTTTCCTAACACCACGCTCTGTCTTGCTTCTGCAGATTGGGATTTATTTCCCCACCTCTTACTTAGGGGTTAGGGTGATTTGGCAGAGGAAAAACACCCATGGCCCCTTCTAACCTTATTAATGGAAGTTACTTACAATTGTTTAATATTTTATAAAGAATACTGGCAGGAGAAAGCTCCTGTATGAATTCTAGATTGTTCCCAATGTATTCATTTTGAATACAAATGGTTTAACAAAATGGTTTAACAAAAGCTGGCTCTGTGTGCAGGGAAACACCAGCAACAAACTGCCATGAAGAGTCTGTCCTTCAGCAGTCAGCTGTGGGCCTCCTGGTTTGAGTCAAAAAGGGTAAAAGCAGCAGTAATGCTTGTCAAGCTAGAAAAGAAAAGGTAATTATTTGTGGGAGAATGGCATCATTCATCATTTTCCACTTCACTTTTCCCAATGAAATCTCTGAAATGACAAAACACATGCAGCAGTAAGCGATGCAGGATTTTGGGTTGTGCTTAGAGAGTGGTTTTCAGGATGACAGATGACTGCTTAGTGACTGAACTAACCAAGTCACAGAGCTGGCACTGGGATCAGCAGTAAGTTTACAACCCTGTGTGCCTTTGACAAGTTCCTCAACATCTCCGTGCTTGTGTGGGTAAAATGTGCTTTGCTGCTGTGTTTTTGAACGATGTTTCAGTTACTCTTGCCTGCTTGCTTCAGACCTGCCAAATCCTCACTGCTGACACACTGTGGTTATTTACAGATGGACAGTGGTGCCAGGCAGCTCAAACACAGCTTTTAACAGTCCCAGGAACACCGGAGAGACAATGAGAGTTCGCCCCAAAGGGGATGTGATCTGTACCCTCTTCTTGCTGGTAGCGCTTTGCTCTTTGCTCTATTCCCAAGTGGAACATTTAATCCCAGCAGGAAAGAAGGAGCCAACAAAGAACAAGCCTCGAGTAGCACCAAAAATATTCTCCAATCCCAGAGCACCTCAGAGGTTGATGCCAGCAGAGGCAACTGCGCCCAGACCCCAAGTTACCCCTGTCATGAGACAAACAGAAGTGGCCAAAAGCAGGGTCCAAACTACAACTCCACCCCCACTGACTGATTCTGCCTTCAACTTCAAGCTCTATCTCCTAAACAAGGATAACAGGAACTTCAATCTCCTCATTAACCAGCCCAGGAAATGCCAAAAAACACCAGGAGGTCCCTTTCTGCTCATTGCTATCAAATCAGTAGTTGAAGACTTTGACAGGCGTGAGATTGTCCGGAAAACTTGGGGCAGAGAGGGTTTGGTGAATGGGGAACAGATCCAGCGAGTGTTCCTCCTGGGAACACCAAAGAATAGGACAGTGCTGGCAACATGGGAGACCCTGATGCACCAGGAGAGTCAGACATACCGGGACATTTTACTCTGGGACTTCATGGACACTTTCTTCAACCTGACCCTGAAGGAGATCCACTTCCTGAGCTGGGCTGCTCAATTCTGCCACAACGTGAAATTTATTTTTAAAGGTGACGCTGATGTTTTTGTCAATGTCGAGAACATTGTTGATTTCCTCAAGAGACACGATCCCACTGAAGACCTCTTTGTTGGGGACATCATCTACAATGCCCGTCCCATTCGTGTCCGGAAGAGCAAATACTACATCCCAGAGACCATGTATGGGCTGAGCATCTACCCTGCCTATGCAGGAGGAGGAGGGTTTTTGCTGTCAGGCTGCACCATGAGGAAGCTCTCTAGGGCTTGCAGAGAGGTGGAGCTGTTCCCCATTGATGATGTCTTTTTGGGCATGTGCTTACAGAGAATCAGCCTCAAGCCCATTTTACATGAAGGATTCAAGACCTTTGGCATTGTTAAGCCTTCTGCTGCCCCACACCTACAGACGTTTGATCCCTGTTTTTACAAAGATCTCATGGTAGTTCATAGCCTGAAAGTTGCTGAGATCTGGCTAATGTGGAACCTGCTCCACAGCCCACGGCTTTCCTGTACTCAGAAGAAGCAGGTGAAGAAGCCTTTCCAATGGAAGAAGAAAGCTCAGACAATACCAGCATCACCCCTCAGATAATGCAGGCAGAGTGCAGCACACACAGCAAACCAGCCAAGAAAGGGAGCCTGGAACCGACACAGCCCA
The DNA here is from genome assembly GCF_049639895.1 of Pseudopodoces humilis. Classification (NCBI taxonomy): domain Eukaryota; kingdom Metazoa; phylum Chordata; class Aves; order Passeriformes; family Paridae; genus Pseudopodoces; species Pseudopodoces humilis. Next base: position 8,525,420 of record NC_142213.1, on the reverse strand, counting down.
ACAAACCAACTTTCTGAGTACTTTAACACATCTTATTCATAATGTTAAGACAACAAAATATTGCAGGGATTTGCCCAAATTCCACATTTGCACATAACATGTGGGTCCAGCTGTACTAATGAGTCCAAATAATCATAACATATATATATATATATAATTTATTATTATTTATTAGGATTCTAGTAGTAGTGCTTAGTGGGACAATGTGTAAAAAGCACATTGACAAATGCAGCCCTTGGAGATTTTTCAGCATTGTTAGAAGTGTGAGAAATGAAAGAAGACATAGGGTAAGAACAGACACCAGGGAGCACAAGGATTATTGTCAACTTGCTACTTGACTTGGATTTATTGAAAAATGACCAAACAGTAATTAGGGTACAGGAAATCGAGTCCCCTTAGTGTCTGCTCAAATCACATCACTGCTGCCTGGTTGGTTTTCTGCAGGCCTTGTAAGAGGAGAACAACAAACAGCTGTTGAAATGGGGTCCTAATGTTGCAGTTCAGGTGGATTACAAGAAATCAAACTGGATGCTGAGGCTGGCGTGGCTGGTGGAGCAAAAGACAGGTAAGTAGATAACTAGAAAGGATCAGACAAAGAGAAAGGACAAGAACTTCAAATTGATCACTTTGAGTCTTGATTTCTTGTCATTCTTTTCAGCTCAAATATCTGCTCTACTGCCATGCTCAAGATTCAAGGGACCAGTGGAGCAGGTTTTGGCACTTCCCCGAGCTCAGGCTCTCTGCACTATGCTAACTAACATTCAGGGAAAATTCAGAAGTCATCAACAGTACTTGATCCCTCTCACAATCTGACCCAAATTTTGAGAAGGTTTGCATCTGGAGAGATCCTTTGGCCTTTGCTTATAAGGGTAACCCCACACAGAGTTGCTGCTTGCATCACACTTGGGAGCTGCTTCAAACCAAAGAGTGGACTGGGCTGTTTCTACAGACCTTGGTGCTCTTGCTTAGTAGCACAGTCAGCTGCAGAGAGCAGCCAGGACTTTCATACTGCTGAGGGTATCACGTGAAGGGAGAAAGCTTTCAGACAAAAGGACTTCAGAATAAAAGTCCGTCTAAATTTATTGCAAGAATTATACACACAGCAATCTTTCTGTTGGGCTTCCCAAGGTTCAGTCGAGAACTTTTTAAGTATTTTAAGCATCAGACAAGAACACTGAATTGCTCAGTTTTTCAAAGTATAGTCCAGACTTTGATGTGTTTTGTTTTTCCCAACAGCAGACTACCTTAGAAGAATATACTTTTATCAGACATCAAAGCAGAAGTGAATTCCTCTAAATCAGGATTAAAAAGCTAGGGAATTCATGGGGCCTGAATTCACCTCTGATACTGTGTTTGTTAATTCTTTTACAAGTTTTTACCCCCTCAACAAAACTCCTGTCCATCAGAGAAGCCCTTGGGATGGAACATCCACAGAGCTTCAAAGGAAACTACAATCAGCCATAAAGGCCTAAAGTTCCTTTCTCTTGCAGAGAGGCTGCAGCACAGCTGCATTTCATATCCGTGTGTAAGCTCCCTCCCACCCGCAGCACTTTGGGCTCAGTACTCGGTAACGATGCTCAGAGAGAACAGAAGGCTGCACATGTCTGGGGCAGACTATGAACAACAGCTTTACACGATGGTGATCATCATGAGTTCAAGGCTTACAATAATGTATTTCCAAGAGAAGGTCAGCTATATAGAAATGCCAAGTTTTCTACATTTGGGATATTTTCAGGATGCAATCCTGAAATACAAAATGTTGACGTGAGCTTCACAAGGAGCTTTGCAAGGTGTGGAGCTAAGCCAAAACCTCAGTGGTAGGACAAAGTCACCCCCACCCTTGTCTGCTAACACGTGTGATACTTGTGTATTTATGAAATTGTACAGAAATGTATTACCTGTGAGTAGTTTACAGTTTGGGAAATTATTTATACCATCATTAAAAGACAGCATACAGATGTGCCTCTAGTTGTCAGAGTGACTTTGTCAAGTACACCTACATACATGTTGCAAGACTAAAACCACAGGGATTTTCACGAAGACAGTAACAGGAAAAATGCATTATTCATCATTTTGGATAACTTGGTAAGTCTTCCCTTATGCTGGACTTAATTTAATGGCAATGACAGAAAAATAAACAGAGTTTACCTTGCTGTTTCCTATGAAGCAGCTAGTCAGGTTCAGCAGTCCTTATTAAGGTTTTTCTTTTACACTTGAAGATGCAGAGATTGGCTCCTCCCTCTCTAACATCTTCAAATCCACAGTCTATCCACAACACAGCATTAATGAGTGCATTTTGTCCCAGATCAAAGTTGTTGTTCAACATCTGTGTTGACACAGTCTGTGCCAGCACATACCCTGATGGCAGAAACACAACTAGAGTAAACTGTTTACTTCATTACCTCAGTCTATAGAATAGCTCATTTCTTTTATCCAGTGAATACCAGAACCTCTCTTGATGAAAGATCCATCTGGTTTTGTTCTCCAGCCTCTGCTGCATGGCCTATCTGACCTGGCTTTAAGTTTCCATTTGCCTCTGCAGTTGAGCTGGAAGTTCACAGATGCCATATGTGAGCATAATGCTGTGGGGAAATACTAAGAGCTGTATTGCAATCCCTGCAATTTATTGAATTCTACTTCCTGCTATAGTAGGCAAAGGCTTTGACTTCACCCAAGCTGAAGATTGTTTCCTTAAGGATGAGGATCTTTCCAGAAAATCCTGAAGCCCCAGGTATGTATGAGAACTGTCAGGAAGGATCCTCTACCAACCTTTCTGATGCATCACTGAAACCCAAACCCATCCTTTTCAGAATGACATTCTGAGGAGATTTTATTACCTGGCTAATTGAGTGCACCAGTCACACTTGCTATAAATCTTTGCTTGATAATTTTTTTCATAACTAAAGACATGAAAAAATAAAAACATCCTAAGTGGATTTTACCAGTAGCAAACAGGGCATGGAGACTTTCTCAGTATAAACTCCTGCAACTAATACAGTAAAGTTTTATTGAGTCCCAAGGATCAACACAGTCAAGTTTTGTTCCTGCTGTACATAAGTAGCCAGATTTGGTCACTGTAATGAGCAGAACTGGCTTGAGCCTCACATTCAGCATGTCCAAGTGCATCTCTGGACACATGAGCTGGTAGCGAATGCCAAGATCCGTCATTCAGGCAAGCCACTGCAGACTCAGACATCATAAAAAAGAAAGCCAAAGAGGGCTCTGAAGCAATTCAGCATTAAAATCTTGTGCTTCCTGTCTGCAGCTTAATTATTCATCTTTCTACCGCAGGTTCTCAGAAGCAAATCTCAACCGCAAACTCAAACAGTACAATAATCAAACGGCTTAGAGAACCTTCACTAAATATCAGCACTGGGAACATTCCCTGGGGAGTGCTGAAAGACCATCAGATCAGAGAGAAAAAGAAGTCTGTCCCAAAGCCTGGCATGAAAAACTGCTGTTCTCCTGAGTTGTACCTCTTCCAGCTGGACTTGCAGGTCTCAGCAGCCCAGAAAATCAGCCCACCACATCTCCCTAATGATACTACTAACTGCAGCGACAGCTTTAAAAACCAGTCAAACTTTTAAATACAATTTTTCATTACTTTCTTGGTTAGTGATCAGTAAAGCAAACCATACTGTGGAATGAGAGGGGAAAGTAAAGAGGAAAGCAAACCCGAAGGAGGAGCACAACTGAGTTCCTCCAGGAGTGGGAAACAGCTCCTCCACCATTTCTGGCCAGCCCAATGCTCTCTCTGAACCATTCACACCCAGCTCATGGATCTTCTCTCCCCCACTCCCTTTCCCAGCACATCTGCTGACAATCCATGTGCTAAAACCTTGGAAAAAACATAACACAGGTTTGCAGTGACAACATTGTCTCAGGGGGGGCTGCCTGAGCTGGGAGGAAATCAAGGTGTGATAATAAGACAAATGGTGTCTACAGCCACAGAAGCAGAAAAGGGTGGAATAATCACCGTAGCCTCCCTACTTGTGGATGCAGCAGAGCTGCCCAGCTCTGGGACAGGGCAAATTCAGGATTTCAGGGCTGCAGTTTTTCTGAGATGAGCAGAGGGGAAAAGGGAATATAGCAAATCAAGCTGGTTTGATGATTTAGTTGATTATACTGCACATTGCATAATCATGCAGGGATTTTTGTGATTGGTTTTAAACTAAATGTCTCTCTGAGGGATAGTAATATGAGGATGAAACTTATGCACTTAGTGGAATATATATATATCTATATATATATATATATATATATATACACACACATATATATACATACAGTGTAGGTGTAAAGCATTAAGACACTTAAAACCAGCTTCCAGAATTGCAATATGCAGTACATTAAAATAACTAAAGGAGTAAAATTTAAAGGGGAATTCATTAATGTATGAAATAGAAAAGATTACACTAAACAACTTCAGCTAGTTCAGAATAAAAGTTACTGTAATAATGGTATCTTACACCACAGAGGGCTGCAAACTCCAGCTTGCCTTTGCTGCTGTTTCAAGCACTCATTTCTTTCCAAACCACAAGGAGAAATTATCTTACCTGCTGGAGAAACAGACATCCCCACAAACACAAGCGCTTGGGATGTAAGCTTTGGCAGATAAACATTTTAACAGTGACTTTATCAGTTACAGCAAAAACTCACATAGGCAAAGAATATGATATTTAAGTTGCACCTGAGCCCTCCAAGTAACACATACACTCCCCAAAAAAACAAATCCTTCATGGGCTCTGCTTCACTGAGATTATTTTTAATGCTTAAGAGTTACATCTCCAGTAAGCTCCATCTTTCATTTCCCCTTGTTTTACTTCGGCCTTACCTTCTCTCTGAAGGTTCACACTTTACATGAAAAGAACCAACCAGAACTAACCAGTATTTTAACTCCTCAGACACAGTGAGGTATTTATTGCTACATGTGCTGTCAGATTGTGTCTGACAGTCAGGCAGAGAGGAGGGGGATTTGCACTGGTGTAATCAAGGTTTTTAAAAAAAGGTGTTTATTGGGCAAAAGTTGACACAAAATAACTGTAACTAGCATGGAATAATGTTTCTTGCATCAAAACATAAAAAAATTTATTCTGAACACAACCAGCCCATTTGAAATTGTGCCAAATCAATCAACTTGGTCTTTGCCCAAATACTCTGGAGAAAGCAAGCAGAGAGGGCTTGGACATAACATTTCTTTCAAAGTACGAGCTGCTGACTCACACATGCAGATTTACTCTCAATGTATCTTTTGAGCCACCAAACACAAAAGCCTAACAGAAGTTCTGGCTTAAAGTAAAGTGACAAACAGGTTCTAACAGCAGGTAGAAAGTCACTGTGAAGGGGGCAGCAACACCCTTGTTTTCCCTCTGGAAAACAGCAGCTGGCCCCTAACCTCCAGCCAGCCCCAAAGTAATGATGAATCACCATCTTCTTGTAGTGTTTAAAGTTTTGTTTTAAACAGGTTGGATGGGAGCTCTGGAATATGAATAATTATGATCACATGAATCAGTTCTCACACACCATATGATTACTCTTTGAGAAAAAAAAAAATCTGTTTAGAATTAAAAATGTGACAGTTCCTGGCAACAGAAGATTGCTTTTTCTTGTCAGGAACTGCATTTTGGGGAACAGAGGGTTCTAGTACTGCACAGCCTCACTTATCTATATAGCACTGCCTGGAGCCATCACAGGAGCCCAGGGACTGCTTGAAGGCCTGAAGAATACAGGAAAAAATGTCAGCTTCACCTCCTTAAAGAAGGGCACAACAACCAATTTTATTAAGTGTAAACAAATTAAATACTGTGGACAGTACTGCAATATTCAAGTTAAGCAGACACACAGACAAACTCCTCACTTCTTTACAAAGGAAAACAGCACACATCAGAAGGGGATCATATGCACTACACATTTTATTAAAAATGCAATTGTACTTAACTTTATATCAAACAGTTTTAGCATATGAAACTAAAATGATGGACCAACACACATGTTACCAACATGCAGGATCTGTACCAAACCACACAGGATTATTACAAGGAACAAGGCCACCTGGGATCTGATGCAGCCCAAATCTCTCAGTTCCTTTGGGAGAGGGAATCAGAGCTGGCCCCTTGCTCCCCCCTGAGCAGCCCTTTCCACAGAACAGTTCTCTTGGTTCAGATGAACTGCCTCATTCCAGCCTCCCTTCCTGCCACACTGCCATCCCTGCTTTGTTCCCCAGAGCTCCTCTACTCCTTCCTCTGTTCTTTCTGATTCAAACCCACCATCATTCCTCTCTACTCATTCCTGAACTTCTCAGCAAGTCCTTAAATGCTCCACAATGCTTCTCTAATGCATCAGCTCAGGAACAGCTTGGCTTAGTCGGAATAGGAGCAAACAAATCAAAACGTCTTAGACAAGAGAGCTGTGAACAGCTACATTCACAAAGGGGGGGTGAGGAAATCCTTAAGAGTAGCTCCACATTATCCCTCCTGGTGCTTCTTCAGATCTGCTTCTCCCAAAAGTCAAATGCTTTAAGCTTAGTCCAGCAGCAACAGCCAAGACACAAAATTGCCTTTAATTTTCTGTGTGTGCAGAGAATTTTTCAGTATCAAGGGGCTGACCTAAAGAAGTATATGGGTTGTTAAGAGAGAACTGTTAATTACCAATACTATTTTAGTCTCTTGGACTCACCAGAGCATTACAAGTAAAGCCTGAGTCACTGTAGTTATTAAATACCTTTGGTTAGCTGCTGCTTCTATCCTGAGTGTCAGGGTTCATGCTACAGCAGCAGGCCTGACCTCTTCTGAGGAAATTCAACTCAGTATGCTTAAGAGCAGGATACTGGTGGCATCTGCATAGCCATTAGTGAAATCATCCCATCAAGGATTTATCTCCTCTTGCTGCTTATCTGGAGCCTATATTAGAAAACGATGAATTAAAATTAATTGGAATTAGCATCAAGATTGCTGTCACATTTTAGTAATAAGAATCAGCATGCACAGCATTTCAGTTTGGAGACCATAAAGTTCTGCAAGAGCACACTGAGCCAAGCAGCAGGCAAGCTCAGTTTGTACTCCAGCACAGAGGGATGCTGCAGGAGGAGGGCTGAGTGCTCTGCCTGCCCCACACAGCCAGAGCAGGAGAAGTCCCATTCCTTGTGCCCTGCATTAACCTTTGAGCTGCTTCAGGGCAGGGAGACTCCCACAGCTTTTCTGTGAAATCCCTCGGAGCACACGAACAAAGTACAGAACTCACATTTGCTGCTTTCACTGCAGGCACTTCCTCCCTTCTGCTGTGTCATGTTCTCCCTCTTTGAAGCTCAATCAATTTCCATGATCCCCAAGGGTCCACAGGAGCGTAACAATCCCATTTCTGAACACAGTGCACAGCCCACGGTGCTGTCAATCACAGTTTAAAGACTTCCCTTCTCCACTTCAGGGCAAAACCTTACAAAATGCTTTAATGTATCTACCAAGTTATGTTAGTAACTGTTTCTTTGGAGAACATACTGAACTGGCTATAAAGTCACTATACACTAGTCAGGTACTTTAAAGACAATGTCTGAAAACCAGTAAAATAAAAAGAACTAATTGATAAGAAAAGAAAAAGCAAGAACATCCATGATTTTATTACAAAAACACCCAGCAACTGTATTTAACACAAAAACAGTAACTGAGAGTCTCTTTTTATTTTTCTTTCAGTGTACATGCTCATAATTATTCCATTTAATTTACAGAAGGGCTATGTAAAATGAAATTAAAATTAGAGAGGAAACAAAAAGGAAGATTGAGGCATAGAATTTTCTTAGCAAGCAACGATCACAGGAGACAGCACAGATTGAACAGGGATTCAACAGGAGTGACACCTAGGGATAAAGGTAAACAGTAACTTTTTCCTTATCCATTAGATTCTCCATGGGGCTTTTTTGTTTGTTTTAGCAAAACAGTTTAGAGTATCACAGTATACAGGAAGACTAAACGGCAAAGAACGTCTCACACACACACACACATTTATCCCTGCTACTGGTCCAGGATCCAAAACTTCAGTTAACATTCGATTTCCTATCTCTCATTCATTGATAAACTATACAGGATTACACTGTACATGGAGTTAAAATTACAAAAATGTCATATTTACAAAAATCTGTACACACATAGTAAAACTCACAAAATTGTCATCTATGTATCACAAGTTGCGACACCAAAATATTAAAAATGGGATAAAATTATACATTTCTCTTGTCCATTTTTAAAAAGGGTTCATTATTTCAAAGACAGACCACCTATTTCTCCCAAATAAGACTGGTAAGAGAACTAGAAACCTAAAGTATCCTCCTGGGATAAAATGTCGCGAGCAGCATCTCCCAACTAGAAAGAAGCCTATATCCTGTCTGCTGGGGTGGGGTGTGCAGTTAGCATATATGTACAGAAATGGTGAAACTACATCGAGGATGTCTTTGGCTAAACCTTTGGCATAAATTAAAATCACACATCAAAAGTTACAGAAAAGGTTATCTTGGTGATGGCGGATTTCCAGAATTTCTGAGATACCATTATATACAGCTTTCCTTTCTCTGAGGAAATAGAGTAGGAATAAAGGATTTTGGAACAGAGGCAAATGAGGCAACATTATTTCTTCGTTAAATTTTTCACTAGTATGAAAAATTGTATCAAATCTTTTCATTAAAACATAATTCAATCCTAGAAATAACCCCTTCCAGAAGTTTTTTTTTTTTCTTTCAAAATTGCATATGAAAAAAAATTAGTAAACCAGCCATGACAGAAAAAAATTGTATCAGCATATCAAGTACATATTAGTGCAGGAAGGTGGATAAATTTGATCCACTGTATAAATAAGCTTTATGCGCAGTGTACATTAAATAACCACCACACCCCACTCACTCCCAGTACACAGATGCTCCTCAGTGAAGATAAACGTTTATCAAGTAATTAAAGTGTATGTAGTGCAAATGTTACAACCAAGTATTATGCACATGCTACTTGCTTGGTTTAAAGTTACACAAAGATGTGGTGCCTGAAATCATGGACATATATACATCCTTGTCACACTTGGTACAATGTCCTAAGCCACAGAAATACCGAGGTGTTTAGATCTATATATATATACACACACGTTTTCTTAAAATGTGACCACCACATCAATACAGTAACACAAACAGACTAAAATCAATACCTGCTTCCAGATGCTCCAAGGCTCAGAAAGTTTGTGCTTCTAATTCTTGCAGTCATTACGTGCCCCTCTTCCATTTCCCCCTTCTGCCAGCTGAGAAGGAGGGACAGTCTCTTCAGGTCTGTGCTGCATAGGATGAGGGCAACGGAGAGGAATAAATGACGGCACAGGCACCCAAGCTGCTTTCCTCCATCAACAGTTCCATGCCCCATGATGAAGGGTTGAGAGAATTTCCTCTCCACACCGCTCCTGGGTGGAAAGGCTTCTTGAAAAAAAAAATAAAATCATAACGTGCTTTCCATATTATAAGTGGCAGCAAATCAAGGCACGCTGTACTAATTCTGTAGCATTGAGATTAGCTGACTTTGCAGGGGATGCTCACTGGGGAAGGTCCGACGTTCTCAACTGGCTGCTGGGCCGTGTGGGGCCATACAGAGTAACAGAAGCTATGTGATTATTCTGCATCACCTGCAAAAGCACAGCAGGGAAAAGGGATATTAAAAGAAGTGCTACACTAAACAAAATCGGAAGTATTAAAATGGTAAATACAGAAGTGATCTGCCTGAAGAGAGAAATTCCAACAATAAATGACAGCAACAAGCTCTTGGCTGGTTCCTAAAAACAGTCTCTTATATTTCCATGACACAACACCATCTGCTCCAACCAGCCATGTGAATGTATCTGAATGTATCCTGCTAGCATGAGTTCCAGGTGACAAACCTGAAGTTTCAGCTTTAACATGCAAATGTACAGCCTCAGAGAGGAGGTTGCGAAGTTCCCTCCTTCCGCCAACAGGCACTAAAATTATACCACTCCCAAGCACAGGCTTTTATTGCAATAGGAAGTAAGAAGCCATTCATAAGGAATAGCAAACTCGTCTTCTTCCCATGCTCAGACAAGAATAAAAGGGTTTTTTTCCTAACCTCAAAGATCATTCGCTGCAGTCCAAAGCAAAAGGTTGACCCAAATGGGTTAGTGTTGTTCGGAGATGATGACCTGAACAGAAAAGAGGGGAAAAAAAATTTTAAATGGATATACGAGTATCAGGAACATCTTAAGAAGGAATAACTACTCAGCAATGTAAGGTGAATTACAGCATCTTTATCATGGCTTTCATCAAAAGAAATCTACATTATGCAACACCATTGCTGGACTCCAAGTGAGCCAAAGGAAACTCTGCTTGATGCTGCAGAGCCATCAGTAACACTTGGGGATAAAGTAATCAAAAAGCCATGAGTGACCTCTACAGGAAAACTCTCCTGCACTTAACTTGAACAGGAAGAACCCTAAAAAACCCCAGATACACAGGAAGAGAGAAGCACCATGTTACTTACTACACATTAATTTTGTGCAAGATCCTTCCCTTTGTGTCTCAACCTCTATCATATGTATTTACTATACATAGTCTATTATTTATATTTACTATATACTATTAATCAACTGGATTTAGCATGTTAACAAGATTAGCCTATATGATGCTGAAATAGAATAATCCAAGTTTTACTGAACAGTATTTTTCAAGATCTATATACCACTTGTCTTCCAATTATTTCTGGCATTTTTGGATTGTACATTGACAATTTCTGTTGACTGCAATGAATTTTTGATTACAGCCAAAAAAAAACCCCTAATGAATATTTACCTTTTGTCCTTTCTTGTAAACTGGTCAGTTTTTCAAATTGCATGTCTGAGCCATTTGAGATGTGCTCAGTAAAGCGCTCTCTGGTTGAACTACTCTCTACAACACAGATGGAAAAAATAGAAGGGCTCTATGTCATCACTATTTCACCTTAGCTTTACTTCATTCACATGGCTTCTGCTCTAATCATCTCACTGGCATAACACAGGAGTAAAGGGGAACAAAAGGCACAATGATTAAGAGGGGGGAAAAAAGAAAAAAAAATCAAAGTCAAAATCACATGAAAGTCTGATAAAAACACATTAATTTATCTGAAATTTCTGTGGTATTTGCACAGTACCCATCACTTACACTTGTCCTGAGATAAAAATCATGGTTTCACATCATAAAATGGTAACTCTGCAAACAGATAATGCCCATTTAACCCACTATCCACCTCAATGTCTGCAGATACACAGCAAATTTAAGGGCTATTCTATCTTCAGTCAGCCTAAAGGAACTGTAGAACCATGTATGTTCAAAAAAGACAAGCTTCTTCAGACAGATTGCTGTTATATATGTTACCATGTATTTATATATACCATGATATATAATGTCATGTTCTTGAAATAATTTATAAAAAGGGTAAAAGCTCTACACTACCTATTACTCCTAAGGAAAGAGACTTTATAATGCACTATTTTCTCTGAGATCTTCTCTGGATTTTGCATTTCAAAGAAATTTGGAAATGCTTTCCCTCAGCATGTCAGTTTATTTCCTCTGAGAGCAGCTATCTTGTCTTGTCAGTGGCCAAAAAAACCTGAAACTTTAACCAGTAAAGCAGTACAAAAGTATCCCGTGCCATAAACACTCTTCCTCATCCTCTGTTGTCAGCCCAATCCTTGCCAAGCAAAATAAAGAGAGAGATTTTTACCTGTGAAGTACCACTGGCTTCTCTACAGGGTGCCCCAGTAGATCCTGAATACTGTCCCACTGTAAATACATCAATGAATTTATGTTAAATGACGCACAAGAAAACTCTTCTTTTTATCTAGGAAGAGTGCCATGCACATTTGTTTGTGACAAACCTATTTGTAGAATAAACCTGAGGTTGTATTTACAGTAGCATTTTGTGACTGGAACAATACTCAGTAATGGAACTATCCATTGCTAGGGCTAGTAAATTCTCTTAAGGTATATTCTCATTTTTGTCTAAAAATAGTTTGGAATTAGAAATATTAATATAAAAATTTCTATGGGTCTTATGGATAAAATGTAGCTGGAAAGTCTTGTGGCATTTTAGGGGCACCACAGAGACCAAAGCAGCTGTGGGAAATTTCAACAGAATATCCTCTTACATAACCTTAGCAGAGAGGAAAATCAGCCCCACTGCTACCTCTCCCAGAAGTCTTTCCTTGATTTAGGCAACAATATTGGAGAAGAGGAAAGCTGCACTATTTAATGACTTGGAGTGTCCAACAGTTTTCCTAGCTTTAACCAGACTCCAAGAAGCTGCAGTTTCACATGCAAGACTGACATAAGTCTAAGCACTGAAGGGAGTTAATTCAAATCAAAAGGCTTAGAATGGCATCTTCCAGACTGCTGACTCAAATTTTTCTTCCCAGTATGGTACCCAAAATTCACCAAGGAAAGCCCTCATTTAGCATCCCAGGAACCAAAAGAGCAGCACTGACCCTGGCTGAATGTTAACTGCAGAGACACCAATGAACAGTTTTTAAGAAGTTTTTCAACTTAATGCAGCTGTCAAATATACAGCAGCAACTGCCCAGCTGGGAAGCTCATTTAGGTGGTAAGGCTGTAGAGTCTTCAAGGAGTCTGCTGGCATCAGGTGGTGTCACACTGGCAGTGACATTTTTGAAAGGCTGCTGCCTAAGAAACATCCCATTACTGGTGCCCTTCAGAAGAAAGTGGAAGGGCACTGAACTCTTGTTAAACGTCTTCAAGAGCTATGTTTAGTACAATAGCTCTGTGAGAATGTTTTTAGGAACATGTCTCCAGCTAACATTCAGCCACCACTGCTGTTGTTTTCCCCTATCACTTAGTTCACTATTTCTACCTGCAGCTGTGTTGAAATAAATGCAAGCCATGCCATAATGTAGTAATTTAGTTTACTTGAAGTGTGCTATTATAAATGAATTCAATCTTTTAACACACCAAAATATTTCAAACACAAGATATACACTAACTTTTGGCCTTCTACTGTTTCACTTTAAAACAACATTATACCACTGTTATAATTTCTTTGAAGTGTATTGTAAAGTTGGCATGAATAATTTAGATGGTTTAAGAAAATTAGGTAAACAGTTCTGCACAGGCTTACCTTGCTGTATGTTGTACATGTTTCTGTCTGTGAATCAGCACTATCTATGAAACGAAAACAGAAAACCTTTTTATAGCTTAAGCTTGAACAGTCCCCTACATAATCCTTTATTCTGGCATGTTCATTCAGATAGCAGGAGACACAGGAGCATTAGATCAGGACATATACAAATTTACCAGCATTCACTAGCAATCAGAATTGTCAGTAACACTGACTAAACGCCAGTTAAGCATTAAAGCAAATCTCCCTATTTACAGCAAGTCCCAACTTTAAGGTTATAAAGGCTTAAGCTTTAATCTTAGATGGAAGAACATCACTGCAAAAGAATCTCCATCTCTCTGCACTAAGCTAACGGTCCTAGCACAGCCACTCGAGGAGGTAACATGATGTGCCACTCACTAAGTCCAAAACAATCCACTGCACTTGGAAGGAAAGCTGGCTAAAACTGACACCTGGAGACTCAGGAGCTGGCAGGCCTGAAATCAGTTAAAAATATTGCTCTTCCAGAATAAAGATGGCTGAGAATCACAGCCTACCTATTAAATAATAAAAGGACAGCACTGCATTTACGATTACAGCCTTTAAACAGAAATTGTTTGCTGGTGGTTTCAACTACTTTCATACGTATCTTACATACTGAAAGCACATTCCCAAAGCAGTGGCAATGGACCTAGACACTGAAAACATCAAACATAGCCTTCAGTCAAGTGTAAGACCATTTGCTCCTCTGTATTATTAGCTCTCTAAACATGCTCTCTTTGTGCTGAGAGTTCAGTGTCTATGCAACTTGAACTCTGGCTCTTAATTTATCATCTGAACTTGAACCACAAAAGGGAACTAATAAAACTGCATCAGGCACTGCCACTAGAGGGAAGAAGATGGGCTATTCAAAACTGTTATAACATCTGTTCACAATGTGTTACATGTCCTGGACATAAGCTAGAGGCCAGAAAAGCTAATTAGAAATTTTGGTTAGAAATGCCAAATAAACAAACAAAACAGACACATTAAGAATAAATTCATAATGCTACTTAAGGTAAATTAAATTAATCACAAATTAATGCTTTGAAGTACAATAACCTAAGGGAAAATAATTTTAGAAGCAAGAATTTTCATGCTCATTCTCTTGGCTAAAGTGCAAATCAACTTTCATGTAAGCCTATATATACAAACGTTGTTTTTCCAGGTTTTTAATCCTCCATATGCTCAAACTGCTGTGACAGCCACAGGAGGATTGCACTTCACACAGCAAAGTGCTTGCAGTAAATACCAATCAGAATGAGGAAAACATCCCTGGCCAAAACCTAGGCAGCATCTGGCATTCCCAGGATAACCCAAATACCTTCCCAGTACACATTTTTTCTTATGTTGAAGTCTACTTCAATCACTGTGACCTTCAGACAGGGTTCCCCTACTTTGCTGAGATTAGTTACATGCACAGAGCTGGGAATATCTTAGTACTTTGCCAAATCAGCACTACTGATTATAGATTTATTTTTTCAAGTAGAGATTTTCAGGTGAACACAGACTTAGTCTGTAGTATATTGTGGATGCTTATTCTCATTCCCAGATAAACCAGACTATATTAAATACCAGTGGACTGGTGATGAGCTCAGACTAACACTGTCTAACAGATTCTGAGCCTCCAGGTACAAGGTACTTGATTTTAGCAGAGCAGTAGCATTACAGGATATTATGATGTTGCAGCTAAATACTGGTGATCCAAATAAGTGAAGAGGTAGTGTAAGTAAAATCAGAGATTACTGCTACCTTGCCCTGAAGTGTCTTTTCCACTTAAATAGAAACCTAATCCCAACATTTCTTCTCTGTCTCAATGACAGTCACTGTTAGCACACTCTGAGAACACAGGACAGAGACAAGAACTAATCCCAGCTACCCTTGGAGCATTCTGTGCCCCCAGAAGCAGGACAGCAGGGAAATGCTCACCTCTCTTAATGATGAGTGGAATCTTGAATTCACAGCGATGGTAACTAGAAAGTGCAAATCGTAAAGCTATTAGAAAACAGAGAAGCCAAGATAAACTGCACAGCCACAGACTTACAGCTCTTAATAATCCCTTTAGGGAACAGTCACATCAATAATAAAATGAAAGTGAGAATCTATGATAGCAGATTAAGCTCTCACTTAGATTTTCCACATCAAAAAAGGCAGCAGCCTGGGAATGTCCTAATACAATTTTCTAGAGGACACAAGATGTCCTTCAGCACAAATTACTCTATTGTTACACGGAGTGAATGGAGAAATACTTAGCTACGAAATAGACCTACAGATTTCTCTGTCACTAACTGCTTTAATCAGACATTCAATCACTAACTCATACTCCTCCTCTGAAGAGTTTACACTTAGAAAGTATTGAAAACATGTTCAGAAGCATGAGTTTTTTTCATCACCAACAGAAATCACATTAGGAAAACATCAGCAACATACCTACCATTAAATTGGCACCCTTGCTAATACAAAGTTTGCCTCTATCAAGAGTTTGCACATCATACCTGGACCAAGAACTATCTTACCTCATTCACTGCTTTAAGACATACTTGCCAGTACATATAAAGGCATTTAAAAATAAAAAGAAAATACTACCAATACTACTAAAACAATGTTACTAATGAAGTCTGAAACTTCCACAGGTTACTAGATACACCAAAGAGACTTATGAAAAATTATTGTAATTCTATAAGAGATCATAAGATTTTCTTTTCAGTTGTTTTCATGTACTCCTTAATAGATAAGTTCTGTGCACTCACATGTTGAAGTTGTAATGACCAGGATAATTTGTATGCAGGACAAATTTTTTCACCTTGTGAGTGTTTGCATCAAATAGAATATCCTGTTGAAGACAAAAAAGACAGATGAAGCGATTTGGATAGAAGAAGGTGGCTTTCCCCAAACTAACCCTGGATTACTTAAAATAGCACCTGTATAGAGTGACGCATTTATCTCTCTGGAACTGAAGCAAACTAGGAAAAGCAGTATTTAAAATAAGACTATTTGTAAATTCAAATAACACATTTCCTCCAGCACTCAATCACAACTGCAGCTTTATTTGCTAATGTTGGCAAGTTTTCTAAGGAGGTCTTGTTTTTCTACATATTATTTACGATAATGTAGACTAAAGCAAAACAGCTGCAAGAAGGAACATGCAGATTTAACTACACCCCACAGCTCAGCAAACTTTCACAAGTGATGTTATGGCACACCTGCCTCAGTTCTGTGGGACAGGGGCATGGATCTCAGGAACAAGAACTAGTTACCTATGCATCAGGCACAACAGAAAAAGGAGAGAATCTAAGAGACTGCAAAAGTGCAAAGAGCCCTCCATCCACTGGTGAAGATAAAATGCTGCTGATTTAATTTAAGTGTGTGAGTTTTAAAGGAAAGTCAAGTGTAGCTTTTCATATCCAGAGATTCCTAAGGCAGCAATCACGAGTTTTGCAGCCTCTCATTTCCCACAGTCTTTAGCCTCCTGAAAAGATTGCTGTGTAACTAAATCAAAAGTTTACATGAATTGTTTAGGGAGGCTTTCCACTCACCACTCCAAGTGTGAAATAATTGAAGAAGTAGTCATTGCACTTTGATGGGACCTGCTTATGGGGCGAGGGCGAATGGATTTTCATCTGCAAGAAACACACTTTTCAGATGCATTCAATAATGCTCAAAGATGAATGCCTTTAATAACGTCTCTACGTTCAAACAAATTGCTATAATCTCATTTGAAGATTTTGTTTAACTGTGTAAGATAGTGTGCTTCATGACAGGACCATCACCTGCTTACAGCAGCACAGTGACACATCAGCTTTTTCAGTTATCAGAATTAAAAGGCTTACTGACATGATGCTGTGTAAAAACATTACGAAAAGATCAAAGTATATGCTGAGGTTATTTTACATACATTATAAGTGAAAAAAAATAGGCAGTACACACTTGGTAAGGTACATTTGGATATAAAAGTGCTCCTATTTGCAACACTTATTAAATCAGCTAACATTACGCAATTTGATTATTTTAATAAATGTATAAACAGATTTGCATGAATTTAGATTTTAAAAAAGCTTCTTAAAACCTATTATATAATGGTTCAGCCCAGTCTATTATGTGAAGTAATTTGTTGAGCACTTGTAATTTGTGCTACGTGGCAGTTCAACTTCACTGGCCTTGCCAAACACAAGCACCATGATGAGACTGAGACACCACTGAACAAAGTCTGTGCCTGAATGAATTCCTTCACCTTGTCTTCCGACTTGTAGAAGACTTTGTGTGGAGAGCCCAAGGTGCTGAGCACATCCTGGCAGGAATCACCGAAGTACACACAGCGCTCAAATACCCGCATCTTGGCGTCGGCTAAAACACCTGGGCCACAGCCTGAGGAATGGAAAACAACTCTACATGCATCCTTCCTGATCACAGAATACATCAGTAAATCAACACCAAAAGGTTAGCATTCCTTTATTTATCAGAAAACCAAACACCTGCATTCCTCAGACAACAGTGCCAAACTAAATTTGACCATTTACTTTGCAAGGGTGTAAACATTTCTTATCAGAGCTGTGCATGTGCTGACTGTTGCACAGTTCCCCATTTTAAACTCCAATTTCAGCCATACTACCTTCACTTCCTTACCATTCACATGGACTTGATTTGGTTTCCCAGGCCATCTCAATCTGATCAGCTGGCTATTTGCAGTAAAAGCAGGAATTATTTCTACCCCTAGAATACTCTACTTTATCAGCTAGAGATTTACCTCCACCTAAAAACGTCAAGCGCATAAAATAAAATCCCTCACCCATATTAACTGTATCACAAAATACACATTCTTTACTCAAGATTCCCATAACTTACTAAATCAATAGCAAGTACATCCCTGTGCAAACAACATTAAAACCAGATCTCATTGAATAGCCGTTACACAGATGAATTGCTGACATGTTACCAGATGTTAGGAAATGGAAAGATGCTGCAGTTGGTGAGCCCATTTGCTTGCAGGAATGCAGCATCTTACATTTACGAGAATGCAAGCACACATATGCAGAAGTTGCTGCAAAACACAGGATGCTTTGCTTTCCTCACTATGCATTATTTATGTAGCCAGTTACCCGCTAAAATAAATCAGAAAAATCCAGTTTGGTCATCCTTGATTTCTTAAATAACTTCAAATTAATACATAGGCAGAGAAATGTGTAATATGTTTTACAAGAGTTTCTACAAACTTTGCAAGATAAGAACAGCACATGTCTAGATTGCCTCTCTGCAAGTTTGTCTGAACATCAGTGATATTTTAATAATTATTTTATACATTGACATTTCCTTTAAGCCACAACAAAACTTTTTAACCAAACTTGACACTCTAAATGTCCAATTTCTCAAAATAATTTACATAATTATGATGCTATAGCTAACTCTTTCCCCAGTATATGAGGCTCTGCTCTACTTTATTTTCCTCTGTAATAAGAGAAGCAAAGTGGCTTGAAAATATCTGCTCCGTTTTTTCTGGTAATTTTTTTATTCTTCATCTATAATATTTTTTTTTTCCAACTTTTGCATATTGTGAATTTATTCCAAGTGTTTCCTCAATATATAGAGCTAGCAATCAGGACAGGTCAAAAGCTGAGTCTCCTAATCAAAATTTTTAAAAACATCTCAGTATTTTTTTATTAAAAACATTGTCAAGTCTCAAGTTATGGTGACTGAACAAGACTCCTTTGCAGCTCTTATATCTTTCCCTTATTTCTAAGTGCCCTCCCATCTCTGAAAGCACCTAGAGGGAGGACTCATCAGCATCTCTTCACTTTCACCACTGTCTCCTACTGTAAATGAAAACAGGACTGAATTCAAAGTGCAGTTTAAGGCTGCAGCATTAATGTAATCACTTGCTGGCATTTTTAAGTCTTCCAGATGTAATCACAAAAACATTAACATCATACAGCTCCCTGGAATCTCAGAAAATATACCCATACACAAGGTTTCTTGGTTTGTCATCATTTTTTAGTGATGTACTGAGAACAGTGATCTGTTTTCTTCTATACATACACCTGGAAGCAAATTCCATTTCTGTACACAGATTCTAAGGACTTGGAACATGAGGACTCCAGTTCTCAGTGAATTCTCCAAGGTTAGGAAAATGCAGCAGCAGGCAGGTTCATCTTCAAAAGGATTTAACTGGGTTTTGTTTGCAATAGTTCAAAACAAGGTAGATAGAACACTTTGAAATCATTATTAAATAATCAGAATTAACCTGTGCTTAATTTACAAAGCTTTATCCCTCTTTTCCTGAGAACAACCAGTGCGATGTTCTGAGTGTCTCCAATACCTGCAGTGAGTAGGCGAAGCCGTAAACCTGAGGGTCCAGTTCCATCTCGCAGAACATCGACGTTCTCAGCGTACACATTCCCAAGGAAACAGCTGAGAGGCATCAAGGGAGCCCTGAAACCAATCATACAAAATGTGCACAGGATTTGCTTCACCTTCAAATTTTCCTGTAACAAGCTGGTATCAGTTCACTGGAACAGAGCACATTAATTTTAACAAAGCTGCATGTAACTGAGACCAAAGATTAAAAGTTGTATTAAACAAAAGGATCAGAAAGTGTGGGGGAAAAGGAACAAGACAGAACCCAAATGCAAGATCTTTACCATTAATGAAAAAACCAGCAAGTTTCAAAGACTCCAGGAATTAAGGAATTACAGCCTTTGCGTATCTCCTATGAGGACACGTCAGCTCAGATTTCTCTAAGGGAAAATGGAAGTTGTGGAGTTTTTAAAGCTAACTAAGTCCTTGAACTAGGCCTATCACCCAAATGCAGCAGAAGAGCCTTCTCCGTGATGCTCTCGCTACTCTTGGGAAGGTACTGCATAGGCCAGAACATGAAATCAGCTTGTGCAGGTACACCAAAGGCAACTGTGCTGCTTTACTGGGAAAGTTCTCAATTTAATTCAACAACAATATTATTTTAAAAAATAGTAACAGTCCCAAGTGAGATATTTTCAATGGAAAGACATATTTTCTGTGTATCACCTTGCTCCCTAAAGTTCCCTCTTCTTATGTTCCTCCTCTGGGTGAATGACAAGCTAAAAGTTGGGCTTTGAGCTCTCTCTCAGACACACAACAGAGCCCCATGCAACAATCAGTGCTTTCACTAAAGCTCACCATGTCACAGATGGGCACAGACAACAGCACTTTTCTCAAGAGCACTTCTTTCTAATTAAGAGACAATGTCTGCATAAACAAGCCTCCCTCCCTTCTGAGAAGTAATCCAAGGATGTGTTTATCTCCTGGCCTTAAAACTCCACTGTCTCTGCAAAATACTGGTTTATCAGTTTGGGTATTTCTAAGATTAGTTATCTCAGAATCCTACAATGGTTTAGCTTGGAAGAAACCTTAAAGATCACCTAATTCCAGCCCCTCTGCCATGGGCAGGGACTCCTTACACTAGGCCAGGTTACTCAAAGCCCCATCCAGCCTGGCTTTTAAGACAGTAAGCTCAGTCAGGTATCTGCAACTACATTGAACATATGGTAGATTATGCATATGGCATATTTTATTAATTTTGTTTAGCAAGGGAGTTTAAGACCCTTGATAGGACCCATATATATGTCATAATATGACATACATATTATCAATATGCTGCAAGCTTACTGACTGCCTACACCAAATTTGATCTGTTTAGGAAGAGGTCATCAGCACAAACAAAATCTACAGGAAGATTAGCCTAAACATGTGTTACTAAATTCAGTGTTCCCTGCTTTAATTAATTCATTTTCAGATCAACTGAACTTGCCTACTGCAGCTGAACCAAGCTCATACAGCTCAACAGCAACATAAATCAAACCAACATTTGATTACAAGGTCTGAGGACAACATCTACAGAAATCTGACTGAAGTTGGTATCTAAAAGCATTCTGCACATTACTAAATTAATAGAAGACCCAAACTGAACTAAGAAAACATATGATTCTATTTAGCAATGGCAAAGCACTAAAACGATGGAAAGAGCACGAGCAGCTGTACATACTTGGTGTCCTGCAGACTGTTTCCGTTGTAGATGTACATGCGTTTCACAGTCGCGCCATGTGGAATTTGCAGAGAGGCCAGACCGTGGGCAAAGTTAGGCTGTGGAAACACAAAATCATTCTTCTTACACAACACAGCAGACACTTCAGCTTAAGCTCAGAAACTGCTTTAGAGATGCTTACCAATTCAAGTAAGTCTCCAATAGAAGACAAGGGGACAAAATAACAGTAAAACCCAGCCTTCAAGGTGGTGTTTCTTTATATTCCACCACTCCTGGGTTCCTGAGCAGGGGTGAAACACTCACTATGTTTATTCATCAAAAGATGCCATTACTCTGACAATTAGCCATTGTGTGTACTGAGAATTCAAGTTTTTCCTTGGTTTGATCACTGGCAGCTAGCAGTTTCCAAGTATTTATACTGATATGCTGTATTAAAGGTCTAAGAAATCATCTGTCTTAAAGGAAAACTTGTGGGTTTTGTCTCCCACTGCATTCATTTCAGCCTTTTAACATTTTTGCTGGTTTTCAAAGATGCCTTATCCGATGAACAGAAACTTGTGCATTAAATAGATTTTCCGCTCTCCTTATCACCACATTCTTACACATGCTGTTTTGACAGGGATTTGAATGCTCTCATCAAGTAGAAAGCATGCTAAGGAAGTCAGATTGACTCTTACTGTACTAGAAGAAGGAATTTCTTTCAATTCTGAATGTGACAGGACATTCAAGACCAATAACATACTTTGCTGTCACCAGACCGAAAAAAAAACTATCTTTGTCACAAGCAGCCAACAAAAACAAGATGCACAATATGCAAACTATTACCTGGTCTACTTTAGCAGGACATCACATAAGGTAAACACAAACACACAAAATTTTTTGGAAAAAAATTAACCTAGAACAATGACTTTTACTGCTGTAGGTTTTAAGAAGAGAACCTCCACTAACTAGAAAATCTAGAGATGCCCCATTTTCAATTCTCTACCTGAATTTGCCTAGAATATTAATGCCTTTTGCTTCTTAAGTAGTCAGGCTTCAGATTACTGAAGTAAGAAAAGGATTTCATGTTCTCCTCACTTGCAACTTGTTTCCAGCTATACAATAAACTCTAAACTTTTCTTCATAGCATTTCCATTTCCATAAGCAGAAGGTTGCACTGCTTTGCTAAGTAGCTTAGCATTCCTATATGATCTTCCCTGAACTTGCCAGATTTTGACACATTCAAATTCGACTTCACTCTGCCATCTTTTCTAATGTTCCTCTCTAAAATTATCCACAAATACTTGTCTTCCCTTGTGGACTGTTTCACACTACTCTGTTTTCAAAACAATCCTACCTGTTCCTAGGGAGACTTTGGCATTACACTCTGTGCAAAGAACATTTTACTAACCTCACCAGAACAACTGAATGAGACACTTAAGAGAATGCAAAATTACTTTCTCCACTGTTCTAGCAGTTCTATTTTAACATCTTTTAGGTAGTCCTGCAAGGAGCAGGGACTTGGTCTCAGTGATCCCAACAGGTTCCTTCCAGCTTGAGGTATTTTATGATCTTTTCAAATCTTTGGTAAAACAATTTACTTCCTCAGCAGTTTGGCTATGTCATTCATCAATGCCCTGGGAACTCTTGCATGAAAATAAACCATTCTTTGTTGGGGCATTCTTTTTGTTTAGTTTATTAGGTTTCTATTCACCTTCCAATCTGAAACCCAACTGCCCTTCACTACTGCTAAACAATAACTTCCTCTGGTTACCCCCTGTAACATGTCAACCATAAGCACTAAATCAGAGGCTGTGACAAAGAACATGTGTCATCATGTTGGCTGATTTCTTCTTTGTTTTGGCTCTTTATTTGCTCCTCTATTTTAATACTTTTTAACTGGTAAACACAGATTATACAACTGAGAGCATTTCCATCCCCACACAAAACAAGTTACACATACATTTTTGTTAGTACAGAAGGAAACCACAGAGGACCTGATCCTGTTTCCACTTTAGATGGGGATTTCCAAAGATTTCAGAGAATGCAGTAATGCATTTAATTATTCAGTAACTCATCCAAACATTTGGTGAATATGCAAACAGGCATTACAAATAAAACTCATTCATTTGGCTTGCTAAAAGCACTCATACTGAAGGACACTTAAGATGAAAATGTATTTTATGAAGTCTATCCTACTTTAGTTGCATAATCACTTTGATGAGATTCAAAAATATCTGATAAAAGAACAGCCTCCCAGTAGATTGCTTAATATTTATGTATTTGCATAGACAGCACTGTTATTTTTAGAAGACTCCTTTCACCAACAGAATTGCTAGTCCCAGTTCATGATGCAAGCAAAACCCCTAAGCATATGCCTTTTGTCAACAGGAAGTAAATTTTTAACTTTGAGATGGTTACATAGCATTAATAAGAACACAACTGAGAAGTTCAATTCCTTCCAAATTACTGGCTTCTTTCACTCTCAAAAGACAACAGACACAATGTAGGTGATACTTGCAAATACCATAGAGGCAGAGAGACCATCCATAAACTAAGAATGATTGCTGACCTCGTACTTCGGGGTTTCAGTCCAGGAGTCTAACTGAAAAGAAAATGACAGTCCTCTGAAATTGAGGTGAAAGAGTTGCTCAGCTGAGTTATACACTAAAAGGGAAAAGAAAGTAAAAACAGAGTTACAAAAATAATCTAAGAATTCTCCAGTTCATATCTAACAGCATCTTCATCACCTCAATGAATTTGTTACATCTCTGAATGCAGGAGGAACACAATTACACTAGACCATAATAGCTTTGCTTTTAATTTGATGCAGTAAAAACACAGCAGTAAGAGAAACCATAGCTTCATTACAGTTGCCTCTGCAAGCCTGCAGGCACTAACCTATCCCTAACAATACAATTATACAACATGACATAATCATTATACCTTAATATCTCTAAAGTAGTTTAAATAGCCACTACTAGTTCAAAACAATTTTGTTCATTGTTACATAAAACATTGTACAGTATTAACCAGAAAGTCTTTGAGAAAGATGTACACAGAACATCTCTTCACATCACAGAATCCCTCTTTCACACCATGGGCCAGCACAAACAGGAGCTCAAAGGAGGCTCACCCTGTGACCTGCACTTCCACCTCTCCCCCCAAGAGGAGCTCCCGTGCCCAAATCAGCTTCATGTGTTCCCGGGCAACACAGCCCAAGGAGGAAATGCTTCAGACACAGAGGTCCTAGGCCATTTACAATGATAATTAAAAATAACATCACCAGAAACAGCAGCCAACCAGTCAGCTCCCACAAAGAGCACTAATAAATTAGAGCACACACAGACTTCCAGCTGTCACCACATCACGAGATGTCCTGATTCATTGCAATCAATTGCACAACATCAACTACAAACAACAGTAAATGTCATCCCAGTACTTATTCTAACAACCTACTGTTTTCTGAGACCGTGGAAAGATTAAAAAACAATCCCAGAAGACTGAGAGCTTGGGAACTGTTTTGGGATTGATTTTACAAACTTCAACCTGTGCCCTGTAGCCACTGGGGGAACAGAGTGTTCTAGTAACACACACGAGCTGACAGTTTGAAAACACCAGAGGATAAAAACAATAAAGATACCCTCTAACAGGAGAGGCTACTTTCTTCCACTTTACTAAAGGAATACCAAAGGCCCAATATTCCCTTTTTTCTTACGATGTTATATTTAAAATGACATCGCATAGAGAAAATGCATATAAAGAAATGTTTTGTTCCCTCCCTCCCACAGTGTCTTTCAAATGCTCAAGTTGAAAGACATATCACAAGGTATCTGGACAATGCCAGGCCACCCAGGACAGAAAAATAATAGTTGAGCAATAAGCATTAAGCTTTCAAAAATCATCATTTGGCTTTTCTACAGAATGTGCTGGCTAAGAGTCTTTTCCACGCTTGTCACTGGAAGGAAAACGTGTGGAGAGAGGGAAATGTTTTGATCGGCAGGAAAATTATACAAATCTCTCTCATGTGATAAATTATGATACATCTTTTCCAAAGCCCACAGCCAGCTGGAGAGCTATTTTTCCCCCAGTCATGCCAAGTGTGATATCTGATTATACAAATCTCATCATCTCCCATCCCCTGCAATGTTTGTTGATGCTTAGGTTTAAAGGGCAAGGAATTGTATTCTTGGGAAGTTCTTTCATGTCTCCCTCAAAACCATAGATCCCAACCACATGACTGAACAAGGTAAGGATTTTTTTATTATTATTATTTTTTTATAACACAACTACTCTGCTAATTCCATTCAAAATTGCCAATAGAAGCAAAAGACTATGTCTTTGCTGCTGAGTGGGGGAAAGGGAGGAAGTTTGCCTTCCAGGAAGGCAGCAGAGTGTGATCAGCTAGGAAATATTTCTGTAGAGCTAACAGGACAACACCACCAACATCAACAAGGTTGCAAAATGGATACAGATTTGGTAAAAGCAAAGGCAAATCCAAAAGCCAATTCTTCCTGGTATCAAACACAAGACTTTTCTGGCACCTTAGGGGAGCCTGGGCCCGTGCTGAAGTCCGAGAGTTAGAGGGCCAGAACACATCAACCCTCTCCATCCTTGCATGGCCACTGTGGTAGGAGGGAAGGAAGACTTATCTTCTACCTTGTGACTTGAGCTCAACCCCACAGCCCTGATCCTTGCTGAACAGCACTACGGCACAAAGCCACATCCATGAGGACTCAGGACAGGATGCGGTTTCAATAGATCCACTGGCAAAAGCAAGCTCTTCCCAGCAGGAAGTCAGGTCACAGAATCATGGAAATGTGGGACAAAAAAATCTTGGCTTCAATGAAGCTGTTGACCTCCAAAGTGGTTGTATTTCAATAAACCCCATGACAAAGGTACTGCAATGTTTCAAACTAACATTAGCCAAAAAGTAATGAAGCTGGTTGATTTTTCTGATGACTCTTCTTTTTTAAAACCACTGATCTGGCAAAACCAAAAATGCTCACTGAAGGTCAGTTTCAACACAAAACTGTTGCTAGCCTTTTGATATTTATTTTGAAACTACCACTGTATCCTGTTGCAGGAAAGTTCTGCTGCAACCACCTTGGTTTTAAGTGAAAAACAACATTTTGAATGAAATTCTAGTGGAGGTTAACATAGATAAAAAACAAAATACATTTAAAGTGCTTGAATTGGGGGTTTGGAGGAGTATTAGCACAGAGAAGTAAAGGGACGGTTATGTTCCTTTCACTCATGAAAACTAGCATTTGGTACTTTGGTCACATTAAGAGGAAGGTTTCTCCTCCCACCCTAGTTCCAATTTTTGTGGGACATTAAAACACCATCACCATCCCCCCACACATGATGAAAACCATTCTGGTTCTTCACCTTTTCCTTGTTTCAGAAAACACAAAGGAAAAAAAGAGTTATCAAAAACTTCTGTTGTATAATACAGTTCAAACAGTTTGTGACAGGCAGCTTAATACAGAGCATTTACTTCTGCTAAGTAGGCTGTTAATGGAAGAAGTATTTTCCCAATGAGAAAACTTGAATAAGCAAATGCACTAGTGAAATGGTAATAGAGGCCAACATTTTAATAAATACATTTTCTTATCTACATGTCACTAGATGAAAAGATGTTATGAAAAACTATCACCAGATGAAGCAAGTGTGCAAGTTTTCTTAATTGAATATGACAGGTGCACAAGATCTGCAAATTCAGCACAAGGACACGTGGTGTCAAACTATGTTTTTAAGTGCTTGCATATGATTTTATGCAGTAATAAAACATGCTACTTCCACAGGCAATGCTTATGGCTAGATATGTATTTTTACAGTTCATATTGTGACAATTTTGGAAGTGCTCCACCTCTACATATTTGCAAATAAACCATCATCACAGAATAAATAAAAATGATAAACAACCCAGGACATGAAACCACTTTTACCCTTCTTTAGACTACAGCCTCTTGTACATACAATTTCTGTAATAGATCTAACCATAGATTTCAGAGCTTCTGTCTAAGAGGAACTGTTAATGTCAGGACCAAAATTTTAAAAGGCTAATTCTGGTCCTTGGAGTATTACAGCTAGAAATGCTCCAAGCTTCATTTATCTCAATCTGATATTCATCAACTACTGCAGGCTTTTATGCAATGATACTGCTCTACCCACATGACCCTCCCCAGTTAATAAATCCTGTTCTGTAATGTGCAAGAGAGTGTCTGCAGAGAGCAGAGACAAAGGCTGGATATGCAATCACCATCCATCACAAAGAACACTCACCTGTTTTGGATCAGTCTGACTACTGCAAATGGACTGGCTTAGGTTAAAAATAGAAAATGAGGCTCTGAAAATGGTATCTTGACTATATGGAATTAACGTTCTTCCTTGTTGTGCCAGTTTGTGGCTCCATTTCTTGAAAGTTCCCGAGCTGTTTCATTATAAATATCCTCTTCAAAATTCCACCACTGGCTTATTTTCATAGCTTAACAACCCCCTGAAATACACTTTTCGTTTTCATACACAAACAAGGAGCTTAAAGATAGTCTTTTTCCTGCTGCAGAGATGGTGAACAGCCAAGTGGCTGTGCAAGAGTCAGAGTGGGTTCAGCCAGGTTAAACAAACTTGTCCTGGTTCTGCTCCTGCTGCACGTAGACTTCACACCTCCCCAGTGCTCCCAGTACAGGAGGGGGGCTCAGGGAGGTGTAAGCCAGTTACACACAGCTCAGATTTGATCCTGCCTAGCAAGGACAGTCACAGAGCATGGAGACTGAGCAAACAGCCCTGGCTGACTCTGCACAGAGAGCAGCTCAAATGTCTGTGCTCATGGTATACACAATCCCTAAGGATGCTTGAGAGCTGACCATGCATAAGGACTTGTAACAACAGCATCAACAACAAAGCTCACAGTTTTCTGGTACTGGCAGTTCAAAACAGATCATTAATGACATCTGAATACACCATTCTGTGCCAGTGACTCCCTGCCTCATCATTTCACTTCTAAAAAAGAGTCACAACTGAACTGACAATACATCTTACATGATTTCCCAGCTGTAAGAATATAACCATTCTGGAACCCAGCTCCAGATCATATGACAACAGAACTACCTACACATTGCTCTAGGCAGACACACTGGAAAGGTTTCCTAGAAAGAAGTCTGTCAGGCTAGGTGTGCTTCTCTGAAATTTTTTGGCTTACCTCCTGGATGTGTTGCTCCAAATGACTGATCAATTTGTTCTATGGTTGGAGCAATTGCCTGAGAGTTAAAATGGACACCACTGAAAAAGAAAACAAAATTAATCTGCCTGAATGAAACCAAACAGATGCTACAAACATTTACTAATGGCAATACCACATCTAAATTGTAAGAAGCCTCCAAGACTAAAGAGTAAACCAATAATTTAACTGAGTACCCTGATCAAGAAAGGATGATTATGCACACTCCTTTATGAAAGCTGGTTTTTATTTTTAAAATTAGTAATTGAAAAAATGAATTCAGAATTTAAAAAAATTAGTAAAACCAGACACTCTAACCAAGAGGAAATCATGAGAGGTCTTAAATCACTTACCAATATTTTAACTTCACCTTAGTCAAGTCATAAACTTCAATCACCTGAAACACCAGAAACAAAAACATTGGCATAGTTGAGACACTTGCAAATCATTACAGAGATAAATCCTTGTCAAAAGGCAAGACTAGCTAGTGCTGCTTGTTCCCCTTCTTACAGAACCCTGCCAAGATAAATCCCAGTATCAGAGATCAAACTTCAAAAACCGACTCAACAACTGCACATCTGAAATAGGGACTGAACAACTCTGGGTTCAGGAGAGAACCCCCATATCCCATGTACATCGGTACCGCCTGCAGGAAGAAATACTGTCACTTACACATGAGTATCTTGATTTCTAGAGAGTTTACTCAGACTTTCAAAGGAAAGCAACAGCAAGGATTAGCTAATTAGTGAATCCTCTGATGAATGTCAATGGGCCATTCCTTGGGTTGCTCCCACTACCCTGAAGAATTCCTGTGTAGGGCACAAAGTCCTAACACTGACTGCACTGCCGTAACTTTCCAGCTCTTCTAAAGTAAAAAATGAACACAGCAAGACTTAGCAGTAATATCCCATTTCAATTATACATAAGATATCTTGCAACCTTGCCAAGCATTACAGAAGACAATCAGAAGAGCAGCCCATGAGGGATCAGGGCAAGCCATAATACCCAGTTCTAAATGTTTAAGACCTTACTGAATATTCCAAGGAGCTTCCCCCTCTGCAGAAAATATTAGATACAGATCCCTTGTTCTGAATACATTACTGCAAACATGCATCTGATGTCAAATGATTTTTATCACTGCCACTGGATTTTGAGGCTATACTGGGCTTTAAGCAGATGACTTTTGGCAAGTAGCCATGGACAAACACAAGCCTCTTCCACCCTATATACATGTTCCTATGTCAGCAGGAAAACACATACAGCTCATAACTGCTGCAAAGCAAAGGTAAAACTCATCTTTTGTTTTGTGTAAACCTCCAAAAAAATCATTGGCAGATTCTGACAGGATGTGCTCTCCAGCAAGAGAATAAAGCAGAATTTCCCAGGGAGCTTGCTACCAAGTGTGGCTTTAAAGCCTAAAAATATCACCAGCTGAGAAGGAAGTCTTGGTTTTGGGAGATGCCCAGCAAACAACCCTAAAATAAAACAACTTGCAATGTTTAAACCACTACCTCCATATATATTTAGAAAAAAAAACAAAATCAACATTTAATGGCATTTCAGAATACAAGCAACAAGAAGGGCACAAAGCAAGTAACAAACTAACATTTTGGCAGAACCAACAAGAGAACAACCATATTTTCCTTCTTAATAAAATACACTTGGAATTATCCTTCTTGGAAAAAACCTAGTTATCTAGTATTTTAATTCACGTGCTGTTGACATGTCCAGATTTCCTTTACTGTTAAAGCCTATTAAAAAACAATGGCTACTTTCATGAAAAGCTAGGACTGATTTTACATTTTTTTAGTCCTCTTGCACATCTTTTCTCTCCACAATTTTTTTTTCTGAAAATAGAGAGAACCAGCCCCACCCCAGATCTTGTTTTACAGCCACTACTGTGTGCACTGGGCACCCTCCTGAAGTTCTGCTGAAATTGCAGGGTGCAAGACAAAAGGATGAGCTGAACAACCAGGAGCAGTGCACAAAGAATTGCAATGGCACAAATGTGGTTCCCCCCAAGAGAAACACCCTGACAGCAGCCAACAGGCACCCATTTGCCAACAGTCCCATGACTCAAACAGATCAACTCAGGTCAACATTTCTTTTTACCAACAGAGGGATAAATGAGTGCAACTTAGCAAAAAATAATGGCAGTCAAAGGATCTCATAAGTCATGAAAGTCATAATGAAGAATAGGCCAGGGCACTTGAAAAAAATTCTTTTCTAAATTACAGCAGCTACACTGACAAAAGAATCAGTGTCATTCTATGTGCAGAGAAGATTAACTAAGAAGTGAATGGTGAAACCATACACAGTCACAAGACACTTGATTTAAATGAGCAAAAGCTGATGTTTCCTCACATTCACTGTTTTGATAATTACTACTAAGACTTAAAAAAATGTTCTGGTATTACCAGCAATAACAGACCAATGCTGTGAAACCCAACTCTTTCTCCACCTCAGAGGGAGCATACATGAGATGTGCTAAATTAATGCTAAATGCTTAATGCTAAAATTGCTTTCAGAACCTGGTCCTGGATCTACCAATTCACATCCCCAACATCTCCTGCAATGCTTTGGCTACCGAAGGTGAGTCTTTCCCCCTCCTCCCTGAAAAAAGGGAGGAACCTTCTTAAGAATATTGCTGACTTTATTCCTGCACCAGCTTTCTTGGAATTGTCAAGATTTTCCATCTGAGTAGCCTGTACTTCGATCTCTTCCACAGTCAAATTTATTAGCAAGTGTGTGTTAAAGAAAAACAACATAGAGAATAAAGGCCTCCTGATTTTTCCAGTTTTGCTGCTGCTGAGCAACACTGAAAACACAGAGCCACACTATCTTAAAAACAGGCATTACTTACATTACACCTATTATATCCTTTAACAAGTCCTGTTGCTTACTTCTGAACTAATCCCAATGAATTTCTTCTAGAAAGCGTTGTGGACACTTATACCAATACAAGTTTTCATAGTACTGCATGCATTTACACAGCTTGACTATTCTTACTTCAAACAAACAGACAGAAGTATCACTAGACCACTGAACCACAACAAAACAGAAGAGATTGTTTTCCCTTAGCTTTAGTAAAAGCTTTGTGCACTCTCTGTGCCACTTGAGACAAGATGGACAAGTGAAACCACACTGCACCATCACACTGCTGGGGCACTTGCATGTCCCCAGAACACAGGTAAGATGTCTTCCTTCCATAAACAAAAATTTAAATCCCAAATTGAAGAAATGCAGTTCATAATCACAAGAGAGCATTCTACATAAGACAAATTAAATGTCTAAAGGAGCCACATACTTATGCTCTGTTAAGAGTCAATACATCCCAGGGTTTTGGTGTGCATTGTCCCTTTGCAGGAGAAGTGTTTTATTACCTTAAGTCTCTGATTGAAAGCATCAAACAGCAGTTTGATTCCATCCTGAGTCAGGTTAAGGATGAGGTCATGGCTAAGAGGTGACTGTAAAACAAAAAAGTAAAAGGTGTTAGGGTTTTAATTTCAAGGCTTCTTTGTTAAGATACACATCACTGTAAAAGTATAAATTAGTTATTTTAGAAAAACAAAGCTACCTCAGAAAACAATCACTTGTCCAATGAATAAGCATAACTAAAATACATTTGGCAAAAACTCTCAACCTCTTCAATCTCCTTATGAAAAGAAATAGAAATGCCTGTACAATATCTGTGCCCTGCAAAAACTCCTAAAAGGTTACTTTGTCCATTACTGTATGTGGGGGAGAAAACAAAAAACAAAACTCAAAACAATATAACCCCAACCCCATTAAAAAAAAACAGAAAAAACAAAACAGAAACCAAAAAACCCCACCCTGAAAATTACCATTCCCAGTTTAGCATCAGACACATAATCTAGGGACAGCCTCTGGTGCATTCTTGGTGCACAAAAATACCAAGTCTCACATCAGAACCGGGCATGTGCTTGACAAAGAGATGGCTTTCCACTTCAAAAATCAAACTGTCAGTCTTTTTTAGGCCTCAAAAGGAAGGCTTTAGACTCTCATGTTGTGAATTTACGTTTCCTTAGTTACTGTGAATCATAACAACTAAAGGCTTAATTTGCAGTCTGCTGGAGTCAATAGGAGACATTCCATGGCTTTCCTAGTGTCTGTATAGGCTCTATGCCCTCTCAGTCTGCTGGGCAAGCTGCTCATCTACTGGAGAAGCTGTTCTCTGCTCTACCAGCGCAAGCCACACAGCCACCTGGCCCCAGCTCAGCGTTTTGATCATCTACCATCTAAAGAAATTTGCTTCAAAATGCTCTATCCCCCACAGCTGTCTCCTCAGAGGAGAAAAAGGCCGAATGGCAGGCAGGCAGCAAGATTCACCCTAGAACTGCACCAGGCAGTTTTCTAGCAAAAAACAGAATGGGGATGGACAAGTGGAGCAAATAAAGGCTTCTAAAGTGGACAGCCACACCATACAGCCCTTTCATGAATTAAACATAAGCTATCTTACTTCGCTCTACTGAGAGGAGCTCTGGGGTTTGCCTGTCAAAAGCCCAATTCTCATCCTCAGTTCTCTCTCATCAGCACTGTTTTCTAGCCTTGCCACTTTCTGAGCACTTTCATGTGCGTGTCCCACCCCTTCACAAACCATATAGTCAAATAATCAGATCCTAGACTTGACATCCCTAGGTCAAAACAAGCCATGGGGCTTTCCATCCCCTGTGATGCAGATTTCCTGTTCCTCTGGATCACTGCAGTAGCTTCTCCTGAAGCTGGTCCAGTTTGAGCTCATCTTTCCTGAACACCAGTGATCTGGTTTGTCAACTCTCTCCAAAATGAAACTCTCACAACATTTCACATAACACCATCAATACCTCACTCTCTCCGACAAACTTTGATGGCTCTGTGTAGAACTGAAGCAGCACTGCAATAGAACTATAACCTTGAGATAAAAAGGCCTAATGTTGATTGTCAGTCATTTTCTAGTCCCTTATAAACCTAATTTAGAAAGCCTGCAGATAGAACAAAAAAAAAACCTTGTAGAATTTTGACATTCAAATACACCAGGAGAGCTGTTCTATGGGATATACTCTGCATTTCACTGGTCTCTAAACAGTTTTCATAACATTATTCCAAAATTAATGAGAGCATTACAAGTACTTTTGAGTGGGTGGGGAAAAAAGCCCCAAACATCTGAGGAAAAGCTTCAGCAAATAGCTGTTCTATGCTGGCATATTTTCTAAGAGATGGAAAGATTCAAAGACCCAAATTTAGTTCATGTGACTTTTAATACACAAAATAGAACCCCAAGTATGAAAGATTATGCCAAGAAACAACAGAAGAGATCTTCCTAAAGGAAGCACCACAGATGTGCAGTTATACTGCTAATCTGCATAAAGATGCAGGAAAAACTGTAATCACTGAACAATCCCATCAACCAAAATCCAGAGGAAGAAGCTCATGAAAACAAAGGCAATTAGTACCCCACTTAAACTGACCAAAAATGAGTTTAAATTATTTTCTTCACAGAAAAGGATTCATCAAGCTTTTTTTGGCACACTTTGGGCATCCCATTTATGTCAAGTTAAAGAGAGCACCATGGGCAGATCTAATTGCATTTAATTGCCATATAAATTTTTGAAAGGAAATACTCACTGCTGGAGTTCCAAGATCAGAAATTCAGTGCTTTAGATGCAACAGCTTTAAATAACATTTGATCACTATGCTCAAAGGCATTCTTTTACAAGGCAAAGAAGAAAAACATGAAGGCTGTTCAGGTACAGTTTTTCTAGATAGAAGTCATGCATGGCAAAGTTAATTTAAAGCTTTGCATCTTCTAAGAACTGAGCTCTTTGTGCTCAGCTGCTAATGAAATGCACGACACTCTGCATGACACTCTCATGAGGGTGAGGACAGAGCCAGACAGTCAAATGCAGGCCCTGAGTGGTGTGCAAAAAAAAAAAATTTAAAAAAAAATAAAAATCAGGCACTGAATTGCAATAATATACAGAAAAAAAAAAATAATCAAAACTATTCCAGAAAGTTGGGAAGAACTATTTTGTTAAGACTATGCAGATGCTGAAACATTTTTACATTTATGACATTTTGTGGAAAAAATACCCCAAACCACTAAACCTGCCCTCTGCAGACAGAAGTTCAGTTTACACAGTCAATAACAATGTAACTTTCCAAGAGGTGTAAAAGACCAAGGAGCAGTATACCTCTGCTTACTAGCACTGAACTACTAAACCTTCTGTGCTTCTACAAGCTTAGTGGAACAGGAACCATCATTTATCTAAGCAACCCTAGAAATAATTCAAACGCACTACAGTAAGAAAAACCAAAACCTCCAAAGAATACAAAAAACAAGGAATGTGTTTACTGCCAGACAGATGCTCCCATGCATTTATCACAAGGAGACAGATTTGCAATTCAGTCATCATAAAATTTATAAATCTACATAAAGTGAAAAAAAGAGATAATTCATTTAATAATATGAAATATGTATCCAGCACTGAACACCAGAGTCAAGGTTGTTCTTAGCCATTCAGTATTCACTGAAAATGCACAAAGCCTGAATCCTTATTTTGATACAAACTAACATTGTACAGACTCTGCCTTTTTCCTGATGCAAAGAGCTTTAATTTGCAACATATGAATATCATCTTATTAATGTGCATTGCACATAAAACATCTGGAGAGTCCT
This sequence comes from Pseudopodoces humilis, assembly GCF_049639895.1. Taxonomy (NCBI): domain Eukaryota; kingdom Metazoa; phylum Chordata; class Aves; order Passeriformes; family Paridae; genus Pseudopodoces; species Pseudopodoces humilis. The sequence continues at coordinate 8,490,381 of NC_142213.1, read as the reverse complement.
TTGAGACATCTGAGACTCCTTTGTCCTATCTCGTCTTACACTTCCATCAGAAAAACATATTTTACTTGATCAAGCAGAAGGGTTTTACTTCTAGTCCCCTTTTTGATGGGAGTCAAACCTATCAGGAATTAAATGCTGAGTTTTGAAGAATGATTAAAACATTTTTAGCTAGCTTAAATCACTGCACCCACTTTCTGCAGACAATCTTGCAGATGTGGAGAAGAGGTGCGTAAGGTTTTTCATGGGATTCTTCATCACCATTGGACCAAACACAAAAGCAGAAAGTAATCAGTGATTCAGTTCTTTAAACTGCAGCACCACTTCACAATGATAAAGTAAATAGACTAGAATTAAATTGTCCAGCTAATTATGTAACATTTCACTTCTTAAAGGTAAAACAATGCCACTCCTCCACTGCATATCCAAAACTGATAGCTGTTAAATCACTGAACTGCTATGCTGAAGATTATTACCTCTGACATAAAACTTATAAAAGCTGCATCTCTCGTGCAGGGGCAATAATTTGGTGCAGTTCAATTTCAAATAGCCCCACAACTCACACAATATGTACGTGAGCACAAAGCGTGTCTTAATTCACCATGAGGGGCATTTGCTGGCCAGCCCATGCACTACTCACCTGCTCACTGTAGAGAACCTGGACGTTTTTGATAATGCGACAGTGTTTCTGAAGAATTGCTACAGCCTGAGCCAACGGCATTCCTGGAAATAAAAACAGGTGTATTTCTTCAGTGCAGAGACCAGCTAACAAAGATTTTTAACAGCAAGGTTACTCATGAGGTAACCAAACCACCATCAGCAAACACTGAGTTACAACAGAAAGGTATGTGGTCAACAAACAAGCTGACTTGAGTCATGGTATCAGCACAGACCTGGTGTTTGGAAACAAAAAAGTCATTGTTTATCTACCTACAGTTGTTAGGCATATATGAAAAAAAATATCTCTAGACACAAAATTAAACACCAAAGCTCAAGCAGAAAAAGCGAAGCGCTTGCCACAGCCTGTGCACAGGATTTTCTGCTTTCTGGGGTCATCAGTCCAATAACTGATAAAACAGCTCATATCAGACTCCACCGGAGCTGGCTAGAGCACTGCTATTCACATTCAATACTTTTTATGCTTAGTAAAACACTTTTCATGGCACACGCTTTTTTATTAAGCTTGATGAAGTACTGGGTATTCATACCAGACACATACAAATATTAACACAGAGCAACGATTCTCTTTAGACCTAAAAGGCCACATTAGCCGCTGATATGGCTCTATTTGTGTCAAAGAAGAAACTTTGTATATCTTGTCTGTAAACTGAGAAGATAAACTAAAAATTTGGTTCAACTGAGGCAATACGCTTACAGTCACTCAACTTCTCATACATTTTCAAGGGCTTTTTTCCTTTCCTTATTGTGTATCTTATCTTTACAACTATATATTTCTGAAAGCAGAATGGAACTGCTGATTCTGCAGAAAAAATAGCACCACACCATCTCATCATTTATCACACTAAAAACCTTTGTTGCCTTTCCAAATGAAATGTGATCACATTCCTGGATTCAAAGCAGGCATTTATAAAGTGAGGTTATGAGATCATAATTGTGAAGTTTTATTTTCCTACTAACTGCTGCTAGTCAATTTAGATTAGTTATCTGACATTTTATTTCCATTCCCTGCCCTGTCCTTTCCTATTTCTAATTCTTAAATGTTAAGAAAGTTGGCCTTTCTTAGGGATAATTTACCTCAGAACCTACACTTTTATTACATTCAAAAATTTTAGTTACTAGCTGCACCTTTCAAACTCAGACAGTATATCATGCTTTAAAGCACCTTTTTAGACATTGTCTACAGTATCAAAGTGAGATAACTCTTTCCTTGTATATCTATTTATAACAGACACACCTAGATCACCATGGCTACTGCTTTAAAATAATAATGGCATAACACTAAAAAAAAACCAAACCAAAAACATCATTCTCATTGTCATGCCCATATATTGCAGCTTTGCTGAAATGATGAAATCAAGTTTTGGCAAAACAGATGTACAGATTAGAACTACAGTGATTCAATTTGCAAATACAATACACAAACATGTCTGAGAAACCGGTTTTCACCTTAGCCCATAATCCTGGGGACAATTTGGTTTGCAGCTAGAAATTATACATCAGTAGATGATATTAAGTAAAAAAGAATTATTATTTTAATAACAGTAATGAAATTAAAATGCAGAGCCACACAATAAAGCAGCACTGTTTCCTATTATCTAGGAAATAGCAGTTGCCTTGTAGTCTAGGCAGCAGAGTTTGGAGATGACAGCTATTATGTATTAGATAATATTTTCAAAATGGAACAGAAACATGAATAGCACCAAGAAGTTAAGATCAAAGATGCTGCTCTAAAAGTTCCACATTTCTCAACCTAGTAAAAAGTATGAATCCAGCAAAAAAAGTAAGGTTGATTGAGGAATATAAAAACCACATTTTAAGTCAGTATCATAAAAGACTTGCAGAGCTCAAACCATGAGCTCATTTAAAAAATAAACCAGTGGCACAGGCTGAAGCTCAGCCAACACAGCTGACAGGGCCCATACGCCGATGGTGCCAGCAGCCTGTGAGGATTCAGTCAAAAAGCACCGGTTGAAGTGCAGAAACACCGAGTTTGGGCTGTAGTTTGATATAAACTGATGCAATCCTGGGCTGGTAAGTGTGCAAACAGATGGCTCATGTGACGACTCTCTTACTCACAGTTTTCTCAGGCTGCAAGCAAATGGACATGGACTGGCTTGGTTCAGTTTTTGGTAACTGAGAATCAAACAGATTTGCCCATACAGCTGCTTAGCAGAGCTACAGTGGGCAACCCAAATTCTCCAAGAACAGTTTACAGGACCCAAAATGTGTTCAACAGCCAGTATCCTCCCTCTGCCTCCATTTGCAGAAAGTCAGAGAGATAAAAAAATGGGTTATTTTTCTCCATTCTTCTCACACACAACATCCCCTTTTTCCTCAACGTTCGCCAGCCTTTGCAATCAAAGAGGAAAACAAAGAATTCTTTTTCCCTTGCTCATCAGGCAGGGGGAATGGGGAAGCAAATATGGTATCCAGCACATCAGCCAGTCAACCAAACTGAGCCATGGCAGTTAAGGCCCACAGAGACCAGTGCTAGGGCTCTTGTGTCACAGACCTTTTCCTCTTCTAAGTGCTGGAATGATACAAGCAGCACAAGGCAATTCTCTCACATACACTGGTCAGGAACATCATGGCTTGAAGCATCAGCCTACGCTAAGACTGCCTGGCTTGAAGGGATGAGGACAGAAGTGAATAAAGATTAGGAGGAAAATACAAGAAAATCTAAGATGAATCATAATGCATTAAATGAAGATTTGTGAAACTCGGTACAAAAAGAAAGTATAAAGCGCAAGACAAATGCAAGTATGCCTTAGAAATTATACATCTCAAACACTAATAATATAGCTATAGGCACTACAGAATAAGTATTTAATTGTCCTCTAAAACTGCAGGAATGTAGCCCGAGAGGTGCAGTAGCACAGGTATCTAAACTCAGTCTTGGTTAAATTTTTTATGCTCTAGTCACATAGTGAGTCAACACTGGAGCCAGAAACAGAATCCAAAAAGTCATGTACAAAATTTTCCTGGCATTTCCCCTCAATCATCTCCATTGTGGGCACAGTACTGGAAGCCAGAGCCAGCAACAGCTCAGGAACACTGCCATTAGTTCTGCTAAGAGCAGAGCTCAACAAATAATGAGTAGAACATTGCTGGCTGTGAGAGTCCCATTTACACCAGCACTACCAACGCCGCTGCCACTAACACAGCTGAACCAGCTTTGTCAGCAGGGACAATCTTCACACAACATCGCTGCTGCACGACAAAGTATCCAAATACCTAGTCAGCCTCCTGCTCTGCACCAGCAGGTCATGCTAATTATATATTAGACACATCACATGGTGGCTATGTTTACTCCAAGAAATACAGCTGAGTTTCCTCTCTCTCACATCTATGCCTGTGTGTGTGCGTGCACATAAACAGAGACATTGTACAATTTTAACCATGAGACTGCATTAACAGGCTTTCCTTGGGAAAAGGAAAAACATTTTCTCTTTCCTTTTCTTGTTTTGATATGGAAAATGGAGGGGAGCTGGTACTCTATTCATGAAGACAGGGTATGCAGCTGGAGGTTACTTTTCCCCAGGTAACACAGGCACTAAAGGATGGCAGAAGGTCAGGCAAAGCTGAGAGCACAGAACATTTAGGGTACAAGGAGTTCACCAAGATTTCGAAGGGTGGGACCTGAGGTGCTATAATTAGCCTCCAAAAGCCATTTAGCCCCGTTGGTAACCATCAAGTTGTACTTGACTGAAGTCACAGCAGCATAAACAGCCCTTTGTGTTTGATGGGTTTCATATAAATAACTCCAAGGCACAACACCACTCCTTAGGTCCAACCTAGTTAAGGACAACTGTGTAACAGCGTCTTTAGGAACAGTCTGTCCCTTCCCTGTCACAGGTGACAAGTGCAGCAGCCCAAGTGTAACTCAAGTTCAAGACGGCTGACACACAGTGCCTTGTTTACATCTACCAAATTCCTATCCCCATTAACTTCACACAGTGCTACAGCAATGATGGAAAATGGTAATAAAAGAGGCCAACACTGATATGACACAATCACTCAAAAAAGGTGATATTGACTGTATTTTCTGAGAGTTTTAAGGACTACCAATATCTGCTTGAAAACACAGGTCACCTGAAGAATCCACACCATCTCATTTCAACTGCACGTTTAAGTGTCCCTCCTGAGCACCAGCCAAATTTGCATCAGCTGGGGGCAAGTTCTTTCTCATCACAGTACATAGAGCAATAACTGGTAGGGAAGGACTAGTCAGCGAGATGAAAAATACCAATGATTGGGGGTGGAAAACACTTGTCATCTAACCCTGAGAAAATATCTCCAAAGTTTACTTTCTCCATTATTTCGCAACCCAAAGAAATTGTGAAACTCGACTCATGTTTATGAAGGGTTCGTACAGAAAAGCACAGCATTTACAGTAAATATCAGTTCACAGCTGAAGCTGCCAATATCACCTGACACATATTCAGGTGACAATCAGTACATTCATGCTTCCTCTTTTAGGAGTTATTTAAAAGAATGACTAGTCTCAGATGGCAAGACAAAAGAAAACAAACGAGCAGATGAAAGCACAGTCAGATAAACAAAGCACAAGTTGGCACGCAAAAGTCAAGACGAAACTATAAACTACAAGGAAATCCTTAAAGCTCGTACTTTAGTATTTTTAGCGACGGCGAAAGGTGAGCTTTGGCTCTCCCTCCCTTTCTCTCACCAACTCCCCGAAAGCACCGGGAGAGGCCTTACGGACACAGGATGCCGAGGGGAGCGCATCGCCCCTCTCACGGCCAGGGCCGGGGAAGGAACACACTCACCTAAGGTGAACTCCCATTGCTCGTTCCCCAGAGACCGCTCGGGCACCACCTCCAGATCTAGCATTGGCTCAGGTAGCGCGGAGGCCGCGGGCTGGCACGGCGGGTCACCGGGTCGCTGCGCCGGACCCCTGCGGGAGGGACGCGGGAGGGAAGCGGGAGGGAAGCTCGCAGCCCGAGCCCGGCCCCGCCACCGCCCCCTGAGGGGACTCGCCGCCCCCAGCCCCCGGGGGCAGCGCTGGCTCACAGCGGGGCCCCCGCGCCGGGCCGCGAGGGGGGAGGCGCGGGCTCCGCCGCTACAGCAACCGGCAGCCCCTCCCCGCCCCGCGGCCCCGCCGCCCGCGCCCCCCGCCCGCTCGCCCCGCCCGGGCCCGGGGCGCGGGCGGGGCGGGCCCGGCGGGGCAGGGGGGGGGCCGCGGCCCCCCCGCTCGGCCCCGCGGGGCCCGGCCTGAGGGGCCGGGGGGGCTCCGACCCCCCCCCCCGCCGCGGGGCCGCGACTCACCTCCCTTGGGGCTGCTGAAAAAGTGCTTTGCAGCTGTCGTCAGGCGCGCCCGCGCGGGGGCGGGGCGAGGGCGGGGCCGGGGGTGTGCGCCCCGCCCCCCGGCCGTAGACGAGGGGGGAAGGCGTCGGCTTGGCGAGGGGGAGCACCGGGTTCGAGTCCCGGCCCCGCCCTGTCGGCAGACGAGGCTCAGAGCTGCTGCGGCAGCCCCCGTTACACCCGACGCGATAACCTCGGGATTCAAAACAAAATAACCAACCCAAACCACAGCCCAGGGCCATCCAGTTTTTCCAGTTGAAAGGCCAGAGTGGAGGAAAGAAGAGTGAAGGAGGAATTAGTCAGTGGCACGAGCAGAGTTACCGGAATGAGCTCGGGAGTGACTCAGTGAGGAAGAGAGGAACGAGGTCACTGGCTTTGCAGTGTTGCCTGAGCAAACAGGACTACTGCCACCCAAGAGTTCTGACCCCAGGAAAGCCCACATTTCCCTTGGAACGGGGCTCACCACGCAGGAACCTGCTTTGGTCACGCCCAAAGGCCCCAAAAATATCCACAGAGCTGAGGAGAACTGAACCCCCCCAGTATGCCAGGATGTGCCGCCACCCAGGACAACCCACATCAGACCAGACCTCGTTTTTATGGTGGAAACTTGATCCAAGATGAAAGGCACCAGGTTAAGCATTGCCCAAATAAGCACAGAACCAAAAGAGAAAAACCAAGGATATGGACCCGTGCCATGCTCACACAAAGTGACACCTCTGGAGCAGGGTGGCACTGGTGGTGATGGAAATTCAAGAGGGTGCAGAGGGTGTGGAAGCAGCTGTAATCCTTCTGTTGGCAGGTTGAGGCTCCAGGAGGGGCAGAGGACTAAGGGGGGGATGCATTTTTTCCGTATTTATTTGAGGGTGGTAGCAGAAAAACATCTCCTTGGGTGATACCCATCTTCTGTCCCCTGTCCCCTGCTGCATCCCTCCAGGTGGTGATGCTCAGTCCTGGCCTGACCCCACGCTCCATCCCTGTGCCCACCATGTCCCAGCAAGGTCTGCAGCAGGGCAGCCCCATCACATGGGCTGTCCCACAGCAGGATAGAAAACATCAGTAAAGCACACCCTTCAGGCAGCCCAACACAGGAATCTGAGGGTTGCATATTTTGAAAAAAATAAAGTCAAGCATAATTTCTTCTAGGTTTGGACTGGAACTCCTTCCCACAGGCAGAGCAAGCCATAACTGGCAGGGGGGATCAAAGCATTAAAAAGAAATCCCAGTCATGTTTGGGAGCAGGACCTTGGCCAGGCTCTACTCTGATCACATTTCTCAGCATCTCTCTTCAGGTCACAGAGCTGTCAAAACTCTGAGGTTTGATCAAAATCAAAGGTGAGATTTTAATGTATATGGCATGGAGCAAGCCCCAGGGAAATTACTTTTCCCTTGAAGTCAGCTGCATGTTGCTCTATTTATTATTCATGCCTTGCTTGCTTTTTTATTTTTAATCCAAGCATGGTGACATCTTAATATGCTGAAAAGCACTGAGGTGCTGCCAGTGTTTCCCCTTCACTCCAGCCCTCTGACACATCTTTATTGGCTCAAAAAAAGAAATTAGCCTTTCCTCTCCCAGGAGCAGGGCTAATTCTTATGAGCCACTTGCCTCTCTCCAGCTCACTATAGATGTAGGAAAAAAATATATATATATTTGTATATATTCAGTATTTGTGTATTGTTTATATGTAAGTTCATACTATGACACCTATAAGGAAGGTATCATATAATATCATATCATATCATGTCATATAATATATATTTAATATATTATATAATGTATATATTATATAATATATATTATATAATATAAGAAAGTACTAATAATATAACATACTATCATATATATGTAGCTAGAAATTTTGCATACCTCATTCATTTAACAGAACAAAAACTACAGCCCCTACTTTTAAGCAGGTCCACAGCACATTCAGCCCCCAGGATGAGGTGCTGGGTAGAAAACAGGTGGGTACAGATCAGTTTGTGCTTTGCAGAACCCTTCTCCACCTCATTTCTGTGCCTGATGATGCCCTTTGACTGCCCAGTGCTGCAAACTGGGGGATACAACAGTCTGGGATTTCATTAAAATCGAACCCCCAGGAGTGACTGGAGGAGCCCCCAGGCTCCCCAGTGACTCCAGGCAGGGCGACACTTTTGAGGCAGATTTGGCAAAGCAACATCATTTTGGCAACTGCTCATGACAGGGAAAACTTAAATTTTAAAAGTATAAAATTACCCTTCTTACTCCCCAGATTATGGAGCACTTCTTGGAAAATTCAGCCCCAGGGCTCAGGAAGCAATGCACAGCTTTCTGAAAATCATAATCAATTTTTAAAGGCTGGTTCTGTTGTTAATGTTTCTGACTGAATGAATGGCATTGGGTGCATCCATTGGAGATGCTTCTACCAAAGCTTTGTGATCCCATCACATTTGGGGGTGAGATCAGCAGCTATAAGGGATTAATGGATTTTTACCGATTTTTTCTAGAATTTTTCTGATTTTTTTTTACTTAAGTTTTTTTGTTTTTTTCTAAATTCTACACGTCAGCGGGGAGATGTTGGCTCTGAAGAGCTGGGCTTTTCAATCCAGCTGGTTAAAAGAAAGCAGAAAACACAAAAGTCACCAGGAGGGACAAAAGCTCCCCAGGGCTCGCAGGCGTGGGATGCAGCGTGCGCAGAGCGAAGGAGAGCTGCCCTCTCCCGATCGGATTCAAGAGCAGCACAGAGCAGGTCTGTGAGGAAATCTGCCCTGTGGCTGCTCGTAAAAATGGGTTGGAAGCAGATCCCAACCTTGGCAGCTCCTGATTGAGTTGGAAGAAAGATATTTGCTATAAAGCTCTGAAGTTGCTCTGATTTTTTTGGAGGTGCATTTCCTGCTGCGAGGCTCTGGGTTGGCACTCAGGAATGAGTCCAAACAGGGTTGGAGCTCCAAGAGGGAACCTTACACTCTCTAGTGGGGGGATTAGCCCGCCTCTTCAGGGGGATTTATCCCACAGCCAAGGGTTTTGGGTCCCACCGAGCTGGGCAGTGCCCCATCAGTGTCAGGCTGATTGTCACAGCTGATGATGAGGAAGGGCCATGGGGTATGAGAAGGAGGGAGGTGGGGTCAGCCCCCTACACCAGCCTGCTCCAGCCATGGTGTTTGGGGTTTCACCATTCAGAGGAAGGTGAGTTAGAGCTGCAGGGGCCCTCTCAGAGCCCCTGAAGATCTCTGCCCATTTTGCCACTGACTTCTGGTGGACGAGCTGTGAAGGTGTCATCTGAATTTTATTCACAGGCTGTGATGGATAGAACCAGCCACAGAGATGCTCTTTGAGCCTTGCTCAAATGCAGTGCCCTCCGGTCCCACTGGCACATCCTGCCCTGGATGCAGAGCTCTGGATGTGGAGAGGGTTTGAAGGAGCTGGTGAGGAGGCACCTTGTGGGGGTTGGTGGTTTCAGAAAGTGACGCAGCCCCTGGGACCACCAGCACCAGGTCCTGGCAGTCATACACCAGATGTGCTCTGCAGAGCAGAACTGAAAGCAGAACCAAAAAGAGGATCTGTCCTCTCCTCTGTGTGGGAGCATCCGCCAAGTGGCTCTGGGCTGGGGCTGCCGGTGCCAAAAAAGTGTTTGGGGGTTCCTCAGCAGCAGCTCTGACCTGAGCAGAAGGCAATCACTGGGCAGCTCAGGGACAGTCTGTGCATGCAACTCTGCCTGTCCCTCCCCTCCCTCCTCGCCCTGGCCCCCAGACCTCAAACACAGCCAGAGCAAATGACCTGGAAGGTTCCCTGCCCATCACGGCGTGGGCTGGGCTAAATGCTCTCTAAGATTTCTTCCAGCCCTCAGCATTGTATGATTCTGTGACCTGGAGCTGGATCACAGCTGGCTCTCATGCAGGGCTGAGCAGCCCCAACTATCCTCCTCCTCCTCCTGGGCTGCAGTAGCTGTGGGCACAGACTCCTGGCTCCATGGACAGGCTACTCAGGCAGCTGCAGGCTGGTGGCAACCCTCTGGTTGGCTGGGGCAACTGGGGAAGGCCAGTGAGGAGCTGGATGGTGCTGGAAGGGGATTGCAGCATCTCACCTCCAGAGCAGGTGTCTCACTGTGGTGCTGCCCCACGCAGGGGCTGCAGTGCTGTGAAGGACAGGGCTGTTCAGCTCTTGGTGGGGTGGGAGGGGACCTGGTGGTTCCTCTGGGTAGGTGGCACATCATTCTAGGAAGTGAGATGCTCAGCAGCCTTCCTGGGTAGAGCTGCCTCTTTAATAAGAATTGTCTTCTGGTAAGAGTTGTCCCCACCACGGCTTTGCTTGCAATCCAGCAGCAAACCCACATTGCCTCCACCAACCTCTCTGCTCTCCTCCAAGCTTAGAGCTCCCAGGGTTTAACTAGCAGGCCACTCCCCCTGTGCACCTCTGCTGTGAGGGGCCAAAGCCCTGAAATTCTTCCAAAATCCTGCAACAGCAGCAGAACCACCCCAGTCATCTGCTTCAGTAAGAGTCACATGGGCAGTGACCAGGGACAAGTGCATCCCGCAGACAAAAAGCTTTGGTTCCCTTACACTGCTTGTTTCTCCATGCCTAAACTTTGCTGGGTTTTTGTAAGGTATGAATAACAAAAGCTGAAAGGGTTGGGCATGCAGGTGGGAAAGGGTCAGAGGGACAGAGTCTCCCAGCAAGTCAGTGGATAACAGCTGGAAAAACCAGGAGCTTCCAGGTGTAAACTTTGCTCCTTCTCTATAAGGTCTCTTTCTCTTTTCAAGTGAAACCCATTACTCGCTCCAGTGAAGAAAGAAGATTGCAAAGAGAGAAAGGTGTCAAAGCCACCAGTTCCTATGAAAAGTAAAGCCTGTAGAACAAGAGAAAGTGGAGCCCCAGGAAAAGCCATGGCCTCCAAGACCCCATCATCAAGTCAACAGGGTAGAGAACAGTTACATATCAGAAGAGTTGTGGGAAGCAACAGAGACTTGGCAGAAGTCTCACCAGCTGTGATAAACAGTGGACTAGGCCCAGTAAGAGGCACAAAACTGAGCAAGAAGTGTCCTGGTTTCCCACTCCTTTCCCCAGCCATCCGCTGTGCCAGGTGACAGCACCAGAGAGGCAGCACTCAGCTCTTCTGTACTACTTTCCCCCCCTCTCACTCCTGAGCTTTAAGAAATGAGCCCAAGGCAATTCTGAAAATTCACTTATCTCAACCTGTAATTGAGAAACCTATTTAATAGTTACTTAAACCCGAGCAGCTCTGGGCGTGCAGCAGCTGATGAATATGCATGGCCTGTGATTTACATTTGGTGGCAGTGTGAAGACAGGATGTCAGGCAAATGAGCTATGAGAAACGTTGCCCATGCAAATGTTCACTCTGCTTTAACTTCTCACTGTAATTCCCATCCTTGAAGCCATTTCTGTCATTCTCTTATTTGCATTGGAAATGTAGTCACAAAATAATGCAACTTCACAGAAATTGGTCCTATTTCTGTGCAGATAGGATGGATTCTTTAATATATCTATGTCAGAGTGGAGTCCTGAACTAACAGCAAACAAAAAAAAATATATAGAAGTCCTGCCAAGATCATCCCGGGTCATGCAGTTCTGGAGTTCTCTGAAACCACATCTTCATCTGACTTCCCAGCCCTTACCTGAACTAGGCTTGTTATTAGACAAACCATCATAGATCTGCAGGAACAGAAAAGCTGCTGTTTTCACTCACAGTTCATTTTCTCAGTTTTCTGCTTTCAGAAAGGGGACCATGAGCCCAGGACAGCTGCTGTTTCCCTCAAGAGAAACTAGGAAACCTGCTTATCCATGTTTTAGGGACTTCAGTAAAGGGACTAAACACTGAGAACCCCACCTGCAATGCTGCATCCAGCTCTGGGTTCCTTAACAAAAGGGCATGGACCTGCAGGAGCAAGCCCAGAGGAGACCACAAAGAAGCTCTGAGGGCTGGAGCACCTCTCCTGTGTAGACAGCTCAGCCTGGAGAAGGCTTAGACCTTAGAGCCCTCCCAGTAAGCAAAGAGGCTGGAGAGAGACTTTTAACAAGGGCATGGACTGACAGGACAAGGGGAAATGACTTCAAACTGACAGAGAGGTTTAAGTTAGGTACCTATCAGGAAGAAATTCTTCACTGTGAGGGTGGTGGGGCCTGGCACAGGTTGCTGGGATGCCCCATCCCTGGAAGCGTTCAAGGCCAAGTTGGATGGGGCTCTGAGCAACCTGGTCTAGTGGGAGGTTGGAACTAGATGAGCTTTAAGCTCCCTTTCTATCCAAACTACTTCAGAATTCTGAGAAACAGTTAATACTCTGTGCTCTCCTGGGTTGTCTTGGGTCATGTAAGAGCAGGGGGTTAAAAAGCCCAGCTGGAAATGACCATACCCCTCACCTGCTGTGATTTGGCTCCAGGTCCTGACATCCTTCTCAATTCCAATAAGCTCCAGCATTTCCAGTGGTCTTTCACTCCCTCAAGGGCAGCCATTCCTAACCCATGCTAGTTAAGGCACTGGATTGCAATGCTTTTAAAATTATTTTCTGCTGTATGTGCCTCATGCAGGGAGATTTTCAGATTCCCTTTGCTAGTCACACACTTGAGAGGGCAAATTCTATCTAGGAAGAGCCAAGTGCCTCTGTCCTTCACCTTCAGCCAAGAAAAAGCTGTACAAGTACTATACTCATCCACTTGTGATGTACCTTGGGCAGAAAAATGAATCCTTCCATGAGCTTGCAGGTAAATGGACAAATTACCCAACAGCTTTATGAACAGCTGTTTACAGATGCCTTTAAAACACTGCCTGGACAGCAGAGCCTGCAGCTCTGACACCATTTGCCCCTCAGCAAGAGAAGCAGAGCAACGTGGTTTGTCGTTTGTCTCTTGTAGAAGCCACCTTCCCTTTCACACTGAAGAACATCTCCAGGAAAGCCACAGGTTATGGCAGTGCTGTTGTTATTTGGTGCTCTCTGGTCTGTTCACAGCCAGATTGTAAAAGTCTAAAATAAGGTTATTTGTTATCCTTTAGTAAGTGTTCCTAAAGCATTGTTATGAAACAAGCAATCCTCTACTTGATTTCAGTACTTAACCACTGTCATTCAGTCAGTGTTAGCTGCTTGAAGTTATACCACCTACAATTTTAGCAGCTTCAGAAAAATTTCAGGTGTAGTATACAACATTCATGTTTTCCCCACAGAACCTCACTGCATTTCCCCACTTCCTGACATTACACATGTAATTCCCTTGGTTCCCCCTTCACCCAAAGCAGCACAATTAACAAAGTTCAGTGGCTGCTCTCATAATGTGCCCACAAACAGCACTCTGTAAGCACACACAGCCCTTGCTTGGGGCCCCTGGAGCAGATCCACACCTTCAGAGGAAGCAGGGCATATCAGTTGTAAGAAAGAAGACTTCTAGGGCAGCAAAATCCACATTTTCCCCACTGCAGACCCTTTTATTAAAGGCTGCTCCCAGACAGCAGCTGAGCACAGCAGAGGAGAAGGGTCAGTTAGATAAGTGACCACTGGATGTCACCACTGCTTTAGCCACGGCCAGCAAGGCAGCCTTGCACCCAAACAAACACAGCAGCAGGGACTACCAGGGAGTCAAATAAACTTACAGCACCTTGTTTTCACTACACAGAAGTTTATTATGAAAGTTAAACATACAACACAAAAAGTAGCAAAAGCAATCCTGTAGCTTAAGGCAACTCTTACAGGAGATGAATTCAAGAAAGATGATGCAACTTCAGTTTAAATAGAAATTATGAAAAATATCAAATTGCATCAATAACTTAAAATGCACTTTAAAAAGTCTGCACTAACCAGCAGAGGGTAAGGGCTGTGATCTTAATGCCAGCATTAAGATATGGAAAGCAGCAGAATGCTAAATGATGATAGGGAAAGTTCAGTATTTACACAGAGATAGCAATGTTAATATCAGATAGCGTCATTTCCTGTGTACTTATGGTTTAAAACCACTGTCTGAAACGTTAGGAAAACCTTTTAAAATAAATCTTCAGACTATTCCATCAAAAATACACAGATGGCAGAGAAGATCCAAGGCTAGGGATGCGTGCGGATGCATGCGTGTGTCCCTTAAATAACTCTTTGCAGAAACACCTTAGAAAAATTATTTCTTTGGGGGAAGAAGAGCAAGAAGAATATGTGGCCACAGAGTGAAAAAGATTATCTTCCAGGTGAATCACATTTAAATTGAAGTATCAAAATATTTCTATTTGATGACATTCTCACAGTTTACAGTTAATGACATTTTTAAGTGAATGTTACATATTCATATTATTAACATACAAAGATTCTCCTTCACATTTAAATCTGCTTACATTTTTGCAAGACCTCTTTTGCATCAATCGTTTTGCCATTAATGAGGAATGTATAATTGTCTTAATTATAGAATTTAATGAAGATTTAGCTGTTCTAACCATATAGAGTTTCTACCTTTAAAATAATTCTTAAAATACTGGATTCATATCCCTTATTTTAAAAAGGTATTTAAATGACATTTTTAATTAATCAGGCTGTACAGGAAGCACCACATTTTAACAAAGCCAAATGACATTACATTTCTAATCAATTTTCTTCAAATACTGTATGCAATGAAACCTTTGGAGCAAATCCATTCACCATCACCCCAAATAAAACAAGATTAATTCATACATTAATTCATCCCAAATGTTACCCTGTTAGAAAATGCAATATATACTGCAACAGTCTTAATTTGCATAAGATTTAATAGAAGGGGCCTATGTGCAGTACAAGACTCCTGCACACAAGCTCATCTCAGCTTTTTACAATTCAGCACAACTTTACAAAAAGCCTACGATATAAAATATACTTAAAGCAGTTATCTTAAACATGATTCAATATATATCACCTTGGCAGCTGATCACTTTTGTTCCCAGTTTAAACGCTGTTGAATCTGATTGTGGAGTTGCAGTATCCCTTTGAAGAGCTAGTTAAAAAAATCCCTGAATAAAACAGAAGCCAGCCTGCGACTTCCTCTGAGTTTCAGTAAAGCACTATATACAGGGTATAACAGCCACCCAAACTCACTTGGAACAGAATAAAATCTAAGAAAGATAATAGGGCAGAATGCATTAATGCATGAAAATACGCATTTTAAGATTTTTATAATTTTAAAAGTGGAACCAATGAATTGTTAGCAGTTAAGTGAATACTGCAACTGTAACATTTACAAACCCACAAAGTTTGAAAACTGATTCCAACAGCTCTGATTCACTGGGTTTAGCTTGGAAATAATGCAAAATAATGTCAGCAGTTTTAAGAAGGTCTTGCAAATTTAGAAAAAAGAAAACTGAGAGAAAGATAAGAATGCATTATCTAAAATAAAGCAGGAACACAATAAGGACAATCAAATTTCCAAAAGCCCATATTAAAAAATTAAGCTTGGAATGCATTGGCTTCCAGCAGTTTACAAAAACAAAAAAAACACCCAAAAACAAAACCAAAAGTTGTTCTAAATCTGTAATATCTTGACCTATTTTTAAGTGACAATTTTTATTACAGTTGAGAAAAATGGTTTTATAGCTGCATAAGTTTCCATTTCACTAAAATAGTGCCAACAAAAATAAGTTTGCATAGAAAAACAAAATTTTGAATTGCCACTGGCTACATGCTTCAAATGGGAAATGCAGGTATTGTAACATAAACATAGTGCAAACCATGGCAGTTCGTGGTGACTTCGACTGCCGCAGGTCAGGAAACAGACCATAATATACCCAGTTATCACAGTTTCTGGTCTTTTATTCAATCCTTTGCCAAGTAGAAGCAATGCATGTGTGCAGACCCGTGGGACACCTGCTGCCGCCGATTAACGTAGTTTGAGATCATCACCAGGGCCCAGGTTAGAGCCAGGACTAGGGTCTTGCTGTCTTCTTGCCTGCATTAACAAACACACTGAGGATAAGCACCCATGAAACCATCAGTTATCAGTATATTAACACAACTAATACCATAACCAATTTAAGGCAGAAACTGCAATTCAAGCAGTAAGCAAAACAGTAATTTTTAACATCAAAATCATTCTTTCCCCCCCAATTCAGTTTACCCCCTGAAGCAGCTGGGCTCTCCGAGCAGGGCTGTGGGTCTGGCAGCCCAGCACTGCCCTGTCCTGGAGGGGCTCAGAGCCTGCTGTGCCTCCCCAGCCAGCCCAGAGCTCCCAGCAGGGCTCCAGGGCCCACACACCTGCACACTCACACTGCCAGCTTCAAACATAGCTTTAGCAATCAGCAAGAGACTCCCACAATAGTTAAGTAACAATGTTGTGTCTCTTCCTCCAAAATTAATTTTCTTTCCTGTGAAATTCCCTTTCTGTTAACCCCTTCTGTCAGTTTTAGGGAGAAAGGCTACAATATGAGATAGAGTACATCACATCATTTCCAGATGATTTTATGAGGGAAATGTTTACTTTAGCTCCTTCTAGAATCAAAAGACTTAACACTTGAGCACAATTTAATCTATAGATGGACACACATTTTAACACCTTGTAAAAGCTGGGGGTTTACTGCTTTCTTCTTCAGTGTACCTGCAAAGTTAACAAATTTAGAAAACTCTGTGACATATGATTGCACCCACTCCTATATTAAAACACAAGTAATGTAAATTGTCCTTTAAATAAATTATTTTGTTAAGCAGTTTGAGATAATGACATTGTAAAGAGGGAATCAAGTATGGTCAGTCACAGTAAAAGACAAGGCTACCTACTTTCTCTACCTGTACACAGGTACAGCACATACAAACGCTGCACGTAAATACTTAAAAACATTGATTTCATTAAAATTTTAAAGCCATACTTCAATTCTGGGAACACCTCTAACACATGCTAGCTGGTTTTTAGGACATTTTAGTACCAGCACTTTTATTTAAGGCTTACAGAGTGCATAGCTGGCACCATGGCATGTAACTACCACATGACCCAAACAGTCTCAGGCCACATTCTCAGCTGGTGGAAGGTATCACTACACAGGCTTTATTCTGAGTGGCTGCATCAGCAGCAGTAACCTGCCATATTCAGGGCTTTAAAAAAATGCAACCAAGTGATAACTTCCCTGTTCTGAGAGACTTTTCCCATGTTCTTGAAAGACTGGGGAACAACCTCAACACAGGCATTGTGCCATTGAAATACCCCTCAAGCAATTAAAGTGTTTGCACCATCACACTGAATGACTAACAGGGGCACCAGTGCTGCTCTTGGCTGCTCCCTGGGCTCTTCTGACTCACATTTACTGACAGAGAGGAAGCCTCCCCACCAAGCACAGCAGCTGCCCCAGCTCACAGGGTGCTGCTGCTGCACTCCAAAGGGTGAGTGAGCAGAGCCTGCTCACTCTCAAACCCTCTGGCATGCCCTGCTGACACCACTTTTTCCAACTTAAGGTTTTCTTTCTCTATTCAAATCTTCCTCCCTTATCTACCTTTCTTCTTGTCTGCCTAATCATATGCTCCCAGTGCACTAGGTTAGCTGCACCCAGAGAACTGCTGCTTCCTTCTCCTATTTAAAAGCCAATTTAAAGTTACATTTTCCTTTAATGTGCAATGGTCCCTTTCTGATGCACATGGAATTCATTCAATAAATCCCTCTAGTAAATCAGCATGTTTCCAGAGCAAACAATTCCCTCCTGCACTGTCCTTAGTGGTCACATTGCCATTATTGCTTTGGAAACACCTCCACTAACTTAAATATCACAATTTCTACCTACTATGTTCATGTACTCAGTCTTGGTTGCATTTTAGCGGTGAGCCAATCTTTTTGCTCTGTTCTATCTGCATTGTAATGTAATTGTACTCTAAAGGAACAATCTGCTTCTCCTGCTTGCAGAAGAAATCTGAAGGTGAAAACCAACATCACTGCTGGTGCACAAACCCACAGATTTCTCAGTAATCTTTCTGAGGAAAGACTGCTCTAATCACCACACAGCACTGATGATCGTGCTTAAGGGCGTATTCCTTTAGGCCCTTGAAACAACTTCTGCACACTAGCCTCTTTGCAGAGATACAAAATATTAGAAGATGACATTTAATTAAGCTTTTTACATTATTTCCAGAAGCCAAACCATTCACTTTTGACTATCAAAATCACTGAGGGAAAGCCCACACTTCCTTTTTCCTTCAACAGAAAAGTAAACTGCTGTAAAGATTTTCTTAATATGAAATGGTTGTTCATCAAGTCCGAATAGATACTTCCAGGCTAATGTAAGAGTTGTACCAAGATTAACAAAACAGCACCAATTCTACTTTGCATACCCTTCTATTGAACAGAACTGTAACAAGATTTCTTCTGGTTTTACTGCTGCCTCCTTCTTCTAAAAGAGAACAAAGACATGCACCGTCTTTAAGAATTACCAAAATGTTACTTCTACCAATTTTGCACTTGATAAACATTTTTACACTTAACTAGAAAAGACCAGCAAGTTAATTGCTGCTATACTACTGCTCTAAAAACAACAGTGTTTCTTCTTCAGAACACAAATCATATGCGGAGCAATTTTATTGTCAAATTTCAGTGAAGGCTCCAAGATATGAGCATATGGTTACATTTATGCTTTGCTTAAAGTGGCCTTTTCTTTCAAAGCATATGAAAGAATTTGCATGATTCGTGACCTCATTGCTACTTGCAGAATTTGCAGAAGCCACTAGTGAACAGCTACCAGATTTGCCCTTTCAAGTGATATGCAAAAGGCATGACAAATGACCCTCAAATGTACCAAAAGCAGTCATTACAATATCTTACAACAGTGTATGTGGATAAAGGTGTAATTTTGCAATTCAGTAAGTGGGGATTTACACAAGCAACTGCAACATGTTGGAATGACAGCTCTGACTCAGGCACCCTCTTTTCCTTGTACTACTACTGTGCAAAAAGACAAAAGTGTGAAGCAAGCTTGTTCTAGCAGTCACAACCATTCTTCCAGGGCACAACATGCACAGTATACAGCAACTACAACTGTGCTTCACATGCTGAAAGAAAAATACAAAAAGTAGAAGATGCTTGATAAAGACTAGAAAAATCACTTTGTACAAAAACAGGAAGCACATCGTGGAGCAAGAAGCACTGAGTGCTATTTTTGTCCATTGACAATTGGCAAAATACAACTTCCATAAGAAATACCGTGAGAGCCTTAACACTCCCTTGTAAGGAAGAGTGTGACCATCAGTAGGGTATTATCTGCTAGTTCTCCTTAGTCTATTACAGGAAGCTAAAACTTCCCTTTTACAGATGTAAACCAGCAATTTCCAGACTTCTCACCACTGGGGGTCCTCTACTCCCCAGCACAGCTAATCAATCCTCTAAATAGCCATTTTTGCTGTAATTTTTGAAATGCATACCTTTTGCTGCTGCGCAAAAGCACCAGTATTACTCTCAGTGAATAATGGGCTCAGCTTCTCAAGGATTAAGGAGACTTGCTTCAATTAAGAAAGATGCATCTATCTTTGCCATTGGGAAATGGAATACACTGCTATGAGTCATGCTTAATGAGCCATGAGAAAACAGCAGTTATTCATCTTTTCTCTGTATTTCATTTTTTCTGTCAAAGGTTGATTTTAAGTTTGAAGAGCACTACTTCACATGTTCTTCATCTGTTATTTAGTGAAAGGACAACAAATATTTGCTTGTGAGAAACTTGTAATTAGTACACAGATCCCACCAGAGTTGCAATTATGCTAAAAATGAATGTATTTTAACCAACATTGCCAGTTTTCTTCCAAATACGCAGGAACAGAAGATTTAACACGCTAGACACATCAGGAGTTTCAACACCAAAAAATACTTCTCACTCAGCTTTCAGCACATGAAGCCATGCAAATCTTCTGCAGCACAGAAGGAATTGTAACTGGCCACAAGCCATTGAAAACCTCTAACCCTGGAGAGAGTGTGATGACCAACTGAAAGAATTGCAGGAACGGATTTGGCAAAAAACATTTCAAAGCCTCCTATCACATGCTACTCTAGACTTACTCATGCTGAACTCATGAAGCTGGTACCATGGGGGTAATGACACACTGACAAAAAACAGAGGAGTAACTAATGAAAGCATTTTAACTTGAGAGTAAACAAACACAAAAAGTGTACCCTGTAGTACCTTACACCTATGCTCTCTTTAACCTCTGATGTCTGAGCTTTTCCCAAACCTAAATATGGGCTAAGGGGAATGGACTGAAAGTTCTATCAGGAGTATAATGCAGTAATATCTGCATCATATTGTTTTTCTTCTCAATAAGCCAGATAGCTTGGAGTCATTGGATCATTAACTTTTATCATTTTATGCTTTCTGAACAAGAACCACATTGGTGGCTTTACATCTGTTACTAGGGCACAAAGGAAAAACAAATGGGCAAAAAGGAAGGTGGCACATAAGGAGTTGCTCCAGTAGCCGGGACAGTCAGAACCCATCCTCCTCTTCCAGCAACTCAATCCTGCCCCATGCTGCAGCCTATTGTGCTTTCTATTGTGCCAACAAAAGTCCTTAAACTGACTTTAAGAAAGCATCTCTAACTACCCCCTTCCTGTGCATGTTCTGAGGCCTCAAGCATACCTAAGGAAACCAACTCCTCTTACCACATGAGCTCATTGGGAAAAGATACTGCAGTCCCACTGTGTGGTTTACATGATAGCTCTGAGAAAGCAGAACTGAGAAAGTTGGAAGCAAATTTAGTAAGGATGGACAGGGCTGCCATGAAGATGGCCCTCCCTTTGTATGAATCACTTAAAAAAAGCAGCAGGGAAAATTGGGACCACTGAATACCACACAGTGAAATGACAAATATAACCATATCCACTGCATATACAACTTGGGACACTGGTGAAGATGAGAGGAGGAAGAGGGAGCTAATTTAAAGAAGGGCTGTCACAAAAATAGCCAAAATAAAGTCTCTTCATGGGCAACTCCACTGCAATTCTTTAATTGGATTCTGGCAGCTCTGTCCTGTTGAAACAGACAGAGCAGATGCATTATGTGCCTTGGCATCTGCCATCTATAATTTACTAAATAAGTGAAAAATTAAGCTATGCTATGAAAAACTAAACAGTGAACATTTGGATTCTCCTAGGACTGTCAACCTCCTGAAAAGGGATAAAAAAAATCCCAACCAACCAAACCTGAGAATACTTTGCAGATACTTTTCTAAAAAGTATATAACTACAGGATAAAAAACACCCAAATGAAAAAACAAACAAAAAACAAAACAAAAACCCCTGAAATAAAGAGAGCAACACTCAGAAAAATGACCAGTTATAATCAAGCACACCTTCACATTAGTCCTGGTATTTGAGGCAGACCCACAGCAAGAAAAGCAATGAACTGACAAAGAATGCTGGCCCTGCCTGCAGTAACCCTTACTCAATAGAAGGGCAGGAGAAACTTAGCCTCAGAACTGGAGTCAGCAAAACTGGGGCCCTACAGCATAGTGAGAATGTCAACTTATATATAATAGAACTTCTTTGGTCACAGCTTGATGAAGCAGCCCATGTGCTTTCTGGTCTCTGGGGGCCTTGCACAGAGACTCTCAATCTTCACTTCTCAGAACTTTAGCCACAGCAGCACCACTACATACTGCATCCATGAGCCACTGGCAGACAGAGGGGATATGATCTTTACCACATTCCTAGCAGGCATAGCTATCAGCACTAGACTGCATGGCCTGGATCCAGTCTCTGCAGTTGCTTTGTTTGCTGCCCATAACATCCATTTTGCTATCAGCTCTCCTTCTCACTGAACCTGGGAAGAAGTAGCCTTGATCTTTCTTAATTATAATGTCAAGCACTACTTAAATTATGCAAATAATGGAAAACAGTCTCTCAAACTTGGCAAGGGATCTGGATGTTAGACTGAAGTAACTGTAGAACTATTAATG
This sequence comes from Pseudopodoces humilis, assembly GCF_049639895.1. Taxonomy (NCBI): domain Eukaryota; kingdom Metazoa; phylum Chordata; class Aves; order Passeriformes; family Paridae; genus Pseudopodoces; species Pseudopodoces humilis. The sequence goes on along the minus strand of NC_142213.1, from coordinate 8,468,541 downwards.
CCATGAATTCTATACCCAATGCTCTTTTTTATTCCTACTTCCATTCCAATTGTCTTTCAAGCTCACTGGAAATGAAAATAAAAATTTTCCTGACAAAGGCACGATAAGAGTAATTTAGCACTTGCGTCCATCAAGACTTAATTTGAAACTCCCATCTACTTCCTAGAAACAGACTGAAAACACACATGAACTGTGTTACCTGCACAGCCTGCTCTCCCACAGGCTGTGAGAGAGCTCCAGAGCATGACCAGGCCAAGCAGCACACCTGCTCCCTTGACCCCCATGCACCCCCTCACCTGAAATCTTTGCAATGGTTGCAACTTTATTTAAAAGTTATTCTGAAGGTAATGATTCTGCTGCCTCAAATGGTAACTGGACCAAGGTCACTGCAAGCCAAGGAAGGAAAAAGCACAGCAGGAATAGGAGGTAGCTCTGAAGAGCTTTGAGTAGAGACTGAAATTTTTACTTTCATATTAAAACTTCCTTTCCAAGGGACAAAAAAAGCTTGAAGCGCTCCCTTTTAGAAAGTATTGTTTGAAAGCTGGTCTAAAGGTTATAAATTTATAATTAATATTGATTGCCTCCAGACAGTATTCCTCTGTTGCTCAGCCCCTTTCTAACCTTCATTGACTGAAGAAGACGCTTATATTACAGTATTCCCTGATTTGCAAGATTGATCTCCTCCGTCCTACAGTCAGCATTGATTCTGTACAGCACAAATTGTTTTTCTGATCTATGCAGTCCGTAGCACTTTTGCACAACCACCAGCTATTAAAGTTCTTGTGAAGCAAACCGGTCATAACTTAACTGGCCTACTTGTACTGGGCTGGCACTGCAGAACCTTTGGAGGCAACACACTCCCATTCTAATGCCTCTTTCTCAGTTACGTTGTATCCATCCTGCATCTAAACAAATTATTTATGGTTGTATACAAGCATATATGAAGCCTACACTACCCACTGCATATGAAAAATTAACAGTTTGGGATTCTTTCATAACCAAAAAGCTGTGTTAAAGGTTATATACAATTTTTCTGTCATTGTCAGTTTGGAGAGTACATACAATAAACACTAATTAAATTAATTCCAGATTAATAAGGAAAAAACCCCGTTAAAATCTGAGTCTGATGAGAAAAATTTTTTAAAAAACCCTGAGCCAAAATTAAAAACAAAAAAAATCCCCACATACTTATTGTAATACTATACCTTCTTCTGAAGCCAGTTATATTTGAGAAAAATATAATTAGTTAGAGCATTTATTTACACTATGAGTTTCATCATAGAAAAAGATTAAGAAAAGGAGAATAATTTCACTGTCTAAAACCTTGGGAAGAACATGAAAGTCAGTCCTACAACTTTATTTTCTTTCAACTGTAAACTGTTTACGCTAATGTAACAAAATCCTGTTTGTTTTTTAAATGTTCCCAGTTTCAGCACAATTAAATGAAACCTATCTTGCTCATTTAAACTGGTAATTCCCAACAAACAATGAGAATGTGTAAAAACCTAGGGCAGGACACTAAGGGGTGGGGTTGGTGGAGGTTTTTGGTGCCTTGTATTGAGAGGGATTACCTCTGGAAGAAACAAAAGTTCCAAAACAGGTTTTTTTTTCAGCAAAATGAAGGTTTTTAAAATGGGAATTTCATGCAGTTTCCCAAAATGTCTCTGCTTAGCCATTAATGTATTTTAAATTTAGCACAAGACCACAAACAGACAGATTGCTAGAATAGAATGTTTTAGGAGAGCAAACCACCCTGTCTCTTTACTCACAGTGTTGCTAAAATAAAGAGCATGGCAGTAACATAGGAAATGAACACAAAGTAGAAAAATACATTTCAAAAACACTGGTTGAAGAAATTACATTGGAAGACTGAGAACAGACCCAACCCATCCCCAAGTAAAGCCATGGAGATATCCTCAGCCAAGCTCTGGGGAACACAGCTGGACAAGCTGCTCACACAGATCACTGCAAGCCTGAAATTACAGTCTGTCAATACAAAAGAAACCTTCACTAAATACCCCCACCTGCACACAGCAACACACCAGAGGACCGTTCTCTTTACCCACCCCCCTTGGAAACCCACTGTTTTGTGCCATCTGCTCCAGCAAAGAGCTGGCAGGAGGCACCTGCTTGCAGCTTTTCCGCACTGAACACGGGCTATGACTTCCAATAGATTCTAATTCACCAACTAGGGGCTGTTTAAATCTCTCCAAGCCATTCTGGACAGTATAACACATTTTTGCATCATGCCACTATGCCAGAAGACTGAAAAACAAGCAAAAGATTTTCCTGGAAATTCTCGTCTAGACAGCAGCTTCACAGTAATTTCTGCAGAACATTTCCTATCCTGACTCTGAACTCTGGTCATTCATAGTGAAACCACACCAGAGACACTCGTACTGACTCTCTCAACCACGACACAAGGAGATAAAGATAGTGAAAATTAAACACCTGCCTCACCAACATCCCTTCAGTCTCCTTGCTCTTCTGGTTTGGCAAAGGGGAACATACAAATACTTCAAGTTCATATGCGTCTTTTTTTTTTTTAAACAATAATCTTTTAATGGGGATAAGGTCTTTCTTAATATGTATTATTAAACATTCACTGTCTCAGCATTCCAACATTTTTGTAAAAGCAAAAGCCATTGGGATACCTTATTCATTTTGAAGGCACTAAGAACACTCACTGACTTCAAAAGCATCTTTGAAACAAAAGAATCCTGGACAGTGGGGCTGGATTTGCAGTATCTGATGTAATCGAGCTATACAAGTTGATATAAAAACTCAAAAGCATCTTGTATTCAAAACAAACTATGTTAGAAATGTAACAGAATGCAGTTGCACTCAGAGGTGCTTAAAAACTTCAATGAAAATTCCTAAATCCACTCCCACCCTATTTACATCAGAGTGCTGTGACTGCACAAAAATGATCACCTTTGATAATTCATGCACAACCCACCTCAGATGCCCTCAGATGCAAAGAATATGTTAATTAAAATAAAGATCTGATTTTCTAAACTAGAATGGAAGAGATTCTGTATGCTGAAAAGACAGCAAGCAAACCTCACAACACCCTGAAGGGTTTTTTTACCTTCTTTTTAAGGGGGAGAATTTTTTTAATTGGTTGGGGTTTTTTTTCAAGATACTTAGAAATGGAAATTAGCAAAGTGATGATTTCTAAATTGTTACTGCACTTGCAATTTTTTTTCTTTTTGCAAAGTGTCACCCATTCTATAATCCAACTGCCACTTACAAGCCACTTTAACATTGTTTTCAATGAGTTACCACTGATCACTTCTTTGTGGGGAGTTTTTAGTCTACAGACTTTAAGTCTACAGAAAGACTTAGAATAGGGAATCTTTTTTACCCAGAAAGCTGTATAAATAAAGAATTGAATCTGATCATTTTCATATGCTGCCAGGCTTCAGATGGATAAATATTTCCAAAGAGCTGGCGCCTCTGTTTTCGGTAGGAGTGGGTGGAATATTGCAGGATTCCCCTTCCCTCCCCCACTGAAGCAGAATCTGGTCTCTATTAAAGGCATTTTGACTGTAATTCTACTGTCAGAAATATCCTGATTTTCTACAGTGTTGCAATTCTTAAAACCATCATTAACACTGATGAGATCCTGTTCCACATCTGCCAATTCTGAGTTTTACTGTCTATGCCAAGCATGGCAGAAAAGTAAAATCTAAAACTTCAGTAAGGATGAAAGATGTATAGAAATCATATTAGACCGCTCATGAGGAAAGTGTCTTCATTTGTGTGTAGCATAACATACATAAAAATTCACTCAGCACACTTAGAACTGGCCTTTTCCATATAAAAGCCTCCAAGTACCATCTCTGTAGTGAAAGCAAAGATACTGCTGGCCCCACAGAAATTACAGAAACAGAACACAAGGCAGTCTGGATTAAAGTTTCTGCAGCTGTCAGCAATGCAATCTTCAGAAGGGTGTCACTGACAAACTGTATTTCCAAGCTGACTGAGCATGTCAGCATCAGAAAATTCAATACAGGCCACAAATACAACAAACACGGGATTGCACTTTTATGCATCACTTTCTGTTGAGAATTCAGTACCAGGACCACGAACATCAAGTACTTACTGATTAAAGCTCATTTGATTCTGCCCAAATGCTGCATTAGACTGAAAGTAAGGGTAACAATGAATGATTTGGAAATGTGATTCCTCTTTAGGAATGCATTGTAAGTCTATTTCTGCTCTCTCCCACCTCATCCCAAAAGACCCTAATTTTTATGCAGTCCTAAGATCAAGAGTACAAAAGCTTGTCTGTAAACATTCCAGATATATGTTCAGGACATCCTACCCCAAACACAGGAATGAAAACTGAATTGTAAAAACCAATTATAGACCTATGAGTACTGTAGGAAAAAAAAATCTCTTGGTTAGACATATTGAACACACACAGTAAAATAAACAGGACAGTATGCAAAACAATGCATTGCAATTATTAAAGATTTATATTTGACATCACAAATTTGAAACAACCCTTAATATATCACTTTTCATTCTGCTTAAATATATTTCAAATCAGTAATTTTTTTCTTTTCTTCCTTTCTGTAGGTGATCTACACCAGTGCTTTAGAGCTGGGACAGCAACTATTGCTGTTTCAAGAGAAAATGGTTACTAACAGCTAATAAGGACATCATTTCATAGCAACTGCCTTCTGCCTTATTAAAAGCAAGAGTGTTTCCAGAAGTTATTGAACCCAGCTCCTGCAGACAGCCAAGCATGTTGCCTTTTGTGTCTTGGTGTCATGAGTTTTGATGTCTGTCACGAAGCCCCAGATGCTCAATATTACCTCAATCTCACTGTTAAGTGAGGTAGTGTTTTTGCACGGCCTAGCTGCAAGTAAGTGTTTTCTACACTTGGAGGAAAATTAAGTGTCTCAGAACTCCAGAAGTTATTTCACAGAGCCTCATTCTTTTTTAACCTTCAGCATGGCTTCTTTGTAATAAGAGGCGTGGGGATGAAGAGCACAGTGCAAGGAGAACATATCAAAAAAGTTTTAAGCACATTAAGGTCAAAGACGTAGGATTGGACCTAAAGTTCCTACTGCATTGTTAAAACTAAAGCAGGCTGGCACAGGTCCTCATGAACAGCTTAAAGCTAATTCTACCTTCCTTCTGAAGTGAACTTAAAAGCAGGTTCTAGCCATGCTGCGATAGAATTATTCAGGCAATCCAGCTGCTGTTCCAAGAATCCAGTGGTAGCAAGGCCTCCAAGGCAAGGATTTTACCTTTGTTACAGCTGACATCTGACCTGGCTGCAGCAGTGTTTGCAAGGAGACACACTCCAGCCACTTCAAAGAGAGAGATATTATCCTCTGTGCCTATCTGTTCCCTCTCATTCGCATGCTCAGTGCCTTCCAGTTGTAGTTGGAAGGGAAGAAAGTATGTCTGATCATCCCAATTGCCAGAAAGGATGTCAAAAGAAAAGCAGCTTAGCAATAACAATAATCAAATTTTCTAAAAACCATAGAACCAACAGATTGATCATATTTGATTACAGTTAAGTCAGGCTGTACTGATGAAGCAGGAAGTAAGAAACAACATTAGTTAAGGGAAAGAAATTCAAAGGCTTTCTGTGTTCTCCCTATTCTCTCCTGACCTGCAGCCTGCCTTAACTTGCCAACTCTCCTTATGTATTATTACTTGTCCTCTTACAGCTCTTGCCTTTCTGACATCTCAGAGCAGCTGGTTTCCATTCCCTTTCCTGGCTCTTCTTTTCTCAATCCCAGTAATTTCTGCTTTCATCAAGAAAGAACAAGATTCAAGACTGTGGGGCCCTGAAGAAGCAAAGAACAAGACAGGGAAACTAAACCAGTGAAGAAAAGGAGTGAGACTTCCCACCAGTAAGAAAAAGGTGAGAAGACAGTAAAACTAGCCTGTACAAGAAAGCAGACTGTGGCATCTGATTAAATTGGCTGGTAATTTTTCCCACAACATAGGGAAAAAAGCTCCAAAATTGTGCCCCCGCAGCTCCCAAAGCCTTTTCTGTGTTCATGAGAAATGCACGAGGCAAAAGGTCCCTCTCTCAGCTATCGAAGTATCATTTCAGAGAGAAGTGGCACTGTGAATAAATGTATTTACAGCTTAAGTACTCACAGAAAAGATCATCTACAGAAAGGAAAAAAGGTACACGATCAGAGAATTCTTATCAAAACTTTAAAAACTTGAAATCCATTTTACAAGAGTAAAAAACAATGCATTTTGCAATTTTTATATAACAGCACTGAACAAACAAAATACACGACATTGTACAAACAGACAAATAAATGAAACAATCTAAAGTTTTGGGAAAGTACTAACCAGTTACTGACAGCAGCTGTGAAACCCTCACCTCCATTTCCTCCCGATGAGACCGGTCTCTATCCTCGAATTCACGAGTTCTTCGTCGAGCCTCTTCAAAGGCTTGTTGTGCCAATGCATCCTCCTGCTACCAAAGCAGATGACACAGAGTGACACAAAAGGTGACTCTCATTTCTACCAAACCACTTTTCTTTTGGATATCAACTATCCCTTGGCAGCAAAGTCAAGTATGTCCTGCAGAACCTGCTAGAATACAGGCGAGTTCCAGCAAATGTCAATACAGGTTAATGAAATATTACTCACCTTCACTACAGCAATAGGAGATAACCAAAGCTGCAATGCAGATACTCCTAAAATATATTTTCAAAGGAGAGCTGCTGCTCTAAAGTAGTTTAAATGCTGCTGGGGTTTTTTTAAGGCTAGGAATTCTCAGAAGTTCTATGTAAAAGGCAACAAATTTTATTCTTCTTATAAAAGCCATTTTAAAGTATTCACAGGTATAACTAGACAGAGTCCACTAGCATCACTATACAAACCGTGGTAATTTAATTCTCTTGCATTTAAAAGTAAGTATTATGGAAGTTACAATCCAAAGAAATCCTTCATTTTTTCAAAAGCTTCTGCAGGTGCATCAGTATGAACATTCTTAATACTTGTGTATCATTTATATTATTTAAATTTAGATGGAATTTAGGAAAGTGCAAAGCAGAAATTATTCCTCCACCAATTTGCACACATTTCCATACAATGGAGGAGAAACCTGCAGGTTTTCAACAGCCCTTCTGCTTATTTTCAACAATGACTTAGGCACAGAAACAGATTTAATAAACTAACACTCAAGAAAAAAAAAATCCTTCAAACTATATTTTCTATTAGAAAATGTCTTAAATAAAGTGCTAGTAACATGTGGAGCCATTATTAATCAGTTTAGAAGTTATTTTTCTTAAAGAGACCTTTTAACACATTTACTGCTCCCCATCAGAATTTAAAAATTTTCAGAATTGAAGAGTCCTATCTGAAGAGGCTCCACAAACCAGGAAGGGATAAACTGTATTGATTCTCCCTCCTTCCAGCTCTTCAATTGTAATTGCTACTAATTCTGCTTATAATACCCACATACATGCAAATGTTATTTTAAAGTTGCTAATTTTAAAAAAAAGCTGACCTTGACTGTTAGAGGACATAAACATGTAGAGAGCATAACTAAGTTTTAATATACCTGGGGACTGAGTGCATAAATTTTTCAGTTTAAGATAAAGCATCCCCAGCCTGAGAACATGTTAAATTGCCTTTTTTGCCATGGGCACAAAGGCAGGCCCTGGAGCTGCTCTGTGAAATGATGGGAAGGGGCTCCCTTGTGGCCCAAGGCAGGGAAACACAAACAGCTGCCAATCCCAGCCTCTGCCTCGCGCCGTCGCTTTCTGGGGACGCGTGTGCAGTGTTTAAAGCTGCCAACAAGATAATACTTTAACACCATATATTTTTTTTAAGATTAGAATTTTGCCCTTTATAGCCATTTTAATGTTCATACAAGGCATAGAAACCAGGGTCAGAGAGTGGAAAGGAAGTTTGTTCTTAATAATGCAGAAGGTTAGAGAGAAAACATAAGCTCGTCTCCCGGATGACTCCAGAAAAGCTGCCTTAGCTCTAGTTTACAAAAGACACGTATGTCTTTATTACCCTCTTTTTAAAATCAGACTTAAATAGAAGATTCTGGTTTTTAATCAAAGGTTTTTGCATTTTATCATCATTTAGAGCGGTCATGAAATAAAAGGCTGACATACAGCCTTGGACGAAATACTTTAAAGAAATGGTCATAACCAAGAGAAACTAAATTAGAAATCCATGGGAAAAAAATCAGTATGTCGACATCCAGAATGAAGATGTGTTGACAGCTGAAACACTGGTTTGCTCATATCTGAGAAAGGGGATAAGAGCACCAGAACTTTTTCTTAGCAAAACAAAATTCTGTTCTGCTCTTGGTGATACATTATAACAAATCAACCAACAACTCAATCTAATACAACAGAAATTTAAGAATTTTTTTTAACATGTCACTCAATTCTACCTAGTAAATTCAGCTGTATGAGACCAAATAATTTATACATCTTTGTTTCATTCTATAAAAATGTTCCTGGTATGAATTTACAAAGAAAAATAAGAATAAGCAAAACATGAGCAACAGAACAAGCAATCAATATGACAACAGAACAAAATTAAACCTCTCAGTCCAGAATAAAATTAAAATTTAAAAAAGAGAAGCTTACACACACCCACACTTATACACAAATCTTCACAGCAGCACAGTAGGAAAGGACTTGGTGAGATAGCAAAATGCTCTACTACAGAAAAGGTGAAAAGTACTGAAGACAGAAACAGTCTCTTAAAGACACTCAAATATCAAATCCAGGGAAATTTCAGCCTCAAAGAGGAAAGCTATTCAAGCATGTATGTACAACTTTGTGTATGTTGGTCCATCAAAGTCTGAGCAAGCAGGGGAACCAGGGCTTTCAGTAATAAAAAGTAAGATCACTTAGCAGCAAGACATGGAAAGGCTGTGGATTAAATGGAAAAAAATAGTAGCTTAACAGGTACAATTAAAATACCTCAATGTCAACACATGTGGATTCTTTTCCTAAAGTATTTGTTGACCTGGTAAAGGGTAGTATGTTTTCCAAAGAATGACAGCAAAGAAAAATTTTATTTGATCAGCATTAGTATGAAGTGGTAAGAGAGAGGAAAATGCAAGAGCACTACATTTGCTTAAGACAACCTTCCAAAAAATGAGGGGGGGTGTGAAGAGCAGCTGGACCTCTTACAAAGGACGGTGGGTACACAGGCAATACTGCATGAGGCACTTGAGCCCCCTCTGACATCCGTTTTACTTTGGGATCAAAGTCAGCAGTTCAGTCAACCGCCACTGGCAATATTACAAAAGTTTTAAACAGGGAAGCAGAGTGACAGATACAGGAAAAAGGAAACTGAAGAATATAAAAGATGGCCCAAATGTTTACAGCTAATACATGTAAGGGTGCAGACACTCCTGTGTCTGTATAGTTCTTTATGACATGGGGCACCCTTAGGTACCACTATTGTAGCAAATAGAACAACCACTGATGACCTCAGAGTCGTGAAAAATCACAAACTAAAAGCAAGTTACACACCTGTAACTGAGTGCAAACACCTCTGTAGATGCACACAGTGAAACACCTCCAGCTCAGCACCCTGTACTCACTACTCAAGAAAGCGCTGACACCTGAGAGCATGCACCCATCCCCTCACACAAACAAAGAGTAAATCACAACCCCAGTGCACAAAACACTTTCTGAAGACAACAAAAGGGAATTGTTAAGTGTTGTTAAGACAGCATATACACATTGGGAAACTAAAGTAATCCAAGCACTTGCAAAAACATTTCTTGGGAAATTAGGAAGAGGAAAATTAAACCCACAAGTCACATGACCCCTCTCCTTTCTGGAAGGGTGCCCACTTTCTTCAGGCACTCTCCAGTTTTGGAAGGGGAGACATTGTCTCCTCCTGAGTCCATGTTCCCATCAGCCTGCTCTCAGTACAGAAGTCCTGTTACTTAACATTAAGTATCAAACTCACTAACAATAGATTAAGAATCTTGGGATTTCAGGGCTATACACTTCTCCTGGCTGTGTAAGGCATTACAGCCTGAAGGCCTCCTAATCCACAGCACTGACCCTGCTGCAGCTGGAACTGAGCTCACTCAAGTCACTGACACAGCTTTGCAAGAAGTGAATGCACAGCAAAGAGTGGATTTCAAATAAAAGCTTTGGTCTACGTCTTTTCTTATGGATTCACGAAGGGTGGCAGGACTATTCTCTCTTTCTAGGCACAAAGTGTTTCGATTTAATCCCAAACATTGTCACATTAACATCACCTCATTAATGTGCAAATTAGTTTCTTAAGTTAGGGAGAGGCAAAGCACAACAGAGGATTGCTCTTGGTATTTTGGAAGAATCAAAGTTTTAAAATACTTTATTACTCTGCAGCATGGTAACGGTGCAAAATCACTCAAAGTTGTAAATTACAAATTATTCCTGCCCCTAACATTTTGACCTAATGTAGCTAAACTAGTGTTTTGCTACAACCACATATTTCTGAACTTCCATACTGTAAGTTTTTTTTGGAGTTTGTACTCAAAGTGAAGGCAAAAACTGTGTTTTCCTCCAGAAGAATAAACAAATACGTAAGTAGCCAAGGGCAGATTGTCTTACCTGCGCTCGCTCTTCATCAAATTCCAGGCAGCCCATACCATCCAGTCTCTGTAGATCTATCCAGCCTTTCCAGATTACACAGACACCATTGAGAATCATAGGTGCCTTCAAGTACACCTGGAATAAAAGCAAAACATATGCTATGAATTTGCAAGCTCTTACACATGTGTCTGCACAATGAAAATACTAATCCAGGAAGCTCCTATATGTATTCTTAGAAGAACATCCAAACCAGCTGGTAACATGAGACTCCATTTAACAGCTTCTACTGCTTCCTCTCCAAGAACTCATTTTAATCAAGTGAGTGCTTTAACTTTTGCCTACTGTACTGGATGGAATAAATTTAAGCTGTGTTCTCATTTTACAAACTGGCGTGCACCAGGATTTAGCTAGAATTCTTACTGCTGCTGTTAAACTAAGAGTTTTTCTTGTCAGCTTACCTCTGTGTCACAAAGGAAGTGGCATGCTGCCAGTCAGGGAGGATCCGAAAGCACATCTAAATAGTTAAACAAGCACACTCCTTCCTACTCCCAAAAAACACTGTATTTTATCCCAATAAATGAGTGATTTCAACAAAGACCAAGCACTGGTTTCAGTCCTCCTCAAATTTAAAAACTCCTCAGAGCTCACTAAAATACATGATATACACATTGTGCTAAAAATAAAGAAGTCTTCCTGTGTCAATTCTAGCATGTGTGCTAGACTTTCCGAAACAAGCAACACCAGCTGATGAAAACCCAAGTACAGCACCAATATGCACCATGCCTTGTGCTGCAGCACGGAATAATGCGTGATCTTAAGGCCCTGCATCTAGATAACAGTACACAATACAGTGATGTCACAAGGCAACTTAGAAAGAATCAAATACAACACTAAATGAGTTTGACATGTTATACTTAATGACATCAGTCTTAAGCAAAATAAAGGGTCACAGCAAAATTAACTGAGTTATACAGAAAAGGAAAAAGAAAATTAAAAATCAACACTCAGTAGTTATTTCAGCCTACTTGGCAAGTCAAAACCTCTCATGGAACAGGAGTTTGCCTGTGTTGAATCACCAGAGAGGGAAACCTGCACACACGCCTGCACCCACTTCAGATTGAAAGACTGCTTAGACATTCCAAATCCATTTGAGTTTTCTCAGCCTTCAGGAGCAGCTCAGGCTCAGCTAGGTAGGGGAACTTTCAGACAGCACCTCCTCTAACAGTTCTAAATTAATCCTCTGACAAATCCTCATCAAAGCGTAATTGATGTTTAGCACTATAACGCATTTCAAAGCGCTCCCACTGTGCCTACTTGCTCAGTTCCACACTTACCAGCTAAGGTCACTCAAGCAAATAAAGAAAGGGCTTGAGAAGCATGAGGCACAGAGGAAGGGAAGCCCCCCTCATGCACAGGCTGTGCTGGCAGAATTAAGCACTGAACAACATGAAAGGCAACCCATGAGTGCAGAAAAGGGAACAAATAACATGAATCAAACTGACAAACAAGTAATGTTATTTGCCAAAGAAAACAAACATTTGATCTCCAAGCCTGATTTTTACAACTTATCACACTTTGGTATGAAGTGACACAGCTTTAGACCTTTTAATTAGTACAACATGCAGCAGCTCAATAATGAGGCAATAAATGTTATTTGTTTGAGCTTATCTTCTTCCCACCAGCACTTGTACTGCAGGGTCTCTGCTAAGAGCACAGCCTGGTTTTCTGTGCCTGCACTCAGCCCATCTGAGAGAGTCATCACACCCCAACCTGGCGTGGGACAGCACACCAGACACATCTACCAGCCAACAGCGTCTGCGAGCAGAGGTGTCAGAACCAGCATGAGTGAGATGTGGACTACCAGGAAACCACTTCCCACAGCTCTCACTTCAAGATTAAACATTTCAAACATACAAAATACACTGCAGCCCTATCAGAACAGTCTTCACCCATTCATCCCATAAGAAACAAACAAAGGAAGATGCAGCATCCATTTAATAGATGTATTTAATGAGTTGAGAAGTACAAGACAGTTAAAACAGTCACTCTTAAAAGTCACAGTTAAAACTATCATTCTCTTCTAAGGCAAATGAAGAGTAATTCAAAAGGGGAAGGTAGTATAAACTAACCATGGGTCTGTAAAGACAAAAAAGCCCATACTCTAATGCTGGTTATGTTTTGCAGGAGCAAACAAACTGAGCAAACAAACTGTGCTGATCTTCATTTAGGATTTACCTCTCACTCAACCTCCCCTATCCTTCTGACCCACAACAGCAGCCTGGGACATCAAAAGTTACATAGGCCTTCCCACAGATTACAAAACCCAGCTTTCCAAGCTGTCCAGGAATACTTTTTGTTTGTTTCTTTGATAAGGAAAATTATACTGCCATTTCAGTGGCCGTTCAACTGCCTTGGTCACTGCAGCTGCCAGTGCCTTACACACAAACTTCCTGCCTTGGTGCAAACAGCAGCCAACTCACACAGCTGCTCAATCCTTCTAATGCCTCATGCCCAAGCAGCGCTGCAAATTCTGTGAAGGTCTTCAGAAGTCAAAGTGAAACAAGTTGACAGAGCTGATGTGATTCTTGATTCCTACAATCTGCCCTGAGCACGCTGGCCAACAGCTGAGCTGCTGACACAGCAGCTTGGGAACCTCTGGCATGAAGCCTGACCTTTCCAGATAAAGTAGTCTGCCCTTGCTCCTGAATCAGAGCCCTGGAAGCCTGACACCACTGGATTCAGGAGGTCTTCAAAACTCTGATAAACAAACATTTTTCACTTCTGAAAGCATGAATTCCTTCTCAAGATACTCCGATTTTTGAAATTACCACATAGTCATTCAAACATAGAAATCATTCATCTTGAAACCCCACGAGCTTATGCAGGAACTTTTCTCTCATTAAAACACAATAATGCATAATGGTACTTTTTAATTTATTTTAGAGAAAGGAATTTAAACTTCTTTTCCCCCCTCTCCTCTTTCAGGAAAATGGAAACCACCTAAGATTATAGCCAAAAACGTTTAACCACATATTTCCTTCTTTTCAGATAAAGCCATGCTGGTTCCCTTTCAACTTCTGAACTTAACAGAATTATTAATAAATTACTGCTCTGTCTGTGAACACATTATCTATTATGGCACCTCAAAATCCAGCAAAGTGGTCTTCCAAAAAATTTCTGAATTGTCTCCTCTAAAAATTGCATCAAGACAGTCATGCTAGGAGACCAAGGGCAAAAGCTGCATTATTTCTAAAAAGAACCAAAATTCCCCCGCTCGCTAATAGCATAGAAGTAGATAAAAGCATGTCTTTGTTAGAACAACTCTTTTAAGGTTTTATTGCCAACCCCAGATTACCTGCATTTAAATCATTTTATAAATCCTCCACACACCTCTGGGTACTTTTCATAATAATGTCTGGCAGCTGGTGATGTAAAAGTCAAGAGACAGGTGAAAGCACTACAGAACAGAAGGAAGGAGGAGAGGTTGGAAGTCAGGCAATTACCAAATTCATATTCAGTGGATAAATTTAATGCTACATAAAAAAACACCAGCATAGGGACATACAAAATGAAAAACTAAATTATGCAGCAGCCTCTTTTCAAAATACAGTCTATCCTATAAACCAAAGGAAGCATGGCTTTTCTGCCACTGACAGTGGACAGTTGTGTAACTAACTTAAGAATCTTTGTATGCATGTTGAAGGTGAGACTAAGTTCTCTCTCATTTTGCACCCTTATTTCCCACACACTGGCAGAGCCAAAGCTTTGTTAGACAAGGAGACCTAGGTAAACTGTAATATGCAATTTTTACTAGTTTAAAGCAGTTGAATTTTTGTTCAGGTGGCTATTACAGAACTAATTTCATCTCAGATGAAATCTTCAATTTCAAACTCCTACTACAGATCAAAGTAGCACTAGAATTTTTAAATGAGAAACACAGACATGCTACCTTTATGTTTGAAACAGGCTTTTAGTATTAGAACAAATATTCTGCTTGCTGACTGAACAAGCAGCAAGAACAAACATTCTTAACTCCCGGCAGATTATCTGGACAGAGGACAAACAGCACCGTAAATACACAAACTTGAGAAGGTGCTGCATGAATAGGCTTAGGTGGGCTCTAAGCTGTTGAGCAGTGTTTGTGCCTCCTTGGCCTCCCTGCTGGCTTGTTCTCAAAGACCTCCGTGCCACACCTTCAACATATAGTTGTTGAATAGTATATCTCACCTTCCCTTTTGTATTCTTTTGACTAATCTGTTATTTCTTTTCATCTGCATTTAAATGAGCAACCCTCTCCTCCAACTCCAATTAACTGGGAGTTATCTCTGTTGTTAAGAACAGGTAGGGACATGGCTCCTTTAACACCATTCATTCATACTTTAAAACCCAAACTGTTTAAATAGAGGACAATTCTTAATTACTTTTTAAAAAGCTACCGTATTCTAGCACAAGACAAAAAACCTCAGTTTCGCATCCTATTTTAGTCATCTAGTAAACCCTTATCTCCCAACAGCAGGGTATTTAACTGATCTGCTGGAGGTATGCTATCTGTGTGCTCCATCCACACATCCTGCAGTTACAGAAAATGCTCCTTCTCCCTACAGCAACCGAGTCATTTCCTCCCCCAGTGCTCACACACAGCTCTCACCACCCACCCACTAATGAATCAGCAGGCTCACAACAGCCAGCACCACCGAGGAGATCAACTTCACCCCCCAGGAAACGCCAGTCCCCAGTGAAGTGGTGCAGTCCCCTCCCTCCCGTTTTCATTTTCCCAGCACACTGGAGCAAAATGCATTCTTTCAGAAGAGGCTCAGTTCTGACTCACCCTCTGCCTCATCACGCACACACATGTCCATTCATAGCGAGCCCCGTCCGTCCATCCATCCATCCCACTTCTGATCCCACCTTCCCCTGAATCATACCCCATTTTTTAAATACTTAAAAAGCAGTCTCCCTGGAGATTTCATGAGAAACACTGACCACTAAGAAAGAAGCAGCTTCGAACCTTACTCCACACTGTTAAATCGGGTAAGGATAGCCTCATTATTTCAGCTTCTCAACATTATCTGTATACACTAGCAAGTGAAAAGAAACAACCTGTACAAAATGTTCCAGCGAGAAATTATGTATTCAACTGTTTCCTTTAATAGCAACAGCATATGGTTATATACACAGTTTCATAAATAAGATGCTGCAAAATCTTGTCACAGAGATGTGCCACAACTGCTCTGAAATATAAAGTTGCATCAGTTCCATTCCTGTATTCGCCCCCAAAATACAAAGACTCATATCACAGATAGCCTGGGTTTCAAAGAGGAAGCAATCTATGAAATGCAACAAAAAAAAAAAAAAAAAACTTTTCTAAAACTTTGCAACAGAGCTTACACACTAAAATCCTCAACTATTTGGGGAATGAAACAGAATAGTAACTTCATTAGTGTAACAACAACTGAAGTCACAGCAAAAGCTGGTAACTTCATGCAAGGCTTCACATACTCTTTCAGATATTGATCATTAGTTCAAAAGAAACTAATGACAAGCAACCAAGTCATGAACAGAGTTTACAGCATTTATCTGACTTCTTAAGTTTCATTCCCATACACTAACCTTGTAACACAATTTAAACTGGAATGAAACATAAGTAGAAACAGCTGAAAATAATCTAATTTAAAAAGTGACTATGAGTGAAATAAGACTTTTTAGTGCTTTTCATTTGGATCAATCCTTCTGTCTTATCCCTCAAAACATTATTCTTTCTTCAAACACACAAAGAAAATGTCTTCTATTTTTAAAGCTACATGTAGGAATTTCTACCATTATATGAGAACTAGGTTTTGTTAAAATTCAAACATTACACTCTTCTGCAAAAATGTATGGAAATTGATACTTTCTGACCGAACAAGAGCCTTTCCTAAACACTTGTGCATAGATGACCCAATTGTGGCCTTCAAGATGAATACAGCTTCAAGTTCCTCAAGGGTGGCACCTATGGCACAGCTGTACCACACCACCACCAACAGGCCCTTGCTGTTTCCTGTGGGGCTGCCAAGGTGGGACTCCTGGGACAGCGCTGCCCAGGGACCCCTCCTTGGGCCCAGCACCACCATTTCTCTGCCTGGGACCTGCTCCTCCAGCTCTGCTTCCTTGTGATCACACAGAGACAATTCATTTGCAGCTAAGGGAAGAATGCACTCCAATTCACAGCTAGAAAAACACCTCGGAAAAATACTACAATTTTCAACTTCCTAGCAAAGCCTGATGGTCAGATATTATAACTTGTTCAATTTTAAAGTAATGTAAGTCACCAGGTTCTACTACAAGCATCAGTAAACACCGAGATGCAACATAATCCATTTTAACAATTCTAAGTAGCAGAAATATCCACGTACAGACTCATTCTAAAAATATCTTTGTAAGTAATAAAAGAGCTGTGACAAAACCTCTCTTAACATGCTTTGTGTACTACTGAAATACTACAGTGAAGGGGGGGTTGGGTTTCTAAAACATCAAAAAAAGGAATAGCTGAAGAATTTTCCTAACCTTACTGGAGAGTGAGAATTTAAAAGTCCCCTCGTAGAAAACCTGGTATTTTTATGGTTTTTTGGTTGGTTGCATTTGTTAGGTTTTTTCTGCGTAGTTAGCTCAACTATGTAATCATGACTCCTTTTCGAAAGCAGATCGATGTTTCATTAAATTATGCAGGTTGCTATTTCACTTAAATAAAAGCCAAGTCCATAACTAAGAACAGATACGAAGCAGTAAGGATGTCAGAACAAATGTGATTAAAATCTGTGGAGCATTTTATTCCATTAAGATCACTGGTCAGTACTTGCGCTTAGAAGCCTACATACAAAAATACTAAATGACTACTGCACAGAAATTATACTCATCATCTAATAACCAAGTCTCCAGATACAGTTTATCATTCCAAAATACTGCAATTTTTCAACTAAGCACGAACCAGATCATTGAAAACATGAACCAGACTTGACCAAAACGACCAAAAAAAACCCCAATACAAAGCACAAAGTAGACAGCTTCTAGTTTTCACATTGTCACTAGAGAAGGGACTAATTCCTCCCAAAGAGAAATGAATCTCATGCTCAGGCTCTATCCATTTGCCTTCAAAAGACAAAAGCAACCACAGAGCTAGAACTGAAAATCAACAAAAATGCAAGGAGCATAACAAGAAAAATCTGAAAGGCAAATACATGCCGGGGTTTTCCCCTGTGAAACTTTACAGGGTCTTTTATCAGCCTATCTTTATACTAGATTCTACATGAGAAGGATGGCTGGATTTTAAACCTATGCTCCCTTTTAATGGAAAGGGCATGCATTTAAAAAAGACACATTTTTTCTTGCAACAATTAAAAAAAAATAAAAATTTTGCAGTAAAATATTGCCAGGAGATTGCTGCTGGTTTTGCTGCTCCAAGTACACAAGCGTGCTTCTGCTCACAAACCCAGTAACTAACAGACACATTTTTCTGCCAGGCTGACAGAATATTTTCCAGACAAATTTTAAAATTGGTTGTGAAATTTGTTCTTTTCAGGCTTTCAGAAATTCACATAGCAATTCAAAAAGCAGTTACAATTAGCAACTGCAACAGAGGATTAGAAAAAGATGTTTATCTAAAACACATCACTTCACAAAACACTACCTGGATGCAAATAAACAGCCCACTAATCCTCTACTTTTGGACTGAAAATTTAAAACATATAATTTTGCAAATATACTTAACTCTATAAAAAAAGAAATTACTCAATTTTAACAATATGGGCAAGCAACTAATAAAAACATCCAGAAACTGACCCAAACAAGAGTAGGGCAAGAAAAGCTGCTTCTTCTACCCCTTTGGCTTTCATTATCTTCTTGAGCACTCCAACAGCCTCACCCTTCCCCTTAAGCAGGATTCAAGTCTGGAAAAACTGTTCAAACATTTGCTCAACAAGTAGTGCTGCATCAAGGCTTAAAACAATGAGCAGATTTTTGTCTTTTGTATACTATAACAATTATTCAGCTTTCATCATTCAATAAAATTTCATAGTATCATAATTATTCTGTAGAAAACTATCCGCTTCTGCAGAGAACATCCTTAGCAATGACTGGAAATTTTCTTTAACAGAGTAACATCAAACTTGTAATTACGCAAGCTAATGAGCTCATTTTATTACTTGTGCTTTGGACAATAAAGCTTGAAGAACCATTTCAGTAACTTTCAGAAAAACAACAGTTTATTGAAGCAAATGTTTCATCATCTTATTGAATTTTTCTTATTTTTAATATGAATTATTAAGTGATTTTCAGAAAGAAGCAGACGTTCTCAACAATGACTCTCTTCTTATTCATTTATAAGAGAAGTATAATATCAGCAACTTTGCTTAGTAAGTGGCTACTGATATGCAAACAAGAGAATTCAACAATCCAAATGTCTGGATTTTTTCCAGCATCTATGCTGCAGAGATCTCAAGTACTGCTTTCATCCACACAGCACTCATCTGTCCTTATATATAGCTGCTTCCCAAATGCAAAATTTAGCTCACTAACTCCAATTTTGTTCCTCTTCTGGGAAACTTTAGGATGATGACATGGGTATACTTGAAATCTTGCCTATACAACTCCAACGAGTGCATTTAAGCCACTGGAAAGAGTTCAAGGTAGTATGACTGAATAACTGCTTTTAGAATACACAATAAAAGCTAAGCAGAAGCAGGTTTGCTGACAGCAGACCTTAAGTACTTCCACAGCCGTGCTGCAAGTACTGCTCCCAAGCATTGTTTCAAAATGGCACTGTCACTGCCTGCACTGAGACGCAGGGACGAGGCTGTGGGCAGTCACAAAAGTATCTGGAGGACCAGGGGTGAAAGGATTCTGGGGGAAAGGCTGTGCATCCTTGTCACATGAGAGGTGCCTGGGGTGACTCACGCTCCAGTGGCGGAGGGCACCCGATGATAAATCACTCTGCAGGAACAACTGTCCAAACCCAGCCAGTGGCTGCCTGCCAGGACAACGTGTCCAGTCTACATCCTCTAAAGATTTCCCAAAATCCAAATTCCTAACTGTTCATAGTGTATGAAGCTATGCACACTGAGGCATCTCCTCATTGGGAGGTAAAGTGAATAAGCACAGGTACACTATGACTGTGGCTTCAAATTGAGTTTGGATTAAACAGCTCTCCTCTATGCAACTGCAGGTCATAATGAAGAATGCTTTCAGGTATCTAGACAAAAGAAGAGAAAAAAGTTTTACTCTCCTCTAAAGCAAAAATGGGTTTAGGAGCAGAAACAAAGGATGCTGCTGGGAAAAAAAAAAAAAAAAAAGACTAGAAAGAAAAAGAAACTGAGAAGTCTCTGCCAGCTAAAGGACTCTTAAGCACAAACACAGTAATAAATTCTAGAATCACAAGCATCTATAGAAAACCAGGTTTTTTTTCCAAACCATATAGATGATCCTGTGTATCATCAAGAAAAGTGGCTTCTTCTTATCCACCAAGCCTTTGCAGGACTCCCACCAAGCAACTCCAATGGAAAAAAGAAAAAAATCAAGCTGTTTGGCCAGGCTGGGTACAAACTGGATACACCACCAAACCCATTTGTCTGCTGTGAGAATAACCACACCCTGACCTCCTTGTTTACAGCTCACAGAAAAGTCTGAGAAAGATCAAAAGCATCAACAGCGATGTGGGTTTCATCAGGACAACACCACTTCCCTTGGCTGGAGCAGGCAAAAGTACCTTGAAGGCTCTGAGCACACTGACAGTCCCGCTGATGTCCCTTCACTGACCACCTGCTGCTCCTCACAGAATCTCTGGGGTCATCACAATCCCAAAAGGTATGAGTCAGAGCATAACAATTGTTTAAGGCTGCTCGGGAAAAGTGGAAAGCTGGTTCTATTGGCTGCCATTTGAATAGGTGTTGTATTTTAATAAAAACTACTTCTCATTAGACTTCTGTTTCTGCTGTAACACCTGCAGCACAACAAAGATTTGCTCTTTTTTAATATTCATCTAAACAGTTAACACGAACC
Organism: Pseudopodoces humilis; assembly: GCF_049639895.1. Classification (NCBI taxonomy): domain Eukaryota; kingdom Metazoa; phylum Chordata; class Aves; order Passeriformes; family Paridae; genus Pseudopodoces; species Pseudopodoces humilis. Next base: position 8,447,950 of record NC_142213.1, on the reverse strand, counting down.
TGGAGCAAAATAAAAATCCAGTTATGACAAAAAACTGTGGAAGTAGAAACTCAGCATCTTTAGGAAGAAAACTGAAAACTTTTAGTTATGGCTAGAACAACGTTAATGGTTAATGAGTAGAAATCCTGGCTACATCACATGTGGCACAGCAGGCACTCTGAATCAATTTAAGTCGTGTCTGATGTGCTTTCCTCCAAAGCTGCGGAGTTCACAGCGTATTAGAGCAAGAAGGAAGACTCTGGTTTACAAGCAGCTGCCACCAAAGAACAGACAGGAAGTAAAGCTGCATTAGAATGAGATACAGAATTGTATTGTAACAACTTCACAGACTTCATCAGTGACTGGTATTTAAACAGTAAAAAAGAATATCTGAAAACTAATGTTCTTTCAAGTAAGAAAGAGTGGAGCTACAGAAACATCTTGAATAACATTATCTTACTCTAAGAAGTATACAAAATGAATCATGTAAAGAAAGTTGACCACACAGTTCTTAACAAAAGAAAGGGACTTTGAAAAAGAATAGATTTTAAGAATCACTGAAGTCCATACACAGCTCAGCCTTAAGTTCCTACGTCATCAGTACAAAACTGAAATAAAAAATACACAACCTCATTAATCACAATAAAACTAGCCTAAGTCATTAATGATACCAGAAAACCAAAGTGAAAATAAAGCTCTCCATTTAGCTGCAAGGTTTGATTATCCAATATTTCAGGCAATGCATCAGACTACTACACTGCCTATCTTTCAATTTCTTAACATCTATTCATTTATTCTTTACCAACAAAAAAAGCCCTGCACATTAGCTGACAACACAGAGGAACAGAAAGCCTTGATATGGTTCAGCTCCCCAGAAACAGGACGCACACTGCACCTGACACACCCCACACACACCCACAATCACAATGAAATACAATGTTCTATCATTTTTACGACCTAGGGACCTATTTTTAGTGCTGCTTTTTCTTCTGCTATGACAAACCTGAAAAATTGCTCTAATACACAATTAAATTTGCTGCAGGTCATAGATAGCACAGAATGTTAAAGCTATCTTGAAAAAAAAAAAGTTCAACTTGAGTTTAAAATTAGTAGAAACATTAAGCATACACAGAGCCATCCAATTCTTGGATTAATGAAGACAGGGTATCCACCAGAGGCCTACCCACCCATTGTGAACATCAGATGCATCAAATTAAAAGGCAAATTAAGCATATAAAAAAAAAACCCTCAGTTAAGAAATACCAGATTGAAAAACCTCAAGCCTATGAAGTATGTATTTGCAGAATCCAAACTTTCACAAGAGTGTTGCTCTTTCTAAAATTCAACATTTAAGCAGCAGTTCTGGCAGATGCTGCATTGGTAGCTTTGTCAATCTGTGTACAAAACTGCTTTAGCATAATAGTAACATACTTGAAATCTGGATAAACTATTCCGGGCCATCATTGTTTAGCCAAACACCAAAGCAGAATTCCAGAATAAAAATATTCTAATGTTGGTAAGTTTATCTACATTCTAGATCTCAAACTAATGCCTAAGATAATTATTAACTGACAGCTTCCCCCATAGCCTTTTTTTATTCATATAATTAAAAACATGCCTTGCTGGCATAAATCCAGTGATGAACAAACACACATTATGCACTGCCTCAAGAATCAAAGCTCATAAAACAATGTTGCACAGAGCTACAAAAATCACATGGTTTTAAGAGACTGCTGAAGCCTGTGAAAGGAACTCTTAATTAAACCAAATGACAAAAATCTAGAGAACAAAATCTCAGACAATTCCTATGAAACTCTTAACTGTTTCTGTTGATAACATAAAACACTCTCTCAGCTCTGCTCATTCCTTTGCTCCATTCATGGGAGTGGCTTATTTTCAGAGAAGTTTAATTCTGTGCAGAGCAAGCCTGCATTCATGTGTGATTTACCAAGTAAGGGCTGATTACAACAGTGAATTTTTGATTTGTTCATACCAGAGCATAACATTATTCCCATTTATCTGTTTGTCCACCTCTAGCCTCGTTCAGAGGAATTCTTCTAAACATTTCAGTGAAGCAGTCTAGAATTTACTGTAAACACACATAAAAGAAGGAGTGGCATTCATTAATGAGGCACATGTTCTATTTTAATATAAAGCATACCTACCATGCTCTTACATGATTAAGACAACACAAGAAAATGGATGAAGTAGTCCAGTACTTTAAGAATTCATTCAGAGAAAACAAAGTTAAAAAAAAATCATAGGAGTAAATAAAATTAGTTTTGAACTGGCAAGAAGAGAGACTTCAGTCTTCTTACACATTACAAGAAAAATTCCTCATTCAATTGTGAGCCAGAATCAATATTTTTCAGCAAGAGCCAGATTCAATTCAGTTTCCTTTGCAAAGCAGTCAGTACCCAGACAGCCAACTTCACTTCTCCCCCAGTTTGTCAAATTTCTGCAAGCCTCACAGGACTAAATGGAAAACAATTTTTTTCCAAAAAAACTCATTAACTTGAATTCCACATACCATAACTGCCCTCAGGAATTTTTTTTCTTCCAATCAAATTTTCCCACTATAGGAAATATTTATCTTCCACCTAGCAGCATTTAAAAGACCCAATATGCCATTAAACCTGAATATGCTTCAAGTATTTCCTCCAGCCTGGTAGGTTTGGTAGCATTAGCTGTTTCTTGTTACAAGGGTAGGTAAAAAAAAGTTAGGCAAAAGGAAGGATTTTGCAGTCCATTAAAAGGCTTTTAAAATAAAAAAAAAATACACAAAAATTAGCCTGAAACAGAAAATCTATGAGGGTTTAAGTGCTGGTCTAAACCCAGAGTTCTGAAGAAAGTCTCCTATTGAATTCAGTGATCTTTGTATCAGTCCCACAGCACCTACAGGAGCACAGAAAAAAGACAGCATCTGTATTTTAAAGGTATGTTTTTCCTGTAAAACAAAACCAGCTGTGGGTGATTTCAGTAACTTTATTCTGATGAGACTAAGCAAGGTTTCTGACTTTAAATCTAATCCAGCTTCACAGTAACCATCACTGTCACTAGGGAATTTGAGCTTTCAGTATCAGTCTATGGGACAACCACCTCAGAAAAAAGAGACTCAGAAATCAATTCTGAAAGCGATGCTGCTTCTGTATGACAGCTGATGGTGAAACTGAGAAAAAGCTTAATTCCTCTCAGAGGACACTGACTGCTTGCTGGACCAGCCAGAGACACAATGAAATAACCTGTTGAAAGTGCAAATTTTCATTAGTCTACCACAATTCATTAGCCAAAGTCTAATTTCTGAACCAATTTAGAAGCACCTACACAACCCCAAATTTAGACTGTCCCCCAAAATTTTATCATAGTGTGACAGCACAAATAGTTCTGATCTTCAAAATAATACAAAGCCACCAGTACTGCCCATATGTTTCCCAATTCTTCCATTTGCCTAAACATTAGTATGCTTTAAAACAAAGCAATATTCTATCTTAGCAGCTTTCACTTGTACTCACATCACTACCTACCTGCATGGAGATGTGAAATATTAGAAATCTCACATCATACGTTTAGCCCATACCAGTAAGACCATAAGCACAACAAAAAAATTTCTTTCTGTTTCAACAATTACCTCCTTACCTTGCCTCCTTCTCTTTCAAAGTCGACATATTCCCGGGTAGGTGTCTGTCGCTGCTCCCCCTGCCAGCTGGCCGGAAAAAACTGGAGAGACAGATTGGTTCCTGTGGCCACAAAAGCCTTTTAGAAAAATCAATACAAACAGGATCAGGGAGCAAGACATTACATAAATTATGCAGGCAGTCATTTATTTTTACATCAGTTTATGTCTTAAGCCAGGCAGCATAGAGAATACTTAAAGTCAAAAACATGCACTCATCATTTTTCTTAAGTATTAAGTTACAAACATCTGATTCCATTTTGACAACATTTGCCATTGGCTGCTTCAGATATAAAATACAACATGGAATCAATACTTCTTTCAAATCAGTTTTGCTGACATTAGAATCTGTCCTTTCAGTTCTGTCTGGATACCCACACCAACTTAGTACCTGCAACATTAAAAACTCCCCATGCTTTTCTAAGAGGTTGCATATCTCTAAAAGAAGTGCTGCTGAAGGAAAATTAACTCCTTAGACCCATTACTAAGAACAACTTTTTTCAAAAGGAAAGGATTTGTTTCCTTTCACAATCTACTTGCAACTAGACACTTAACTGAAGCCTAAATACTCCTATTTTATCGTCTACTGGCATGCAGCATCAATACACAGTCCAATCAAGCTTCACAGGACAAAGTCCTCATTCCTCACTAAGACACCAGTGACACCCAGATCAGCAGATGCTGCGTCTGTGAGAAAAGGCAACTGTAGGAATTCTTCTCAGCTGCGGCCCTTTGTAAAATCATTAAAGGGATGGGCTTAAACCCATTAGAAAAAGCTTGCATTGCTTTCACGCAAACAATTTTCTACAGTTTCAAATGAAAATGGGGTTCAGCTTTCTTTAGAAATTCCCTGGATTTGCTTGCATAGCTTAACTCCTAGCCATGATGAGCACTTCCTAGACACAAAATAAAAAATTATTTTTGCAAGCAGAAGTCAGATTCCCAGTATTTATCTGCTCTGGTACAGGTGAGCATGTTGTCCTGTAAGCATGTGAATACTCATACAGATTCACAGCATATCATTCCTATCAAAATCCCAGGGTCAAACATCATTTGTTGCAATCAAATGGCTGTATTTATTACAATGATCATTTAGATTTAAATGGTTTTTAACCTAGAATATAGTTTTTCTTAAAAGCTATACAACTACTACTTCAACAGTTGGAATTTCCAAACAAGCAGATTTCTTTCAAGCAACCCAGAATTCAGCCACTTCATGGTATAACTGTACTGCTAGCTGTGACACTATAGCTACATGTTATTTAAGATGGTTCTAGTCATGGACTGCAACACTGTCACAGGATTAATACCCCCCATTTTGAATGTAGAAGGGCTTTGTCTTGGCTCTTCCCCCTCCAACAAGGGAGACTAATGCTCTGCAATCAGTTCTGGCTCCTTAAGGAAAGGCTATCCTTAAAAACAGATTTTAAATTTTTGTTGTTATTTTTGTTTGCTTGTTTTGTTTCCCATAAGCACATTTCCAATGTGATTAAAATTAACAAAGCAGCCCTAGTAATAATGCCAGAAGAATATTGTATTGGTGCATTAATATTTGTTGGCAAAGACAAACGTTTCAATCAGTGTAACAGAAGTTTCATCAAGGATACACTTGCACAAATAGGAGGCATCAAATCTGTCAGAACTGCAGACCATCACTATCAGGCTCACTACCTTCTATCATCCCTTTACTTTTGCAAAGGATGCTATTTATCTATCAACAAAAAAAATTATACCTATCTCCAAATATTTGTGACTCTGAGTCTTCACCACTTAGTCTGCTCAAGAACTGTTTTTCTACCTCCAAGCGTCTTTAGCAAATACGGTTTCTATACTCCTTAATTTATACATTTAAAATATCAAGGAGTGAGATCTTTGAGAGTAAACTAGCTAACCACTGAAGCCCTGTGGACCAGTCCAGTTCGGGCACTAGGTAAAAAGGACCGTACTTGCTTTCTGGGAAAGCCAGCAAGGCAGTGAAGTGCCCATGCCTTTCTGCTTCCACCCCCAATGTGTGCTACAGGGCCATGAAAAATGGGAAAATATCAGAGAAGAGAAGAAGATAAAAGTACACAAATTCCACATCCTCACAGAGTCAGGCAGGCACCGCATATAACATAAAAACCTATGTAGATATTTGTTCTCTGGATTTTTGAAGCCTGTTCCCTCCCTTTGACGAGACAAAACCATCCAGGTAAAGAGGCATCCCACATGCCTCTCAAATCAAATCATAGGTCAATACTGAAAAACTTGAGAACAGCCCTGCAAATAACCACACAAGACTACATGGAAGCCATTAATTTCCATCAAATAACAAACAAGTTAAATTTAAAAAAAACAATTATGATTTTAAAAAGAATCACACCACTAGTTTGGTTTTAAACTTGAAAGTAAGAAAACTCTAGTTTTATCTGCAGAGCCTTTTAAAATCCAGTCTGAAAAGCTATCAGACATTTATGCCGTGAATTTTGTGAAAAGCTTATCAGGTAGTACAAGGGCAACCTGACCCACACACAGACAACATAAATACAAGTACCTTCCAAAGCAAACCAAACATGTGAGGTTATTTAAGTTATCAAAGCATTACCAGTAAACGTGGGATCTTATTTAATACACTTCACAGTCACTTCTCAGTAATATTGGCAATTATTTCCTTTATTCAATCAAGAGCTATTTGACACATGTAACCAACAACCTACTGCCGGTTCTACATTAAATCCCTGAGCTGTTCTCTGGGGTTTTTTTTCTGCTTCAAAATATGTAAGGTCATTTGCAAAGGCTCCCTTTGGAGATAAAAGAATAAATCCTTGATGTCTGGAAAAACATTCAAGACCAAAAAAAAAGTAAAATTACTAGCTCTTTTTAACATCAGTCATTACACACACTACATTTCTAAATAAACCTGACTACTCATGCCCTGTTCACAAAACAAAACCAGATGTTTCAGATGAAGAAATATAGAGCCAGTTTTATAATTAAGTAGAGTGAAAATATGTAGAACATGCATCACTGGTGGCTTCTAAAGGATGAAGTTCTGGCAAAAAAAGGCAGCAACAGGCTCAGAAGTACTAAGGTAAAACTACAGCAATTTCCCATTTATATAAATAACTGCATAGGCTGCATTAGAAAGCTAGTCATAAGCTGCATGGCCTTTTTGTTTTTTTAGGGAGGGATTCAGGTATATTATGCACTTTCACCTGTACAGGAACTTTCAATGCCAGCAAACTATGTCTTCCTTACCTATCCATTGTTTCCCTGGTGCTTTCTTAAAGGAAGCAAATTTGCACAAACAAAAATGAATGTAAAAAAAAAAAAAAAAAGTAAAATTAAGAACCTGTCTACAGAGGGCCTCTTGTAAAATAATATTACAGGTTCTAAAGCAAGAGATAACAACCAGGGATAAGATTCAGCTAAAATAAAGTTATTCAGTAAAAGGTAACCGTGTTCTTGAGTGCGTATCAGACAAACGCAAATGAACAAGATCAGTTATAGTAACTGATATTCAAGTAATTTTGGACGTGCATACTTAGGGATACTTTTGGATGTGCATTCTTATGCACTGTGCATAAGAAAAATTTCATTGTGAACTGACTAGCAGTATGTATACCACGTGAAATAAAAGAATGCTCGTAAATGAAACTTGGTGAAGCGGGGTTTATTTTCAATTTTACCTTGTCTTTCATTATATACTGTACATGAAAAAGAGGTTACTTCTGCATTTTAATAGAAGAGTTACAAACTTAACAATGCTACGAAGTGCTAATCCTACAGAAGCAACCCGGAGCAGAAATCAAACCAGGAAATAACAGTCAGCTCTTGACTACTCCAAGCCATACTTCATCTCACTTCTTATTTCAGAGGGCGACAGTAGTCTGTAACTAACCTTAATGAATGAGAAAAACGGAGCTGAAGTTGCAAGTTTCAAAGCCTAATTTTAAAAGCCTTTGATTTAGTTCACAAATCTATCAAACAGCCCACTCAGGACTTTAAGCTAGCGCTTTCTGAACAATGTTACTCATTTCTCAAAGCTACTGTTTCCGGAGGGAAAAAAAAATATTAAAAAAAGGCAAAAAAAGCAAAGCAAAAAAAAAAAAAAGCAGCTGAATATTGAAATAAGCAGCTCGTAGCTGTAGCACGTGCCCAGGGAAGGAGCGCAGCCCGTTCTCACTGCCGGGGGTTTTCCTTCCTTCCTTCCCTGTCACCCCGGCGCTCCAGACAACCACTCTCCGCGCTCGGGAGCGAGCCGACGCCTTCGAGAGAAAAGGCGCTATTCCTAAGGCGGACAGAAATGCTGCCTGTTCACCAAAATCTCCTCTTTCCCTCGGCGTTTGAAAGGCAGCCGATGTCATTCCCCTCCTTAAAGAAAACTCTCCTTCCCGGCGCGGCCCCGACCGGCCCCAGGCACCGTCCCGTCCCGTCCCGGCCGGCCCCGAGCCTTTGGGCTTGGGCACCGCGCAGCGTTCGCTGCCCGACGGCTTTCCCCGAACTTTTATTTCACGAGCCAAGCGCAGCCCGCTCCCGGCGGGCCCCGAGGGGAGCGCGGCGCCACTTACGATCTCGGAGCGGCCGTCGCGGCAGGCGTTCTGGAAGCGGGCCTGCCTCTCCTCGTGCGGCCGGTCCCTGAAGCCGGTGTATTTAATCTGCGGGGAACAGGGCGCGCAATCAGGAGGGGCCAATCCCGGCGATAAGGGGGCAGCGGAGCGCACTGACTGTGCCTCCCCGCGCCGCCGGCTCGGCTCCCGCCGAGGCTGAGGGGAGGTGCGGGGCTGCCCCGGCCCCTCCGCGGCCCGCGGAAACTTTCCCCACGGCGGCCGGAGGGAGGGAGAGATGGGGGAGCCCCGCCACCGCCGCCTCACCTCGCACTCGCGGCTCAGCTTCCTGAAGAACTCCTCGTTCTCGAACTTGCTCCGCTGGTCGGGAACAACCCGCGGCATGGTGGTGGGGCCGCCGCCGCCGGCTGCCCTCCTTCCTTCCCTCCCTCCCTCCCGCCCGCCCCGCGCTGTCCCAGCCCCAGCGCTCGCCTCGCCCTTTGTTAGCCCCCGCCGGCGGCGCCCCCCCTTCCCTCCTCCCGTCCCTCCTCCTCCCGCGGCGCACGCAGAGCAGCCGCAGCCGCCGCCGGAGCTCGATGCAGCCGCTGCCGCCGCCGCCGCCGCCCGCTCCCGCCCCCAGCCCGCTCCCTCCCCTCCGACTTCCTCCCGGCTCGTAAACTCGGGCGAACAGCCGCGCCATTCACAACTCCGCCGCCGCCGCCGCGCATGCGCCCCGCCAGGCGGGAAGCGGGCGAGGGGTGACTCAGAGCCCCCTCCGCGTCCCTCGGCCCGGCGCTGGCTCGCCCGCAGCGCGGCTCCGCTCGCTCCCCCCGTCACCGCTCCCCTCGTCACCGCAGCTCGGCGCTTTCCGCCTCCCCGCTGCGAGGGGAGCAGCCCCAGCACTGCGGCGGGCGGGGAGCGGCCGCCCCCCCGCGCCCCGGTGGCGATGGGGAGCGCTCCCCTCACGGCTGGGACCCCGCACCTGCTCCGCCGGCCCGTTCCGGTGGGGAGCGGGCGGTGGCCGCGCCGTGTCCCCCCGCCTCGAGGGTGGCGGTGAGGATGGGGCAGGGAGGAAGGGACATCGCTGCCCTCGCACCTCCTCGTCTGGCTCCCTCCCCCAGGCCAGCGGGAAGGCTGGAGGAGCCCCAGGGTGGTCGCGGAGCCCCTGCCCGGGCCAGCCCGCTGTCTGGCTGCCGCCCCAAACGCGGTGCATGCAGCAGTCAGTCCCTCCGCCTGCCCGGCCGGCCTCACCGAGCGAGGCGGGGGCCTGTTCCCCAGGGCAGCAGGAGCATCCATCACCGTCGCAGGATGTGGCTCGGTGTCTTTGAAGTCGTGGTGCCAGTCTAGAGCAAAACCAAAACCCAGCACTTCGCTGCACCAGTGCTTGAAATGTTCGCTTTCATTCTAGAAACACAGCAGCCTGAACTCTTGGTTCTTCGTGAGCAGGCATTTTACAAGAGCTAATTCAAAGAGCACTGCAGGACATACATCACCTGCCCCAAATCTGTTTTTTCTTGCATACCTCGATTCTTCATTGCAGTCTACAACTTCCTTGTGAGGGGAAGTGGAGGGGCAAGCACCTATCTGTTATCTCTAGCAATTAATGACAGGACCCAAACCCAAGGAAATGGCCTGAAGTTGTGTCAGGGGAGGTTTAAATTGGATGTCAGGAAAAGGTTCTTCACCCAGGGGATGGTTGGGCACTGGAACAGGCTGCCCAAGAAAGGGATGACAGCACCAAACCTGACAGAGTTCAAGAAGCATTTGGACAATGTTCCCAGGCACATGGTGTGTCTCTTGGGGATGTCCTGTGCAGTTTTGAGAGTTGGATTCTGTCTTCCTTGCGGGTCCCTTCTAACTCAATATTCTAGGATTTTTTTTCCTGCATCTACTTCCCCAGTTTTTAGAAGCTCTGGAGCATCATAAGGATGGCAGCGTGAGCTAAGAGACATATTATGATACGTACTGCCAACATTAAAATATTAGAGTGTATTAGATATTTTGATAAAGAAATGAGGTTTTCTAATCTTTCAATATTACAATCTTAACTTTTTACACGGTCATGCAAATTGAAGCCAGCAATGCTAAGGTTAGACAGAAGACATAATTTGAATCAAGTATGAGCAAAATAATAAAAAAATGAGTGAAGTAACTGTAACCCTTAAGTAATTGTATACAGACTTCACTGAAAAAAACTTTAGACTTTTTTTCTAAATGTAGAAAATATGCTATGAGAAACTTAATACCTTTCTGATCAACAGGAAAACTCAAGATATCTGTTTAAGCTGTATCTTCTGATTTTTGGTATGTTACTGTATTTCAGACATATAGGTAAATTCAGGAGTTAAAAGCATTAAAAGAACTGTTTTAAAAGGGTTTTTTCAACCTGAAAATACATTGAGCTTGAAAACATAAAATATTGTGTATTGTCTTGATTCATTTAGATTAATGTCAACCCTTAAGTGAAATTTTCATGAATGTCAGCCACATTTAAAAGGTCCCAAAATAAAACATTAAAAAAAAAAAAAATCCATATCACTATTCATCTTACAGCAAGATCAATACCAGGAGTGTAGGCCTGCAGGAGAGCTGCCAAGTTCATAAGGTAGAAATCTGCTCTCTTGACCTCCTGTAATCTTTCACTATTTGCTACTACCTCACCCAGTTCTACCTCCTCAGCCCTGAAACTGACTGTGCCTTCTTCCAAACAACAGTTTGCAAAAAAAATTACCAAGGTCAAAAGCGAGATGAGTGGTTGTAAAGCCCTAAAACAAGAAACAGGAGATGTAATCACCTAGCAAGTTTTGTGTTTTGACCTGGGCATATATTTTTCAAGACTTTGGAAACAATATCAAGTTTGACTGCTTTCCCCCATGCAGCTCTTTGTTTAATGTTTGTCATCCCGCAGTTTTCATCTTTCCAAAGTTTTTATTTTAAATAAAGTGAGTCAATATTATCAGAAAGTCTGTAAGGGATTGGTCACTGCCCATGCTTCTTGTCTCAGTTAGTTGATGCAGAAACAGGAGGAAGGCGTGAGAAGAGCAGTGGCACAGTGGCACAGGATCACATTATTCTTCTGAATTTATCCAGTTTCTCTACACTAAGCTAGCTAAGAGCTTCTACTCTGAATAATGAATACCTTCTTAGCAAAGGGAACCAATTATTTCATATTCGTACAAAGAAAACAATTATTTTAGACATGTTTTGTCATTGAGAAAAGCTATAAAACTGCACCAGCTCTTCCTTTCTCTACCTCTCTCAGCCCCCAACATTTAAGAAGACAATTAGAGTCTCAAAAACAGAGAAGTTCTTATTTTTTTGTTCCTAGCTAGCTAGAGGAGAGGAACACAGACTAATAATGTATTTGCTGCAAGAAAGGCTAGAGCATAATTTGCAGTTATTTACCCTGTTTGGCCAGAGTCACTGGCCACCAGCCAGACAGTCAACATAGATCAGAGGCAGCTTTGCAGGTGGTAGCTGGGGGACATGAGAGGCAAAGCTGAGGTTATCGTGTGAGAGATGGGATACAATCTCATGGGAATTCTGCAGCTCACCAAACTCTTTTTTTGCTTTTAGTACAACACACCAAAACAAGCAAGAACCTTTTTCCTTGTGCATAACCAAATGCAACTGCTTCCCAAATGTACCTTGGTGATATCTTCACAAACCATTTCACCGTGGTTCATGCTGCTCAGATTTTAGTGGGCTTAGCTCAGTCTGCAAACCCCTGATCTGTTGATTCACAAGAACTTAGGCTGTTCATCAGTCCTCCGGGTGAGTCACCTTCAGAAAACAGAAATGGTCAAGCTTGTAGGCATGCTGCTTTCTGAGTGAATTCTCAGAACAGATCCCTTTCCAAAATAAGACCTTACATGTTTACACTGCATTGATAATGGAGACAGAACACCACTGAAGGATTTACAGATGGAATATTTTTGAGAAAGGGAGCTTTCTTCAGGTTCCAAGTCCTGTTATGCACTGTTCTTTCTATAACCCTTCTTTACCATGTCTTTAAAACCTCTGGTTTCCCCTAGGTAGCAGCATTTGATGAACAACTGCGTGGCACTGGTGTTATATTGTTCTCTAGACTTCACACGTGTGAGACACTAATAAGCCAGACTCCTGTGTATCCATTGATCTATGTCAGCTGCAGTATAATCAAACACCAGCATTATGTATGTACAAGCTACTCTGTGATTATAGATCCATTAATAAACTGTTTGCAAGATATAATTATGCACATTAGGTGTGAAATGCAATCCACTCACGCAAGGTCTGTGCTTTTGGGTACTACAAAATGGGGGGCGGGGAGCGGGGGAAAAGGGGGGTGGGAGAAGGGGGAGGAATTGAGCAAATTAATTGACTTCTTTCACCCAGACTAATTTTCATTTCCCTGCTAGTACAACCGATGCTCCCAGCCAGAACATCTTCACAGGAGTCACCCCTGACTGAGGGTATTGCTGATCAGTTCATGGGCCTACAGTCACATGTAGAAATACTGTATCTCACCTCCAGAGCAGCCTTTCATGTTTAGCCTGCATACATCAGCATAAAGATCTATCTTATCTGAGGACTTCCAAAATAACCCAAATGAAGGATATGGGCAATGAAAAGGATCATGAGATATCAGAATCAGTTCATGTCTGTGGAAGCACTTTATGCAGAGATGGATATAGGGACTCCAGAGGCAACAATGTGCAGCTTTCAGGATTTGGCCAAGTCCAAAGTTGGTAGCTAAACATCTTACCTAGCACACAGAGATAAGAGCCATACCACAACAGTTAAACAAAACAATCCAGTTTTGCATTATGAGTGGGAAGTTGCCTACCACTTAAAAAACACCAAACACAGTAGGTATGAGGGAGGAAACAGCACCTCATGTCTCTTCTCTCTAAACCAGGTTACAAGACAGATGAATCTCTTCATTCCAGATTCCAAAGCTGGAACCTTTCTCCTAAAAGAAGATTCCTACAGGTGCTACTCAAAGTATTCGGAGTACTCAGCCAGGAGACAGGAGACCCTTCCCTCACTGAGGCTGTTGAAGCCCAGGTTCCCAGTCTCCACTGTGAGCATCCCAATTATTCTCATGCTGGAGAAGCTGTATCCACACCTCTGCTTCAGCCTGGGTTCCTACCACAGTGCAACAAAATACCTAATTCCTCCTGGGCAGGTCTACGTGAAAAGCCAGTAGATACAGCCATCCTTTCCTGGCTGTGTGATTTGGACACCCTGGGCTGTCTCTGGTTGTAAGCACTGGCAGTTTAACAGCGTGCTTCACATAGAACCTTTGTTTCAAAAACATGCATGTGTAGCTTGTCCCCCAAAAGCTTGGCCTGTATAGCCTGGGACATCCACCTGAATACACCTGTCTGACACTTGATAGCCATTTTTTGATCATAAAAAGGTCACAAATGTGCAAATATGAAAGTGCAGTGTGATATCAGGTTCAGGAGTCTGGTGTAGCAAGGGTTGCCTCTGATCAATGACCTTGGTACACAACACCTTAATGAACTGAAAATCTGTTTAAATTCTTTCCATTAACCAGGGAATACACTTGGAGGTTTTTTCCTATTAAAAACAATATGAAATGAAACTTGAGAGCAGCAGAACAAATTATTCTTCCAAATGATGCAATGGAGCCTGAATTACACAATTGTTAGAGAATTAAAACAGATTATCCCAGAAGGCTACTTGATTTTCATCTGGTTATCTGGTTATCTGAGGACAGTGATGATGATTGCAGTAGGTATACATTTCTATTATTCTGTGCTATCTGTACATGTTTTGTCATTGAAAGTATGCTGTTTTTATTTAAAACCCCCTTTTTTTTTCTCATTATACCAATCGTAGCAAAACTGTTAAAAGAAATTTTATCTGAACTCAGTCTCCCTTGTCTGGCAAGCAGAAGCCAGGACTGGGTGCTTCTTCCAGCTTTGCCTTTGGCCTTCTAAGTGATGGTTTTGGGCTTATGGCTTCACCTCTAATGCCTTAATTCGCCCACCTATCAAGTGACTTGAGATCTCCAGATGAAGATCTTGAGATATCTATGTAAAGAGCCAGGCACTGTCATTATACCAGATGTTGAGCAATGAGGAGAAAGTTTAACTGAGCACAAAATGTGACTCACACAAGCCTAAATACATAAAAGGAAGTGTTTAAAAACTGCCTGTGTGAAAATAGCTCTGAAGATGCTCTTATCAGTACACAGACAGTGCTAATGGCACTCAGTTGTATGTTGTTCAGACATAGCTTTTTCTGTGTTATCTGCTGTGCTATCAGCCATACTGTCTCCTTACACTGCATTTTATAATCCATTAGAAAACTTAAAATCCTAGAATAGTTTGGGTTGGAAAGGACCTTTAAAGGCTATCTAGTTTAATCCCCCTATAATGAGCAGGGACATCTTCAACTAGACCAGGTTGCTCAGAGCCTTGGCAAACCTGACTTTGAATGTTTCTGGGAGTTAGGCATTCACCACTTCTCTGGGAAACCTGTGCCAGTGCCTCACCACCCTCAATATAAAAAAAATTCTTCCTTATGTCTAATCTAAATAGACCTTTTTTTTGTTTAAAACCATTAACTCTTGTCCTATTGCAACAGATCCTGCTAAAACATTTGTCCCCTTTCTTATAAGCCCCCTTTAAGTACTGAAAAGCTGCAATAAGGTTTTCCTGGAGTCTTTTCTTCTTTAGGCTGAGCACTCCTAGCTCTCAGCCTGTCTTTGTAGGGGGGGTGCTGGAGCCTCTGATCACCTTTACAGTCTTCTCTGAACCAGCCCCAACAGGTTGATGTCCTTCCTGTTCTGGGATCCCCTGAGCTGAGTACAGCACTCCAGATGGGGTCTCAGCAAAGCAGAGTAAAGGCTCCCTTGGCCTTCTTCAAAAGCATGATCTTGGGGGGTTGAATGCGATGGTAGAGAGCCTTTTATAAATTTTAAAAACATGAAGCACAATCAGACATAAAAGGGCCAGACAAGATGTGCAATCCTGGAGCTGTTCTGAAAGTGCCTGCAGATTTTCAGATCTCAGGGGCTTCCAGGCATGAGAATGGACAATGCAGACAGGTTCAGTTCCTGGGGCCTAGCAGAAGCCACCTGTACTATTCAGGCAGTTCAGAGTGGATGTGAACCTGCCCATCCAGGATATCTGAAGTTTCCTTCCAAGTGAAAGAATCAGGGTGACAATGGACACAAGCAGAGAGCCTGTATAAAAAGTAATCAAAATACATGGTCTAGAAGCCTCCACCACTTGAATTGATCTGATAAGCTAAATGCAACATCATCACTCTGGATTAATTATATTTTTTTTCCAGTCTTCAGGGGGTCTTGGGCTTTGGTTTTGCTTTGGGTTTTTCCCCCTCCTGTTAGCATACACAGCACTGTAAGATATTGGTTGCACAAAGTTGGTGGCTGATGTGAGAGAGGAGCTTGTATCCTGCATCAGTGTCTGCTCCTGCCTGAGCAGCACAGGGTTTGTTAGGATTCAAAACATGGAAGCAAAGGCCTTGTGGGATAGCTGTTCATGGGTTTAATTTGAGTTCATGGGAAGAAAGCTAAACAGTGACTCAAAGCTCTGTTCTTCTTTTACATGTGAATGTTTATTACCGAGCAAGCTGTCTTACAGTCTGTTATACTTTTGGTTATACTTAGTAAAACAGTTAGAGGTGATTCAGCCTTGGTACAGATAACGTCCAAGTGACTTTTCAGATTCTAAAGAGATTATTCCTGTAAGCTTTGTGATATAATTCTTTCCTCTCAGAGATTCAGTGGTGGAAAGAAATTGCATTTGTGAAGAATTTTTTACCTTCCTCTAAGGAGTTTTCCTGAAGATACTCTAAGTTAGTATCCTGCCATTCAGTCATCTTGTTCACTCATATTTATTCACATGCCCAACTTTAAATTTGCCTCATAAAAGGCAGCAAAATGTTGACTTTTAAACCATCAGATTATTCTAAAAATATTGTTCTTACTTCAAGAATTAATTTCATTCTCAAGGTGAACTCAGCAGAACTGAGCTGAGTTCTTCTGGTTTGTTACACAGTAACCACATCAAAACTTTACATTTCCATACACCTAACACACTAGGCTGCCAGGTCTCATTGTAACAAATGGATTGTTGGCCGTTTTATTGTGCTTTCAGAGAAAACAGTGGTCCACTTAGGAGAACCGAGAGACTGAGAGACAAAGTCATGAAATGCGTTGTCTAATTAAACATTCAAGGCTAGAAAGAGCTGCCACCATTTACAGATGGATCACCATGGGGTGAAGTCTCTTGCTGAGGCTGATACTGGAAATTAGCAATATTTAAATTTGTGTCTCAAACAAAGTCCACAAGGAAATATTCCTCTTTATCAGCACATTCCATCGTGGGCAGGTTTGGAGTGCTCTGGCACAGGGGGTGCAGACCGCTGCTTTCATTACAGAGCTCATAAAGTTAAAAAAAATACCTGGCTGATGCTTTGGGGTGCTACTGAATTGTGCCAGCCTCATGTCAGCTCCAAGAAAGCAAAGCAAAGCCCATTTCTTGGGTGTGTGCTGCTGAGGGAGCTGCCTTTTCACCTTCTTTTCACACAGAGCTGTTATTGTTTTTGTTCGCATTGATCTTATCCTTGGAGAATTTGGAAGGGATTTCAAAAAGGCAGGGTGTTGATAGTAACTTTGTTTTCATGCTTCTCCTCTGTTGCTAGAGCTATTTGTTTTTACAGACTAGGAATTAGGATGGCCCCAGTCCTCCACCTTGATGCAAACAGACATGCCCCAGGTCAGAATGAAGCCTCATAGACTTTCTCTTGACTTTGTAAGGGCACAAGAATTTCCCCATGCAGATTTGGTTGCACGTTCCAGGTTGAAGGCTTTATTTACAACAGCCCCTCTACCTTCTTTACATCCCAAGACAGATTCCTCAGCACAGTCTACCACAGAATTTTCCTATTATATGTGGAGTTTCCCCCTTTTCGAGGGCTTAACGCTGTAATTTGCTGCAGTTCTGTGTCTTTCCCCCTCTGCTCAGACCTATGCTTACCAAGAGGAGGGAGATCAGCAGGACATCCACGAGCCAACACTACAGCAGCAGCAAAAGAAGCAAGGCACGAGAGTGGCGGACATTGCTCTTCACCCCTCAGTCACCTTTGTGGTCTCTGTTAGCAGCTACAGCCTTTCTAGATGTCCAGTTAAGCTTGAGAGTGACCCAGAGAACAATAAGAAACAAAGGTCACTTCCAGTTTCACAAGAAAGAAATTCCAGTGGCTACTCCAACCCCATAATCCAGCCATGATTAATGTGTATCGAAGGCAGATCTGGTTTCATCAGAGATCCTGGATTTTAAACAGTCTTAACTGTTTGGGGGAAGGGAAAAAAAACAACCACCAAACAAAACCACCCTGGAAAGCTGAAGGAGGAAAAATACATCTTAAATACAAAGTTGGATCTTGTCACAGGGACATTATCAAATGACAATATTCTCCACAAACATGGTCTGCTCTGCAGATCATTAAAGCATAGGTACTGTGGCTTCCTTGGGATTTGCACCTCCATCCTCCCCTTTCGCTCATACCATGTAATCTAAAGGTTCTTGAATGAGTTTCTGAAGCCTTCTTTCCCTCCCACGCTCAAATTTGCTTGAGTTTGACCTGCAGACTCAACAATTTGTGGTGTAACAGAACAGAAAAAAGGGAAAAAATGCACACAGGTGTAGTGAGCTCTCACACCTTGCTTTACTACAAGTTCTGTGTTCAAATGAGTTTGTGCTGTGGAAGAAAAGTCCTTTCAGGACAAAAAGATTAACTCCTGAACCTCTCACAAGGAACATCTCAGTATGAACTGAGATTTCCAGGCCAACCAACCTGTGTCCACCATGGGGAGCTGTCATTTTGGGGGGGTTAGCACCTGACTGGTTGATCTTCAAGTCACAGCCCCTCTCTGAGATTTCAGATCAGAGCATTCAAGGTTTCCAAATATAGTCCCCACTCTAGTTCTCCTGTTCAGCCATAATGCAGCAGTATCATTCCCTAACCTTGTTCTCAGAAACAGCTGAGATTTTTGGCTGCATTTTAAAACAAAAAGGCAGAGATGAAGAAAAAAGCAGGGGGTGGAAAAGAGCTTGAGGGAAATGCCTGGCATGGAAAGGCTTTAGCCTAAATAGCTGAGCTTTGGCAAAGCTCTAAGTAGTCAGACTGCTTCTTAGAGTGAAAAACCACACGACACACTTAATGGGTACAAACCCACTCATAAAAACCCAGACACCTCTCATATCTACAAAAACCTGTGCTCCACAGCAGATAGGGTGAGCAGTAATGAATGGGTTCAAGTCACAGCAGCAGGATCATGATTAGGTAACAGGAGAACATTTAACTGTAAAGATAACTTGAGTCCTGGGATAGGCTTCCCAGGAGATCTGAACTTCCATCACAGGAGGCTGTCAGAAGCAGACTGAATGCAATCATCCCTGATATAGCAAAGAGCAGCTAAAAAGTCAACCGGGTGACACTTCAAGACTCTATTTACTCTATACACAATCATCTACATGTGCTAAAAATGAGCAATAATTCCCTTGCCTTAGAGAAAAGATTTTATACATGTTGAAGTGATCTATTTTTTATATCCATGTTTTAACAGAGACAATATCTCTACCCCTGAGATCTCAGTCTGAAAGGAGTGGTGAAGCAGAGGCCCATGGAGGCTATGTGACCTCTCCGTGCTCATAGTAAACTAGTTTGGATAGTGCCCAATATTTAGAGTTCTGCACTCATCACTTCTCAAGCCAAATTGTTCTCCCTGGGAATTTCTTAGAAGCTCACATGCACATTTTTATGGCCAGTGATTGATGGAGTTCCATTTTTGACTGCTTCTTCTTCTGCTCTAGGGTTTATCTGAGCCCATTACCTTAGGACCTCCTTAAAGCTACCTCATTCTCTCTTCTTTGTTCCAGCCAGGGGATTTCCACTCTGCTGTCAGATGCAAGGTTACTTATGTCCCTTTTATCTAGCAGTCTGCTGTGCTTCATCTTTCTGAGGAAAGATCCTGAATGGGAGCTTTTCCTCTCCATTTTCATCATCTACTTTTCAACTCTATCACTTCAGTTCCAACCTGGCTGGTCTTCACTATATTTCTAACTACTTCATAAAATGGGGAATCCTATTTATTTGATGTTTCTGTTCTTTCTTGTTCAAGGCTTTGTTTTAGTTGTAGGAAGTCAAAGAGGCATCCTTTGGAAATCAAAGGAAGCCACTTGAACATGTCAGAAGATTCTACAGAGAACATCCCACCGCTGCCTAGCTGAGGATGTCTGGTGGGCAGCTCATGACCTTGGCTTGTTTCATCACCACTTCTCTTTTGCTCTTAGCAGCAGCTTCCTTGACGTTATTGTGTAATAACAAATTTATGAGTATCAGTTTTGAGTGTCACAGATCTTCTGGGATCCAGAGGTTTTTGTTTTGCACTCTGCAGACTGATTTCACAGAGTGTTGGATCCTGGTTCCCATCACATCTGCTCTCATTCAGTTTGGCAACAAACTCATTTTCCACCATGCCATCTTAATGGTTCTTTTCTGCTCTTATAAGGAGTCTACTGCCATTGCAGAGCTTTTGCCCTTTAGTATGTTCTTATCTGGCAGGAACCTGAAACATGCATTTCCAAAGATGAAAACCTGGTGCGCTCCTCATGCTGCTGTTTTAGGGTCAAGATGGAGTATGTTGGGCCACCCACCTTAGGCTTCTGTCTCTGTGAAATGCCAAGTACAGATTCAAGGGATTCACACTTTAGGCTTCACTGGTAACAATCTGGATGAAAGTGTGGCAGAGACAACCTGCAATGGCACTCAGGGATTACCTTCCTGAGAGCTCTGCCTGCAGGCAGCACAGTCCTTCACTGCCTGCAAGGCAAAGCTTGCAGGTTGTTATGAAGGAGAAACCAAGCCTAACTCACTGTTACCTTGCAGCTCCCTCACAGTTAGTAAGTTGTCAGAGCAGGCCTGTTCTCTCTGGGTACCGCTCATCTGAGAGGGGATTAGAAAATGAACAAGAAAATTGTTCTTAGCAGAAGATACAGATTCAAGCACTTAAAGTTTCATGTATGAGCGCCAATAAAGCATTTCAGAGCAGAGCCCTAAGGTCCAGCTTTCCCTGTTTCAAGGTCTGTCACCCACCACATTGTGCATCTTGGTTGCTAAAGGCTGAATTTCAGTGGGTTTCCTCCCCTGGCTGGAGTTTTATCTCCCACTGAAGAAGCCATAGACACCTAAAAGTGTCCCCAGGAAGCAAATTCCCCCTGACAACCACAAAACTGGGAAAAGCCTCCACTTTCTGTCCACTAAAATACACCCTAGTCATTTTGAATTCAAGTAGTTGCAGTCCCTGAATTCCTTTGGCACATGCTGAAATTAAAGCTGGTTGAGTCATTCTGGTCTTTAGGTAACTAGAGCTCAGCGTCAAAGCCACACACCACTGCCGTCCCCACCCAGGCACAGGAGTACAGAGAGTCCTAGCTGTGCTCTCAGTGGGTCTGTTTCCCAGCATTTATCACTAACACTGCATTTAGGAATAGTGTGATTGTCAGCAATCATCTAACAAAAGCCCAGGAGCACCATGCAGTGATTGAACTCACTGCCTGCGAGCTTCTTGCTCCCACGGCTCCTGTCTGCACACCAGCTTTCCCTCTGCTTTATGTGAAGGGCGTGCAAAGTGCTTTGAAAGTCAGGTCTGCACGTTTTCCTCTGAAGCTGCCTGTAATCCACCTCTTTTTTTATGTTTACGTAGGCAAAACTGAGTACCTCGGGTAACTAGCTGCAGTCCCAAGCACAGAAGCAGGCTGTTAAAAACATGCTGATGCCCTTGGTTTGGAAGTACCATCCTCCTCCGCTTTGTTTCTCAAACACCTGTATTTAATGACAAACAAGAACTTTTCTATGAGGAAAGCGACATTGCCACAACACAGAAGTGAGAAAACAGGATCATGAGTTGCAAGATGCTATATTTGAAATGGAGTCAAAGCAGAGGTGGGCATGAATATGGACATGAAGATGGGTCTCTCCATCTTGATCCCTCTGCACTGCCTTTGAACTGAAGAGGAAGTGCTCGTGGCAATGCAGGATGTAAAGTTGATTATGCTTTCCTCTGTAAGAAAACACATGTATCCAGGGAGCACATGACTGCTGAAAGATTAAAAGGAGCCTAAAATTCAGCACTGTGTCTTTATCAGCAGTTGCACTAAGTACTTGTTTTTTCATCCTGCTTCCTCTTCAAAGACTTCAGAAAATACTTTATAGACAGCTAAATAAACACCCCAAATCCTGAGAGCAGAGGTAGAGAAAGTGTAGCTTATTTTCTAGCTCAGCTGCCTAAAATGAGCTAGAGCAAAGCAGTAACAGCAATTCAAAGACCTCAAGTCACAGCCTTCATCTGCAATAGCAGCTAGTTATATTCTCATCAGCTATTCACTTACTGCTTTGTGAAAATTACCTAGCATTGAACTCTCCCTTGCTTTATCCTCTCCCTAGTTCCCCAAGTGTTTCAGAAACTCCTGGACCCTTGCAGAGGCAATGTTCACACTCTTACTTTCCTGCATTTTTCATTAATCTGCTCAGAAACTATTTGAATAGTTTCTTTGTCTTTTTGATTTCCTAATTTCCATTTTGAGCACATGAAGCTTTTGCTATGACAAGCATTCCCCAGCAGAGCTCCTGTTTCTCTGCTGATGAACCTACAACTTAAATATAGTGCCAAGCACCTGTGAGATGCAAGGTTCAAAGAGACAATTACAGTTCCTTGGGGTACTAAGCCAGCAGCAGCTATTAAAAGTCATCTGGGCCAGAGAAGGTGCTCCAGCTGCTGATGGCTTGGGAGGTGAGAAGGGACCACTTCTCCATTTCTGGCACTGCTGGTGCAGGCAAGGCACACACACCTGGCGCAGAGCACAGAAGCACTTCAATTGCAGTGGAATATAAGCTTCAGCCTAATTTTTCTTCCAAAGCTTCATTACTCTTGTGGGATTTTCCTGCAAGATGTATCGTCCTAACCCCAAGGGGTTGGCTTGTCAGGCACAGCTTTATCCTGACTTGTAAAGGCAGAAATGCAAGATCAAGAGCAGCTGCTTTCTTTACATTACCAATACGTTTCCAGTGACTCGTGCTCATGGGTACAGCCCAGCTCAGGAAGACATTTATTCAGCACATGCCTAAAAGCCATTGACCTGAATGAGCCTCAGGCTTGTGCCTCAGATTTGCTCTGAATCAAGGCCTGATAGACAGGGTATTTTTTTCTGCTCATTTAAACATTGAAATCCAAGACTGTAACACAGTATATTGAAATGTCCCCCTGCTGCTGTTCCATCAGCTCATGAATCTTGTGGAAAGGCCATCAGTTAAAGGTTGCTGCAACTGTGGTAAAAACTGAACCTTACATTTATCTTTTCATAGTGTACGTTAATGACTAAGATGTATGATGTTTTCTCGCTATCAGATTTAGAAAATTTGGAAGCTTGTGGCATATGATGGACTCCTTGAAATGTTTTCCTTGGATTGAATATCAGGTTGCATTTTGATTAGGAGAAAAATATAGCAGGGGAAGGCAGGCAGTGATGAATTAACAATTTCCTATTGCTTTCTCAGACCTACTATTCATTTTAGGTGGAACAAATTTGTGTCAATTGAAAATTCCATAGAGGCATTGATTTATTTGAAATTTAAAGATACAGTAAAAAAAAACATTCAAAGAGTCTTAATCATGAAGAGTATGGTTTTGATTAACTCTAGGATTTTTTAAAAAGAACTAATTATTTTCCAAGCTGTGGCAATTTCCAAAAAGCTTTCTCTTCATACCGATAGTTTAGGTAGAGGCACATTGTTTCTAAAAGAAAAAACAGAACTGTTTAGGTTTCTGCCATGCAGCACTAGCACCAAACTAGCCTCATCTGTCATATTCAGCTGCCATTCGCCTTTGGGTATTTCTAATTAAAATAATAACAAAGGAACCAGCAATGGACCCCACCCACACCAAAGAAGGGAAGCTTAACACAAATCCAAAATTACCCACTGGAGCCAGCACTTGCTTCCCTGATAGCCCTTACCCTTTTGAGAAGGTTTTGGAAAATGCAGCTCACAATAAAATTCTCCATCACTCTAAGGGAGAAACAATTGGTCTATATTTAGGTCAAAAAATTAAACAGTAATAAACCCAGTGAATTCGAAGCAAGGTTGACAGTTGTGCTCAGAGCAAGACAATCACAGAGGGTCACACCAGTGGTCTGCCTGTGCAGCTGCTGTCATGAAGATGTCCCTGAGCAGGCTGGTGCCCACAGCTGCATTTCCAGCACCAGAAAAGCAAAGGTAACAGCCCCAGTGCTGCTGGCAGTGTCCTGCTCCTCAGAGGCACTGATCCAGCTGCAGCACTGAGAGGCATGGAAGGGATGGTTTACAGCCTGAGCTGGTTTAGGGGCTGGCTGCTGGAGACCATCTCCTGCAGAGCGTGGAACAGAGAGGAGGGAGCTGCAGCCCCTCATAGGGACAGAGAAATGCTCCCTCTGATGATGTACCAATCTGGAATTCATGTTTGAGAGGTCCTTCCCAACCTAAACGATTGTGTTCCCAAGCCCATACAATGAGACACCGAAACACCACCCACCACACCTGTACAGCAACATCCACACATGCCAGAAAACTCTAGAAACTTGAAGCAACTCTCCCATATGGTCTAAAACCTACAGGTGCCTCCCAGGCATCCTGAAGTAATTCAAAGTTGGGACTAATGCTGTTTCAAAGGGCTCCCCATACACTATCAGAAAACAGATATGTAAGAACACATACATTTAAATGAGAAAGGGGGCTGTGGATCTTTTAGATTTAAATGAAGAATTGTATCATGTGTGATAATTACAGCCTTTGCAGGCAGCAAATGCTTCAGTCAAGTTCACGCTCCTTTAATTAAAAGAGCTGTATCTCCTTCCACGTTACACATCCTCATCTAAATAATGAACTTCCAAAGCACATGACCCGATAAATACTGCCTCCGGATTGCACATTCAGTATCTTCAATAAATAAGGCTATACTTGCAACTACTAACTAGTTATGAATAGCAGTTTAAAATAACAAAGCAGCCATTCAAATGCAAAGCTAAAATGGCATTTCAAGTGGTAAAATTGTTTGAAATTGTCACTAATGGGAGCCATTCTGCTCCAGTCAGCAGCCTGTTGTCACAGAGCTGGACACCCCAGAGACTCCTACCTCTCCATCACACTGAGCTCAACTTGGCCCTTGGGTTCAAGCTAATTGGAGCAGGAGATGGACGGCCAGAGCACGACCTCCTCGGCTTTGTTTACGGAGGAAGCTCTTCTCATTAGATAGCTGGATGAGTCTGCACATTGCTGGGAGACAAATATATGGACTTTCACTTGTAGGTCAGCAGTTCAGATCTGATGGGGATGAGTAATGACAAGCTAATTGATCTCAGATGGCCGTTTGGTGGTCTCTGCAAAATGAATTTGGTGATCTGGGTTCACGTCTCAGGGGATGAGCATCCACGTCGTAGAAAATCGGCACTGCAGAACACCTCTGCAAGGGCGAGGGCTGGAAGGAGATATGGAAAACACCCTTTTCTCATTCTTAGAGGGAGTCCCTTGGTGGCAGGGCTGCAGCACACTGACAGATGGAGTCGAGGGGGTGGCTCTTCCTGAGAAACTCCACAGCAGCTCTGAAGAGCCGGGCTGTGTTTCCTCAGCCGGCCCCTCTGCTCCCAGCAGTTTGCTTACAGCCCCTCTGCGTGCCAGGGAACTCGATGCCCACGCCTAATTGGAGAAACGCTGACGATGTTCGCTTCTCATCAGAAACTACCGTTTGCATTCTGGCTAATAGTATAACCCCTGTCCTTCCAGCACATGAGTTAAAACATGACCCTGTGCAATTCATCTTCCAGCTAATGTTAGTGATTTTTAGCAGCAATGCATTTCTTAAATTGTGTCCAGTGGGGCAGAAAGAGCCTGGAAAACTCCTTCTCTCAGGAGGGTCATTTATTCTGACAGAAATGCTAAAGCATATATCTTTCTGTCACAGCTCTGGCCCTCAGAAGAATTTCTAGATACAGTATTGCTTTTTTTATTTCTTTTGTTTAAACATTATTAATTGCCTCCCCAGCCCTCTTCACTGAAAACAATTGTCTGGGGTCAGACTTGAGGGCTGCCGTTTCCATTCCTGCTATGCACAAAGGACATACAGAACCTTGCTGGAGGAGCTGCAAAGGGACTGATCCTGCTCTCCCACTGCTTCATCCTGGACTCGCTTTTTTAATACCAAAGTTGCTCAGCAGGTTTGCTCACGATTTGCAGGGATAGGCAAACCTCAGCCTCTCCAACAGCATCGACCTAAGGCCAGAGGTACCAAAGCTGAGGGGTGCCTCTCAAAAGGGCTCCAGAGTGTCGGCACATCCCCCTTTTGTAGCTGGACTCGTTGGAGGCGGCAGCTCCGGCAGGTAAATGGGGAGGATGTGTCTGACCCAGCGGGCATGGCCAGCCTCACGGGAGTGTCTCTTTGGCTTGTCCCCAAGGGAAGCTGCCTTGGAAAACTGGCAAATACTCCAAGGAGGAAGTCTGCGCTGGTCGGTGGGGAGGTGAAGCACCGGCTTTGTTCTCCGTCCCAGACACAGCGCGGGGCCTGGGGCGAGCCCCGGGGCTCCCACCCGGCCGTGCAGGCAGGTGCGGGCAGCGGCTGTGCCCAAACACAGCCCGGGGGCCGGGCAGGTCCGGCCGGGCAGGAGCAGGGATGGAGACACCCAGCACGATGAGATGGCACCGGCTGCCCTTCTCCCCGCGAAATCCTTTGCACCCCAAAACGTGAAGGATAGCGAGCAGTTTGTTAGTGATGGGAAAATGCACGGGGGTGCTCCGAGGGAAAGCACTGAAGGAGCACAAAGCGCTGTATTTGCATGCATAATGTCCATGTTTGTTGCTCCCTCCCCTACTCCCCCTCACCTTCCCCTCCCTGCTTCTCCTGCCATAAATTAGGGAACAGGCAGGCGGTGCGCCGCTGCTCATCTGCTGGTAATTTGGTTGGGGCAGGGTGTATCCGTGGCATGCAAATCCGATTTTGCTTCCTCTTCTGCCTCCAATGGGCGCCTTGGCACGCAGCGCTGCTGGCGAGGCCGGCGGTGCGAGCTGCGTGCCCGGTGCCCGGGCCACCACAATTCCTCGTGGCTGAGCCCAGGCGAGGCCAGGCTGGCCAAGGACGATGCTCCAGGGGCACGGAGCCAATGAACCAGGGCCCGCATTGCTTCCTCCCCCGTGGCGAGTGCGGTGGGGCTTCCCAGCCACTCCTGTCCCTCTTGGAGGGCACTGGCCAGACCTCACCATTCACAGAATGTTTTAAATTAGGAGGAGGGCTTGGTTGGGACACAGCATGGAGCACTGAGGCCATTCCTCCTGGCCCTTCCCCAGCTTCCCCACCTGCTTTTGGGGCATGCAGGGATGAACGGGAGGACAGCCTCACACTCAAGTCATGGGCTGTCAGGTTGACAGCCCGCTTTCCCCAGGAAATCAGGACTGCCATGGTCCCTCTGTGCAGGCTTAATCCTGTGCCAGCTCTGGCCAGGATTTACACCAGTAACAGCTTACTCCAAGTGAGAAAACTTCCTGCTTTCTTGGCGAGTGCCAGCACAGGGTAAAGACTGGCCAGCAAAATCTGGGCATCAGCACCAACTCTGCAGATCATATTGTGGATCACATGTGGATGGGACTGGGACCCTTTCAGGGGTTGCAGTGGACTGCAAGGCCTGGGCAGAAGAGACCTGAGCTCCTGGTGGGCAGCAGGCATGGGAAATAATGCAGGGAATCATAATTGCTCTCTAGATCTACTGCATCTTTATCCTCCTGCTGCTGTGGGTGTTATATTTAAATCAAGGTCTGATGTCAAAAATAGCCATGGCTAATGCCTCTAGGTCCTCCTCCATCCTTTCAGCAGATCTTTCATCCAGCAGTGAACACATCCCTTCCCATGCCCTGTGGGACAGCATCTAAATGAAAACCCCACCCTGCACTACTGCATCCTTCTCTAGGGTCATGCCAGCCATATGCAGCTGGTGCTTTTTCCTTTCCAGCATGCAAAGGGCAAGCTGAACTAAGTGTCAAGAAGCCTGGCAAGGAAATATTCCATTTATTTGCCCCCAAGCATCCCAAACAAGCCCTTCCGTAGCAGTGGCTGCTCACTACCCCCATCCCAAAGCATCAGCTGCAGTGAGCAGCAGCATGCCTATCTACAGGCTGTGGGATGTCTGGTAGGAGAGAGCACATAGGTGTGTGCTCTTTATCCTCCTGCCTCACTGAGAAACATCCAGCCTTCCCGCAAGGCCACACTCTCTCATCTCAGTGCCTCTGCTGAGCTCGCGGCGCGGTGGCAACACACGACTTGCCACATGAAGAGGATGCAGCACGCCTGGTCCTCCTCCACGGGAGGAGGGGAATGTGAAGAGGTGTTTGATAATCCGTGGGGTTTTGTGACTCTCAAAGCCCCCACAAATCTCAGCTGAGAATCTGCCAGTGCATTTGCTTTGGTGTTGGGTTCAGGACCTAAAGCTTTGACACCATCCCTTTCATGCAGCATCTTGTACCCCTTCACTGAAGCTGCTCCCTCAAAGCTCGTGGTTCGGCACTGTGTGACACCAGCCTGGCAAGAGCTGTCCCCTGCATTGAAACCTTCCTACACACACAAGCACATGTGCTTGTCTTTGTGCTTTCAGGCCCTACTCACCCCTGCAACCAAACAGCACATTTCCAAAATTCCACAGGGTGCATTTGATTCCTAATGAAGTCCCCACACACAGACCCCAGAGACTCCTTAGGCTGCTCTATGTTTACATCCAGGCTTTTGGAATAGAAAGAAAATTCCTGCTCCAAGATCCATACATGAGTCCTGCTGTGGATGAGACCCCAGCTTCCCCTTCCTACAGGGACCCTGGGCCCAAGCCCACTGCACAGCTGGGTGGAAGGGCAAGGCCCCCAAGGGGACATCCCTGGGGCTGCACATCCCTCAGGAATGAATTCTAAAGGTCATTTTCCCTTGGAATAAGGGAAGTTCTGGGTTTGGTACAAGAGAAGTAGGTGCCCATGTGAGCAGTGTTAGCCCTGTGTTGGAAGGAAAGCCATTGCCTGGAAAACACCTACAATACAAGAACCAGGTTTATTTTCTATGCTGTACATTTTTCTTCATAGTAAGGCCAGGGATACATTTTTCATGCATTGTAGAGAGGCAGATTTTGAGAGTTGATGTTTGGAAACATTGAAAATGCAATGATTTTCTAGTGAAGGCAGGAATCTCTGTGCAATAACTGTGCAAAAAGAGCTTGAGTCCATTGGAGGGAGAGGGAGCAAAGGTTGTCCTCCCAGTTCCGAGGAGGTTCAGAACTGGTGCCCACTGGAGCTAACTGGGCAGCTCACACTCATTTTGGACAATCAGCAGCAGCTCTCTGATGGCTCATGGGCTGGATGTGGGCTGTCAAATGTTACAGAGGACCCTATGCTGGTCTGCTGCCCTGTTTCCCCCAAGAGCTACAGGGGAGGGAGGAAAAGGCTGTGTGGGTCTGAGATGTTTTCCAACCAGTTTTCCTGCCTGGCCAAATGAAAAGAGCTTGTTTCTAAATGATAACATGTGGCAAGTCATCCTGACTACAGATGGGAAGAGCCCAGCACGATTTTCCGCAGGACGTAAGCCTTGTCCGGGTGTTTCCCAGCACTGGAAATATCACCTTCAGATCAAAAAAGTAACCTCACAGCCCAACACAACTCAACAGCTGATTCATGGCATGGAAAAGCCAGAGCTGCTCATCAAAAACAAACTTAAAAATAACACTGTGGTTGATGTTCTCACAGTTAATAAATATTCCCGCTCACTCCACAGTTGGGGGGGATTTTTTCTTGCAGGGGAGGGGGGAAGTGGAGAAAAGCAGGATTGTAAGCTCTTTATTTGTGTTAAATGCAAGGAAGAAAACCCCACCCAGCAGCTCTGCATCTGAAGCTGCCTGGCCTTCGTTGCTGGAGGAGGAACCAGCTCTGCCCTTTGCTCCAGCATCCTTCTGCCAGGCTTCCAGTGCTGCCTGCCTTTTCAGGCTCTCAGCCAGCCCTGCAGCCTCTCACTGGTGCATTATTCACCCAAGCTCTCCCAGAGCAGGCAAACCATGCTGGCTGTACCTGCACACCACAGCGTGCCCTGGTTTCTGGCGGGGTTTTACACCCAGATAAAAATCGATTGCTGTTTTATATCAGAAATCCCCATGGCTGCAGCTCTCCACCTTCCCACAGGCAAAATAAATCACTCCTTAACCCTCCCCACACATGCACAATTGCTTTACACAACAGGGACTAAGCCAGGGAGGAGGCAAGCTGCGTTTGACCACCAGCACGTGCAGCCACGGGGCCCTGGCTCCTAAATCCCTCGGTGCTTTGGCTGCTAATGCACAGCAACCTCGGTGGGCAGCTGATTGCAGTGGCTTCTAGCTCAAATTAGAACAGCAGCTGCCTTGGCCAGTGCTGGAGAGGAACAAATTAAGGTAAGAAATCCTGCTTATCATGTTGGGACATTACGTGCTCGCAAACATACAGCGACAGAGGTCCCTGGGGGAATCTGAGTGTGCAGGTACCAGCTTTGCCAGCCTGGTAGAGGATCTCAGAAGAAACTTAAAAACCCATGTGTGTGACTTGGAAGAAAAGACTCAGTTGCATCACAGCTCAGACCAGCTATGTCTTGTGAAACCAAACCATGATTAAAACAACAGACGTGTTTTGATTGTTTTTTTAATTTTTTTTTTAAACATGCTTTAGATCTCTCATTGAGGAAAGCCGGGACATGACTCACCCATAGCTTCCAGACCTAGGGAAAAAAAAAAAGGGGGGAAAAAAAGAGAAAACAACACTGAAAAAAAAAATCCCCAAACCATTTTCTAACCAAATGTTTGAATGCATTTGTTTTTGGCATGCCCATGGGCAGGCTGCGAGACCAGCCCTGCAAAGCCAGCCCGTTGCCTCACGCAGCTCAACTCGAATTTTGAGTAATCCCCACAAGCTGTTTGATGTGGTTGGGCCTGGCAAGACCTGGGGTCAATACAGGTGAACGGCTGCACTCTGGCTTTCTTCACCTTCTATACAAACTTGCCACCATCTGATGAGTGAGACCTGGCCATCCTGCTGCCACACACTGGAGTAACATGGCCCTCCCCACCACAAGCCTCAGGAAAGTCAGGATCTGCCCTGGGAAGTCTCTGTAGAGGAGAAGTAGCTCTTGATGCTGTTTACTGTGAGTTCAGGGAGGCACCTTTGGCAAATACATGAGTAAACATGTCTAATTGTTGGTTGCAAAGTCCCCCGAGCATCATTTAAACTTAGCCCAAAAGGACCCCGGGCTCCACCTCTGCATGGGCATGTTGGGCATGTCCCTGCCTGCTCCTGTCTTCCCTGAGCACAGGGGGGACACAGGGCGCTCCCAGAGCACAGCGGCCACACATGGGCTGCGTGAGAATTAACGTGGAAAAAAGGGGGAGAAAAATCTTGGATATTTCAAAATCCTCTGTAAGGCTTCTGAAGATCTCATACCAGCAATTGAATAGAACATCGCAGGAATTACCTCCAGTAATAGGTTGGTCTTGGCTTTGACATTGCCTTTAGCCCCAAGCTCCCTATTAAGCAGTCCAAAGCCCACAGAAGCTCTCTTAATGGATTATTTCTTAATAAAGCAACCCAATATATTTTCTCTATAGATTCTGGCATTCTCAACATCAGCCAACATTCCTGGAGAGTGCTGGGGGTGTGTGTGGGGTGAGCCCTTCTGTGGGCAGCTGAGGATCCCAGTCCTGAGCTCACACACCCGCTTCCCTGCAATGGAAATTAGGTTTTTTCGTGTGTGAGTGGGTTGTATGAGAAAAAAGAGGTTGGAAAGGAGAGGAAATCCAAGCTCTGACAGATGGAAGTGGACTGTAAATCTCACACCAAGAAGAGTGTTTGATCCATCACCAGGAAGCAACTTTGGAGGAGGAAGGCAAGGGCAATGCTCAGTGCCTGGGGGTAAAAATCAACCGATAAACTGATAAACCCACCAAACTACCTGGAGGGTTTTGCAGAGGGGGGCGATGCTGTGCAGGGCCAGGAACTGAGGAAGAGCAGAAACCCCAGCAAGCCAGCACACAGGGGGAACTATTGGCAATCAAGAAGGATGCTTCACCAGCTGAATGCTTCTTGAGCTGTAATCATCCTTCTTTTCCAGACAAGAAAAAATACCTCAGAAGATCTTCCTCGCCTCCAAGCCCGGTGCCTTTGCTTGCTGGATCTATATCAGAAGACTGTAGTACTCACCCAGGGGTTTTTATTTAGCGTCCCTGCCTTTGTGCCAGCAGACCTTGCATGGCAGGTTCAGTCACTTTCCATGGGGCCTTAAGAATTCAATTTTGCTTTTAAATTTGCTGCCTCTAGGCAAGATGTAGCAAGTTTTTATGTGCATGGTGCCTCTTTGTCTGCATACTGGTCTCATTCCTAACAAGGAGAAGGAAAACAAAAATTCTGTCTCTCTAAAGGATGCTATTGTGTGAAATTATTAAGTAAACAGGGGAGCTGGGGTGGGATTTGCCCAGGCTCATGTGCTGTGAGGGGCAGGGCTGGCCAGAGCAGAGCCTGGGTTTCAGTCCCCTTTTTCAGCAACATCTCTTGCCAGACCCAGCTTTCATAAGAGTTCATTTTCAGAGTTACTCACTCAGAGCAGAGAGGAGCAGGAATGCTCCAGCCCTGCATCCCACTCCCAGCACCATCCACCTTCCCTGCGGGGAGGTTTTGGCATGAACTCCCCCACTCATTTCTCTCTTTACTGCTGCCAGAGACCCAGCCAGCGATAAACAGCAGCGGGTGCCTTTTAATTAACATCCCCATTTCAAGGCAACATATTATTTTCATTAAAATCAATAAATAGTCTCTGCTTGGACCTTTTTGTATGCCTTATATTTAAAGCAAGTCAAACCCTACCCCTGGCATCTGGATCCCATACTTCCTCCACAGGATGCTTTGCTGCAGAGGCTGCACCTGAGCAGACTCGACTCACAGGATGGGGATTTCTCAGTAGGAAAGTCAGCAGCAGGTCAGATGTTTTGGGAGATGCTTCTCCCTGTGAGAGGAAGTTACTATTTCAGGTACAACAGAGCACAGAGCTCAGGGGGCATTGCTGTGCAGCATCCCTGACAGTGTCCCATCCTGGAGCAAATCCCTTCCTGCCTCACATGGACCCTTCTGCCCTGGGGCAGCTCTGGGCTCATCTGCACGACAGCAAGTGACTCTTTCCTTCCTAAACTGAGTGCTGTTAAGTTAGGCAGGCTGACCCGAGTTAGCCAGGCCTAAATCTGCAGTACTTTGGGATCAGGGCTGAAGGAATGGCGTGAGTGAAAAATCACCCAGCAAAAAGCAGGAATGAGGGTACTGTGTTGGTAAGAGGTGAGTTCTGGTGTGCCAGGCTGGACATGGGGGGCTGCACGTGGTGCAGAGGTGCCTGTGAGTGTGGCAGTGCACAAGGGCACCGGGGTGTGCATGCATGGATAACTGTTCTCCCTTGCAAAGCAGGAAAAAGGCTGAGCAGGGTCTGTCCCAGAGCAGCCATCACAGCTGATCTCTCCAATGTGCTCCCAATATGTTCCAGCACCATGTCCCCAGTGCCATCTGGGCAGGCCTGCCAGGGCACAAAGAGGCCTCAGTCCCTTCCCTGCTTTCACTGGCCATTCTTCAATCCCCTTTTCCTCACAGTAAAGTCTACTTCCACACACAAAGCCTCAGTTTGTCCTTGAAACTCCCTGCAGAAGCACTGCTGTCCTTTCCTACACGCAAGGGGCCAAAGCACCATGCAGAGAGATTTCCCCCATTGAGATGAACGCCACCCTGGGAGGTTTCCCATGGCCACACAGCAAACAGACCACCCCACTGAGCCCTATCATTCCCATCTCCTCCCGGGTCACCCTGACCCCCAGGCTCATCCTTGCCTGCTCCTGTGTGATGAAGAGAAATGCCTTTGCTGCAGTGGCTTTGGCAACGACTGTTATCCCGACGACTTTTCCAGGAGAGCTGGTGAATGAGATGTTTGTCTCCTGCCTCTTCACAGTTTATCCAGCCAGGTTTATTCTCAGGGAGTGGCTGGGGTTTGTGCCGCCCCAGCCCGGGAGCTAGCTTGAAGGGATCCAGTTCCCAGGGACAAAATAAATCCATTAGTTGAACATGATCCCTGTGCAATGCGGCACCCTTGGACTCCACCCAGCACAGAATTTTCCTCCAGTTTGGGGCTTTATTGCAAATCTGTGACAAAGCCTGGATTTGTCAGATGATTAAATTTGACTCCAGTATCAAACATAACCCAAACACAGAACCCACCCCAAACTGAGCTACCAGGTGATCTCCAAGCCCTGCCATGCCAGGCACATGTTGATTTAATGGGGGGGCCGCAGTGGTTAGGCACAAGCTGCTCAGGCATTTTGTGGAGGGGGATAAATAAATGCAGGGCACCCACTGACTCTCACCAGATGACTGCTGTAGGACCTCAGGGTCAAGGCATGCTTCCAGACTTCCTGAAACCTCATGGAGCTGCTCTGTTAAACACTGGTAAATAGCAAAGCTACTGTCCCTCATTCCTTGCTGCTGGTAGGGACACATCCTGCCGTCCCTTTTGGCAGGCACGTGTCTGGGAGTGCTGACGGCCTTGCTTTGCCCTCAGTGGGTCTCACAGCTTTGAAAAAGAAGGTCTCCCAGAACTTGCCTTGTCTTACAGACCAAACTTGAGCATGTGAGAGCTTATTCTGCCTTTGGTTTCATATTTTGATCAAAGCAAATCTTCGGAGGTCTCCAGACCCTGGAGCTGGGGATGGAAACTCACCACAATGCTCAGAAGCTCAATTGGCCATCAAGTCCAGAGAGCTCCTACAGAGCTGTGTCCACCCACAACCAGGACATCCCTGCATCCAGCACCCCTGCTGCCAGCACCAACTGCAAAGAGGGAAATTTGGTTCCTTGTCACTGATGATATCAAAACAAATGGATTTGTATAAAATGCACTCAATGCCATTCATGGCCTCAGCAGCAGCCGGCTGCCTGCCCAGGAGAGAATATGTTATAATGACCTAATTTTCTAGCTTGGATTTAAACCAAATGGTCACCTGCACATAGAAGTAATGATCACAGGACAATCTGGTGCCCCTTAAAAACTCCCAGCTCTAATCCAAGCCCGGCGTGCAGACGTGACCCAGGGGGCAGCCAGGCGTGCTGACTGCAGCCGTGCCGGAGGCTGAGGGCTGAGCCCTGCAGCGATAAAACCCGACTTACTGGCGGTTTCTTGGCTGGGCTTCTCTTGAGCAAGGAGTGTCTGAAGTGGGGTTTCTCACAGTGCTATTGTCCCTTGAAAGCCGCCATCCAGCTTTAGTCCACAGACACTGCCTCGCTGAGGCGGGCAGCCCTGGCATCCAGCCCGCAGGATCTCTGAGCCCTGCCATCCAGCCCTGCCTGCTTCCTGCTCCTGCACGGGGCTGGGGAGAGGGACATCTTCTGCAGCAGCAACTGAAATCTATCTGACATTCAAAACAATGTCTGGAGCTCATTAGAGCAGCAATCCGCAGATTGGGCATCAGGCACTTCTGAGGGATCACACAAAGGCGCTTCACGGGGGTGTGAGCTCACGTCAGCGCGTTTTCTTCACGGCCCAAATTATTACAGGATCCAGATGTGCTCAAAGGCGCATCTGCAGCGTGTGTAAAGCCCGTAGGCTCCCCAGCCCTTTCCTAACCCTGCTGAGGCCATTCCTGCCTGCTGTGCTGCCCAGCACACAAGCATTCCCCTGCCTGAGCCCTGCAGAAAAGCAACAGGACCTGAAGACAAGTCACCTCAGGAGTGAGCACTATTATAAGCAGGCATAATCTTCAAACCAGGCTTAAAGTTAAACCTGTTCTTGAATGTCATGTGGCTACAAAGCAGCCCTGGGCTCATGGAGAATGGGCTGGTTTCCTTCCTGGCTGCACCCACTGCAGGGCTTAATTGAATTACAGCAATTGAGGGACATCAGTGTTGCTGCTTTCCATAGTTCCAAGCTCAGTCCTCCAGCTGGAACACCAGTTCCTTCCCAGCAAAACCCCATAGTCTGGTTTGCAGAAGCACCAGTCAATACAAAACCCTTGCAAGCCGCTGAGCAGCCCTGAAGTCGCCTTCAATAGAAAGGGGGGACAGCTTCCCCTCCATGCAGGGATCCACTTCTCCTGCCATCCTCAGCAAAATTCCCTGAGCACTCCATCTACTCACGGGCCCGAGTCCTTGTGCACCTAATGATGCTTGTGTAACGTGGGCCGAACACATCCCGTCCTTGTCAACAGGTTAAGCCTTGAGAAATTTAGTGATGTTGGAAAAGAGCTGCTTGTGAACGGAGCCCCGTTGGATTAGTCCAAACAAAACACATGTGATGGATTAAAAATAAAAATGCTATTAAATTCTTTCAGGATGTGAAATTTAACAAAAGGCCTGTTGTGCACAGGATGGAGGGGAAACGCCAGAGCTGGGACCGGGAACTCACTTAGCCAGGCAGTTTTGGAAGGACCACCTTGGATTTATTTTGCCCCACTATAATTGGATTTCACATGCAGGTTTTGTTCATGGACTAATCTATTAAAACCTCTGTCTTGTCTCCCCAGGTTCCCCTTGCCCCAGACTTCCACAGCAGGCACTCCAGGGCAGGCTGGGCATGAAAGCAGAGCTCTCCCTCCCTGCCCGGGAAGCAGTGACCTTTCCCAGCAAGCTGAAACAAAACCCGACAAATTCCAGAAAGTTTCAAAATCACGACGGCAAAACCCCAGAGCATCGCCTGGGAGCAGAAAAGCCCTTTTCAGATCAAGACTGGAAGCTTTTCGGCTCTGATTCCCAAATGCTTCTGTCCAAAAATCACTATATTTTTCCTTTTTTTTTTCCCCAAGGGGAAATCTATGACTCCACCAAAGCCACATGTGGCACAAGGGTATTGTCAGGCACCACAGCTCAGAAGGCAGGATAGAGATGACCCATCGCTGCCCTGGCAGCACTTCTTGCTCCCCCAGGCTGCTTTCTGCCCCTCTCGCTCTGTGCCCAGTTCACATAATCCCTGCTTCTTGTGCCGGCTGGCTGACAGGAGCCTGCCAAGCTGGAAAAGGGCCCGGAGCCCTGGCCCACCGCAGCTAATGCAATATTTACTGCTGCGGAGCAGCGCTGGAAGCTGCCGAGAATGGGCTGCTTTGTGCGGGGCAGCTGTGGGAGGGTGGGGGTTCCCGGGGGTCCCCCCACCGCCCTCCTGCTCAGGGCATCTGGGGTGAAACCAAAGCTTCCCGGGGCACAGGGAGCTCAGCCATGAGCTGGACGTGGGCTGCAGGACGTGTGCATGAGAGTGTCAATGTGTCCAAAGGCCTCTCCACAGGGCCATCTGGGGACACGGGGACAGTCTCGTGGTGTGGGGCAGCTGGGTTACTCTCCTGCCAGCATGGCTGCTCAGATCCTTTCTTCTTGGAAAGATGGCAATAAAAAGTGGAAAAGCGGCCTGATTTTGCAGGATCTCGATTTGCAGGAGTGAGGAGCCATGGAGTGTGTCCTGCTGGGGAGGGCCTGGTAGGGAGATGCCC
The DNA here is from genome assembly GCF_049639895.1 of Pseudopodoces humilis. Classification (NCBI taxonomy): domain Eukaryota; kingdom Metazoa; phylum Chordata; class Aves; order Passeriformes; family Paridae; genus Pseudopodoces; species Pseudopodoces humilis. The sequence goes on along the minus strand of NC_142213.1, from coordinate 8,411,162 downwards.
CCACTGCATGCCAAGAGCCCTGTATGGAGACTCTTTTTGTTAATAAAGAGCAGCTTTTGTTCAATCTCCTGCTTTTTCATCAGAAAAAAAAAAAAAAAAGCGTTTTCCAACAGCAACAGGCAGAGACCTGAAAACTGCACTCTTCTTCTCAGGTAGCTGTATTTTATTGACCAGTTTTACTGAGAAATTGTCCACAGGACTGAACTGGAGCTGCTCCAGTGACCTTTGTGGGTCACTACTGAGGATGCCTTTGGCCCCAAGAGCAAAAGCATTGCAATTTCATCAGATTCAGCTGCCATGTTTTTAAACTGGGGGAAGGTGCTGAGTTGAGCTCTTGGGAAAACCCAGGCTGAGGGAAGTAGAGTGCCTTGGGAAAATCTGGCTGGGACATGTGCTATCTTTCCAAACTTGGCATGGTGCCCCCCTGAAGATCTTGCTCTGGGATGTATCTGAGGTCAGGGAGGCAATTGTGACACAGGAAAGGCCATTCCCCCCAGTGTCTCTGGGGAACGTGGGTGATATGGGGGGCTGGACCCCTGAAGCGAACTGCTCATGTGAGAGCTTTGAAAGTGATGGGATCATCTGCATCCTCACTGTGGAATGGCTGCAGCAGTCAGACAGCCTGTACTCACCACTTCACCAGCTGGTTAGTGCTGAGGAGTTAAACTGAGCTGAGAAATACAGCTGGGTGGTAGGGGCTGCTCAGCTTCCATTCATGTTTCTCTGTAGTCAGTAGCTGTTATTCCTCCTGCAACAGCCACTTGCTCTGCCCCTAGTAGGCACCAGGCAAAATACTCATTTGCAAGGTCATTACCAGTGTGCTAATAACTTAATTCTGCCTCTGTGGCCCAGGCTCGCAGCCGTGTTTTCCAGCGGGGCAGGCTGGATGCTCCAGCCTTTCCTCTTACTCCTGCTACAGGTGGAAGGGAATGGCTTCTCCAGCACGAGTCCATTTGGTGCTAAAAACAGGAAATCAGTTTTCTATCGATTGGCATTTCTCTTAAAGTATTCTCGCAAGTGCTCATTAAATTTTCATTCAATTATCCCGGGCCACGTTGTATTTTCTCCCCCCGTCCTTTTCAGAAGGAATAGGCGATAATGGAGGCATCCATCCCTCCCACGGAAACAGTTCGAGCTAATTTAATCAAGGAAGGCAAATCTTAATAAAGGAGGAGGGAAGAGCAGTCCTCCTACCAGGATGGCTGATGGTATAATGACCTGTCTTCTGAAGAGCAGCGTAGCCAAAGCTCTGCTGGTGCCATTAACATTCGATATATCAGAGCTGAAGGTATCAGTGAGAGGAAAACAACATCATTAAGAAGGACACTCTGATGCTGGAAGGGAAGGCACATTTATATTCTGACAGGGAATTATCTAGGCAGCAATAATAATAGCAGGAGTAATAACTATAATAATAAATCATTATCACTTGGCATTGCTGGCTGTAGTGGGACCCAAGGGTGTGAAATGGCTCTGGCAGAGTTAAAAGGGTGAGTGGTAGACCGGAGCATCAACAGGAGAAGACAGGTCTGCAGGGTGATCTGGGACAAGTCCCTGTTTGCTCCTGCCTCAGTTTACCCTGCTGCAAAGCTGGTTTGGATTTGCTCCTGCTCTGCCTGGAAGAGCTCTTTGCTGCAGGAACACCACACTGGGTGCAGAGGCCCCAAGGACAGCCCAGTCTTTGCTCAGCTCATTGCATGGGAACAAGAGGGATGGTGCCAAATCCAGACCTTGTCCGAGCTTGAAGGTGAGCTTGTACTTGGAGCCTTTTCAGATCTTCACATAAAACCTCAGGAGAACGTTTATCAAAAGGCTTGTGACAACAGCTCATCCATCTGCAAGGCTGACAAACCCAGCCAAACTATATTCCAGACTTGGCTCCAAATGCCACACGTCTGACCCGCCTGTGAGGACCTCGCATTTCAGACAGCCGTGTTGTTCCTCGGTGCAGCACCTCACGGGGTCATGTCTGTGTGGCACCATGGTGCACGTCATCATGCACGAGCAGTGTTCAGTCTCAGGGAGATACCCTCACTGCTATCGCTGCCTTGGGCAGGTCTGGCCCTCGGCAGAGACGGGTGAGCAGGGGAGAGCTGGGCTCTGGCTGATCCCCACAGCATGTCTGAGTGGTTTCATGCGAGGGTGGGAGCCTCGCTGCATACGCCACCCTTTATCTGGGTTTCAACACAGCCTTTGATAAAGAACCACAAGGCAGACGGCGGCGGCAGCTGAAAGGGTTCGGGGATCAAGGAAGCAAAGGAAGACCTGGCTCCAAATCAAAAGGACCTTGGTGGCTGTACTGAAGGGTCAGCTCCTGAGATGGGATGAGGATGTTCCCTCCTCTTCAGAGCAGGGGAGTGGAAGGGGAGAGGGGAAGTGAGGTTGCAGTATTGTTGTGCACCCTCCTTGCACATATTTTGCTGCACTCGTTCCCTTTGCTCTGCCTCCTGCAAAGACAAAATTTACTTCCAGCAATGGTTTGTTCTGTCCAGCTGGGGCAAGGAGAGAGGAATGCCATACATCCCATAGGGAATTGGTGCTGTCCCACAGCATGTCCAGCTCCCCTGCAACTCACCCATCCCCTTCACTGTTGTCCCAGGTATGCTCTTGGCAAGTGTGAGCCTTGAAAGGAGGGAAGAGATTCAGAAACTCAGGATGTGCTCAAAGCAAATAAGTGTTTTAGCTGAAGTGCTGAGAGCTCTTTCCCTGAGTGCTTGCGGTAAGCTCCATTACCGCCGGGGCTCGGGACCTTCCGTGATGTGCAGGCGGGGAGAACGCTCCTTTAACGCCAGATTGGAGCTGTCTTTCGTAATGCAATTATTCCTCAATTGTCTTGAAATGGAACACAATTAGGAAAGGAAGAGGGGGGAGAGTGTGCAGTGGTAGTTGGGTTCTGTAATGCATGGGCTGTGCTGGCACTGTGGGGATGCTGGACACAGCCCTTGGCCAGGGCCACAGGCCGTGGGGCGTCTTCCCCACACAGAGCTGGCTGAAGCCTTTACCTTAACAGTGAGGAGTAAAGAGGAGGGTTTGGGTTCTTCTTTTCCCTTTCATCTTGAAAAATAATTAGGCTCAAAAATGTTTCGGAAGGGGCTTGCAAGCTTTAAATCAAGCTTCTGAAGAGCCTTATCAAAGCAGCAGCATCTCCATCTGCGGAACTCCCCCGGGTTACAGAGCTGTGCCATCGTCCCTGGATAACCCTTCCTGGCCAGAGGGATCTGAGGCCAGGATGCAGGGATCGTAAAATCACAGAATAGTTTGGGTTGAAAGGAACCTTAAAGGTCATCTTGTTCTACCCCCCTGCTATGGACAGGAATACTTTCTATTAAAAGCATGGAGAATCCATCCATGGGTGGAAGTATCCAAAAATCCAACAAAGAGTTTCCTTCCTAGGACTGATTCTGAAACCCCTGCTGGTCCATGTTGTCCCTATCTTGTACCCCTGTGGGCAAAAGGTTTATTTAAACTGATGATTAAATGTAGCCAGTGTTGAGGGCTGAAGGATGGAGGAGAGTCTGTGGGGTTTGGGGGGCTCCACATCCCTGGGTATGGAGGTAGAGAACACCCCCAGAGCTCTCTCTGACTCTAAAGCTTTAGGGCTTTCACTGGCAGGGGAACCACGGGGCTCCTGAACCATGGCTGGCTTTGCTTCACCCATCCTTGGACAGACACCCCCCAGACAGACAGCTCACGAGTTTCTGGGAAATCTTAGCCATGGAAAAAAAAAATTCCCAGTCCTGAGTGACTCATGGGGGAAATAATTGCCTACACTGCTTGTTTTTCTTCCTACTTCTGCCTAAAGAAACCATCATCTCCAGTGCCTGGCACTGGGACACCACAACTTTCACCATTTCCCTTTGTTTTGTCTGAATTTTTTCACTCTGGGAGGATGGGGTGGGGATGTGGGGGGGTTGTTTCTCCCACTGCCAGAGCCCCCCTGCAGCAGAGCAGGGCTGGGGATGTGCCTGCTCCCCAGAGGAGTCACGCCACTGTGCAGATTCTTTGGTGGCTAGAAAGGGTTGTGCTGGTGGACAAAATCTCTCCCTTCACCCCATGCAGTGATTTCATGAAACCTGGGGGAGCATGATCACCCCTGGGGCTGATTCTGGATCCCACTGTGCCCGTAACTTGGGCTGGAGTGGGGGCAAGAGCCACAAGTACTGCACACATCCCTCCCCAGGAAAGCACCAGCTTTCTTTTTCTCCAGGATTGAGACTGGAGAAAGAAAACAAAAGCTTTATAGGCAGCCCTGAGCTCACATGCCCACCTCTCCTACATCAGGGATGCCTAGCGAGAGCCCAGCCCCAGTGCCCTGGCTGGACAGGGACTGTGGTACCCCAGCACCCACCACAGCCCCATGTCCTCTGAACCCCCCCTCACCACTATAAAAGCTTTGCTAAATCAGATCTAAACCAGGCCTGGAAATTCCTTTGGCATGAGCTGAGCAGGGGATTTCAAACCACATATAGTTATTTCATTGCAACGCCTGTGCTTTCTTTTAAATATATATATGTGTTTTGATTTGGGGAGGGTGGGGGTTCTGTTGCTTTCCCAGTCTGTGGGTTTTGTAGAGTCCCCATCCCGATGCTGCTCAGCATTCCGGGGCTGCCCCACTCCCATACAAAAAGCTTTTTCCTTCTGGCTGCTGGCTCATTAATACAGCTCAATTAAAGCTTACTCCCCTGGTGTCCGAAGGTATTGGATTCCCAGTCCCTTCTCACCCTGCTCCACTGTTGTGGGCACAGTCCTACTGAGTACCAGGACTGTCACCCCTCTCTGGGTTAAAAGGGGTTTTTGTGGAGATTTTTCCCTCTCAGGCTTGGGGAGCACGGATTTCTTACTGGAACCACACTGCTGCAGAATAGAGACCCATAACCTTTGTCTTGGCTTTACCTCATGACTTACAGAGCACATGTAAACACACAGCCTGGCTAAGTGAGGCACATGGGGTTGGTCACCCCACAACCACCACCCTATTTCCCAGGGGGATATCCTCCTAGAACTGCCACAGGGGCATGAAGCAGCTCTGAAACCACCAGAGATGGAAACTGGGCAGGCAGGAGAGTTTTTCCAGGGTGGGATTAAGATATAATCATTTCCATCAGAGCCCCTGCCTACCATGGCTGGCCAGGGCTCCTGTCCCACAGCCCTCTAGTCCCCTTCCCCTGCTCACCTCCATGGCAAACACTTTCACAGGGAGACACTGAGAGCTTTTAATAGAAAATCAGAAGTTTAAATTGGCACAGCAGCAGCTGCAGCAGTGCTTGGGGCCATGCTGTGCTGACAGTTTATTTAAGAGAAAAGGAAAAAAAGAATAAAAGGAATAATAATAATATTGAACATGCAAAGCAGAGCAAGGGAGAAGGGGGCTGTTCCAGCAATGTTTCTCATTTCTGTTTGGGGAGACTAAAGAAACACTACTCCCAGGCTCAGAGTAATGGGACATTTAAAGTTTAAATTGCATTGCTTTGCTGTTTGACTAGCAGAAGTTTGGGTTTGGGGACTGGGCATGGCTGTAGAGGTGGCATTGCTCTCTGGGCTGGTGGCCCAGAGAACACCAAGCAAGATCCAAAACCCAGGGGCTTCTCTTGGGATGTTCTTCCACAGCTCCCCAGGGCAATGACTTAAAATATTTCCTTTCCTCCACAGGGAAAGATGGCAGGAAGTCCCCAGAAGCTCACATGGGCAGGATTTACCCTCTTCCCTAATTTCTAGACTGCCAGGCAGGTTTCTGGTAGCAGAGGGCTCCTTTTGAACAATTTCTTGTTGTAGCAACCACAAATGAGAAGTGAGGAGGAGAAAAATGGGATGAACTGCTTGCTCCATTTGCTTTGACAGCATGAAGGTTCCCTGGTTGGGACAGGTTGGGGGCTGGAGAAGCAACAGGGAGGGATGGGGCTGGGTATTGGGGGGCTGGGTAATGGGGGGAGCTGGGCAGGGTGCCAAGCATCTGTGCTTCCATGGAGGGGAAAGACTCTCCGAAGGGATTTTCCTTTGGAAAGGGTTCTATAATTGCCTGGTTACAATTATTTCCTACAGTCCCTAGCAGCCCTGCCCCAGCTCAGCATCCCCCCACTATGGATCTGAAAATCTCCACCCCAAATATTTAACATCCAGCCTGCTACTGTTTTTCTGGTAGCAAATTCCTTCCCAAATCTCCCCTGCAATTTGTGGCAGGCAAACCTTGTTTGAGTTTGAGGATTTAGCACATTTTTGCTGCACTGTTTTTTGCAGGGAGGACCTGGGGCTGTCTGGACTGCATTTTGTGTGGTCTGGCCACCCCCAAGCACAGCATCCCACACCCCACCTCATCAGGGGCACCCCAGCATCCATCCTGCCCAGCCCCAGCAGCAGGAAGGCACGGGACCCCCACACCCAAGGACCATCCCCACACCCTGTTTCCTCTGCCTGTGCCCCTGCACATCTGGGGCTGCCACTGAAGCTCAAGGTCGCTGGGCTTTTATGTTGTTCTTTCTTTTTCCATTTTATGTGGTTTGTGGGCATATAATGGAAGGTGAATTCTGGATGGGTTTGTTCTCTTGCCAGCCTGAATTAATAATCCAGTCGGGCTTCTTTCTTTCTTTCTTTCTCTTTTTTTTTTTTTTTTTTTTTTTTTTTTCCCCTGTGGATTTTATTTTAGGCAATGGCAAAGTCACTGGCTGGCAAGGCTGGCCCTCGCACCGGCCTCCGATTGCATCGCTCACCGAAGCACAGCCGCACCCTAGCCCAGGGCAGCAAGAAGCTGCCAGCCCTGGGAAGCATCCAGGGGCTTATCTGCTGGTGGTGCTGCCCCCGGCTCGGCACAGCCGGCAGGGAGGAGCCCGGGAGTGCCCTGCACCTCTGTCCTGTGTCATCTATAGCTTTTTGCTGGAAGAGGGAGTTGAAGGGTGAATTAAAGCCTTTTCCTGCGAGGGGAGATGCTGCCTGTGCCAGTGGCGATGAGCACGCAGGGCTCGCCATCCTCACCAAAAGGCACGGCGCTGGGCGATGAGGAGTTAAAAGCCTGGCCAAGGTGGAGCAGGACCAGAGCTGATCCGGTTCCCCACCGCAGTTTCATCGGCACCCTGAGCCATTCCCAGCTCCCCCAGACAGGTCCCTATGGGGCATCCGAGCCCTGGGTGTCCCCCTCCCTCGCCAGCCGGGGTGTGCTCACTCCCCATCAATCGCAGTGCAGAGAAACCCAGTCCAAGTCCAACCGGGGCAGGAACGTCCCACCTCCGTGTCCCAAGGTGGAGGGGCAGCCCTGGACATCGCCCGCCTCTGGCAGCACTGTGAGGCCCCCCAAGCCCCCCGGCCCTCGCCAGGAGGAGATTGCTGGCAGGAGGAGATGCGGCTCCGCTCCCCGGGGCGCTGGCAGCCTTGGCACCCTCCACCGTGGCTTTGGGTGGCCCTGGCCCACCCAGCCGCATCAGGAGCCTTCCTGGCTGAGCGGCAGCTGTTTGTTCCGGCTGTATCTGCTTTGTCCCCCTGGGCACTCTGCGTGCCCCCTCCTCTTCCTCGTGGGGACCAGGGTGTTGGGACTACAGTGGGGACCCAATCCTTAGCGCACACCAGAGAATCCACATCAGAGGGAATGGGTGGGAGCACCCCCGCACGCAGGAGCAATGCCAGGGAGCTGGGGATGCCCGGCTTTGCCAGGCCTCTGCTGGAGGGCTGCTGGCACTGCCGCTCCTCTTGAAAGATGCTTCCTTTGACACCAGCGGGGCTGTGATGGACGCCCCCAGGTTTGTGCCCCCATCCGTGGGCAGGCATCGCACAGCTGGCTTCAGTCTGGGGGTATTTATTTATACTGGCAAGGCTGAGAGCGCGTTAATAAATTGAGCATGGGCGAAGGGCGGCTGCGGAGGGGCGGGCGCTCGGTGCCAGCGCGGGGCTGACATCGCTGTTCCACCAGCGCCGGGCGAGCAGCCGCCGCCTTTGGGGTGAGAACGCGGCTTCCCGTGCGCTCGCTGCAAGCGCAGCCCGGTGCTAACGAAGCCCCCGGGAGCCCAGGCAGCTTGAGAGCCTGCGGTGAAGAGACAAAAGCACTTGTTGGAAGGGACAGCCAGGTGCGAGCAGCTCTGGCACCGCTCCGGCTCATCGCGGCACGACAGCGGCGCGCTCGGCTGCGCGGTACCGCCGGCGTTTTGCCTCTTAATTATAAGTGACCCCGGGCTGGAACAGCAGTCAGAGGAGCAGCCCTCCCCTCCCCCGGGACCCTCATTAAGCACCTCTGGCTTTACCCCGCCGGGAGCTGCGGTGCGGGAGGCCGGAGGTAGTGACACGGTGCCGGCCGTGTGCGCACCGCTCTGCCCACTCTGGCTGGAGCGGGGGGACAATTCGGAGCTGTACTAATTGGCCCTGTTGCTGCCAAGTTGTGCTGACTGGAGAGTGGAGAGGTCAGCAGATGAGGGTCATCCTCCTCCTCCTCGGAACACAGGGTGCCTGTCCCCAGGGCCTTCTGATTTGCATTTACTTTCGTCCCCGAATCAGGTTCTGTAGCAAGTGAGCTACCAAGGTGATACTTCTCTGTCAGCTCCAGCTCCGGAGAGAGGAAGGATTCAGCAGCCAGACAGGAAAAAATAATTCCTCTCACTGAGCATTTGAGGCCAGATACTCACAGTTTTGGTTATACTGAAGCCTTTTTTTATCTCTGTCCGGCTTAATGTTATTTTCCATAACTTCTAGCTAAGTAGAATCAGGACACAACCCATTAAAGTCACCTTCTGAACTTGCCATTTCCTGAGACCTGAAAAGGGGGGAAATCAGTAAAACCTACAAGTGTATCTCTGCACACCAGGCTGGGCAGCACAAAACAGCCTCATCTACTGTCTGTGGAAAGCTGAGGCTTTGCTGAAAACCAGGGACATTGGTGTAGAAACCTGGGCCTCCAGATGGGCAGCAAGGGTCCACCCCCGAAATTACAGCACTGATGCAGCAGGCTGGGAAAGCCTAGTGAAACACAGCACTCGTCTTTCCCCTCCATGCAGACATCAGATGATTCCCCTCTCTGAGATGAGATACCCAGCTCGCCGCGGGAAGCCACTGGCTGTCAGGGACCGATCCTGGTGGCAAACAGCATCTTTGATCTCGCCGTGGCTGTTACTGGCAAGGCTGCCCTGTGGGGTTGGCTGCGAACGTGGCGCAGCAGGCTCCCTGCTCCCAGCCTCAAATATCTGTCTGTTCCGCTCCGGCCACAAACCCTCCCCCGGACTAGAAAGAGGGAAAATTACATGCTACGATTTGCAGATTTGGCAGAGATAAATCCCCCACGGAAGGCGAGGCTGGAGATGCCAAGGCCGATAGCGCCAGGCTGAGCGTGTCGTGGGAGCGCCCTGTCTCCCTCCGAGCCCACTGCGCTGACACCGGGGCTGTCCTGCTCCCGGGGAGAAGCTGGGAAACTCCCTCCTGCCCCGCTTGGGGCTGGCAGTGGGCCAGGCCCATCCCGTAAAACCCCGAGGGTGGATCACTCCACAGGCAAAATCGTCTTGGATTAAACGTGGGAGAAAAAGCAGAGCAGTTATGCAAAAAGGGTGGCCAATCACATAGTGAGAGTTTGGCTTCAGCTCCTGGGGAGGGCAGCCAGGATCAGCAGCGTCCTGAAGGGGCAGAAGGGACAGAAAGGACAGCCAGCTCCCAGCCGAGCATCAGCAGGGAGTGATGGGGTGGGCACCGGCCCTTCCAGGACGATGCTGGGCGGAAGGGCTGCCGGCTCTCGCAGGCTGTCAGCTGAAAGACGAGAGGAGCCCAGGAAGGGGGGAAAAAAAACCCTGACGTGTGCCATATTTCATAACATGAGATGTGAAACTTTAATGGGCTCTGTGTTATCAAGGAGAACAGGAAGCCCAAACCTGTACGTGGTGCATGAAACGCAACAGCAACACGCGATACCATCACACGCTCCTCCGCCCGCGGCGTCTGCCGGCGGCCCCCGAGGCCAGTCCCGCTCGCCTGCACAGCACCAGCCTTCTGCTTAGCTCCAAGACATGAGATACTGACCTGAAGAGCTGCGACAAAGCAGCAGAGTGCTAAATAAAAAGTGATGATGCCCGAGGCCGGGCTCTGGCGGAGGGCGAGCTGGGAAAGCGCCGAAGCGCTCGGGGCTGGCAGGTGCGGCACCGTGAGTTGTGGCCAGGGCTGTATTTCTGCCTTGCAAAGCTGAGCAGTAAATCCTGGACAGAGGATCTCACGGAGCCACCAAGGGACAGCCACTGGCAAAATTTATGGCTCAAAGGCAGTAGAGACATGCCATAAATATTGGAGGTGTGCAGGAGAGCTGGCCCTGCACTACCCGAGGGGAGGCTCATCCCCTTGCCTGTCCTCTCATTTTGGTTTGGCAGCCAGTGCTCATTGTTGTTAAAATGTCCCACACTCTGGAAGGAGCTGGTACCTGTCCCTGCCAGCACTGGGGATGGCCACAATAGGTAACAACGACCTTGACTCACACTAGCAACATCAGGAATAGAAGAGAGATGAGAATTGGGGTGGTGACATCTGCCAGCCCTCTCCCTTGTCACCTCCACCCATGGCTGGCCTCTCCTGGGGTTTACCCCCCAGCTGCATCCCCCAGGCTCACTCATCATTGACCTCCACCAAAGCCAAACCTTGTGGCTGTTCCCACACCCTAAGGCCAGAAAATATTATTTCACTTGTGTTAGCACTTAAAAGAATAATAATAAATCTATGTATAATAAATATATAATATAATAACAATATAATAAATAAATATAACAATAAATCTGCAGCAGTCACAACCTCTGCCAAGTGACACCAGCAGTGGCCAGTCAGGCTGGGATAGAGAGTAATGTGAGAGCTGAATGTGCCAGCCCTGGGTGGTACTGGGATGGCACTGGGATGGCACTGGGATGGCACTGGGATGGCACTGGGATGGCACTGGGATGGCACTGGGATGGCACTGGGATGGCACTGGGATGGCACTGGGATGCAGGCTGACACACAGGCTGCAAGCACACTGGATCTCATTGCAGGTATGGGAAAATGAGCATCTGTACTTCTGAACAGTGGCCAAGGATTTGGAGAACATTATCAGTGGTCTGAAGGAGGAAAGGGAAAGGTCTCCTGGGAGGATTAACGTGACATTTGATCCCACAGCAGTGATTACACCCTAGGTATCTATGGGCTTGGGAAGAGAATCCAAAAATGGGTTCAAAGGGATGAGGTGGAAAATCCTGTCAGAAATGTGAAGGAATAAAAGCAGCTGAGAGGGGAGAGGGGAACTAAGCAACATTTATCCAGGAGTTAATAATAATGAAGAAATAAAGTTCTGCTGTTGACTTCACTTTGGGACTTTGCCCTGATCCAGGATTTATAGGCCACATATCTTTCTCATTTGGGGAAGAATTTGCAGACCTGTGCCCTTACCCATCGCACGAGCAGCTGTGGGTACCACACATCTGGCTTTCCTGGGCACAGCTGATGCTTCTGCCTGGAAACTACATCGGGAGCAAAATCTGAGCCTGGGATGAGAAGTGATCCCATCCAACAGTGACATTCACCACATTATGATGGGACAGCTACGGCTGTGACCTTGAGCAAACAGCCTGTTAATAGGAAATCACCATTACAAAAAGGAACATGCTCCTCTAGCCCAGAATTCTGATGACGACAGCAGAGCCTCAGTGAGCTCATCCCTACAAAGACGTTTCTGCCCAAAGGCAGAGGTTCATTTACAAAAGTCTGCATGTTCACAAGTCACAGTGAGGAAGAAAAAAGCCATGAAAGAGATTCCAGGAGGGAATGCGGACCCAGCAACGCTTCTGCTGCAGGGCCCGAGAGCGGCACACCGCTCCGGGTCTGGAACCGATCTCAGGTTCCAGAACAACTCCAAAACTCCTAACCCGGCAAGTGAGAAAAGCGCTGCCAGAGCCCGGCCCAGCGCCACTGGTGTGCAGCACGCAGCGAGTCCAGCCCTCGGGCCAGGGGTGTTAATTACACCCAAATCCAATTAACCCCCCCAGCCCCCGGCGGGCGCTGCCCCGCCCCGCCCCCTGGCGGCCGCGCGGGGAGCGGCGCCGGCTCCGCCAGCCCGGGACCCCTCCAGCGCTCCCCCCGGCCTTTCCTCCACGTCCATCAGCGTTTAAAAGCTCTTTAATGTCTGGGGTACTCCCCGCTGAGTTGTAAATAATTTTTTCCAGCACCGAGTATTGTTTACTAACATGTTACTGGGGCCTTCTTTTCCAAAGAGGGATGTGGCTTGGACACGGATGGCGACGGCTCAGCCGGGACTCTGGACCACGTTCAAAGGCTGATCAGACACTCTTTGTAATTAATTTACCATATTCAGAGTGAAACTTCGCAGTTTAGAATCAAAACATTGTCTTCCCTCGGTCCCAATATTTTATTCACCATTTTCTTGTGTTCTATCCCGATTTCAGCCCCTAATCAGGAAAGGGGTTTGGATCTGGGTTTAACACACACACTGCTCATGCTTCAATATTTGCAGTGTTACACCTCAGCATCTGCTGGGGTGGCCCCAGACACCTCAGGAGAGGAAGACTCAGCCCTGCTCTGCTGAGACCCCGCCTGCAGTGCTGTGCCCAGCTCTGGGACCCCAGCACAAGGAGCACATGGATCTGCTGGAGTGAGTCCAGAGGAAGCCACAAAGATGCTCTGAGGGATGGAGCACCTCTTCTTCTGGACACAGGCTGAGAGGGCTACTGGTGTTCAGCCTGGAGAAGAGAAAGCTCAAGGGACAACTTAGAGCCCTTTCAGTACCTAAAGGGCCTTCAAAAGAGCTGGAGAGGGACTTCGGACAGTGGCATGGAGTGACAGGACAAGGGGGAAGGACTTCAAACTGACAGAGTGCAGCGTTAGATTGGGTATTTGGAAGAAATTCTTCCTTGTGAGGGTAATGAGGCCCTGGCACTGGTTGCCCAGACAAGCTGTGCCTGTCCCATCCCTGGAAGTGTCCAAGGCCAGGCTGGACAGGGCTCTGAGCAACCTGGTCTAGTGGAAGGTACCCATGGTAGGGGGTGGACTGGATCATCTTTAGGGTCCCTTCCAACCCAAAACATTCTAGAATTCTATGATTCTATGCCATGCTCTCTCAGCCTCCTGGGATCCAGAGAAAGCCCCAGGAGACAAGTTGTTTCTTTTGCCTGAGTAAAGCAGAGCCCAGATGCCCAAGCACACAAGCGCTGGCTGTTGGGGCATCATCGGAGAAGCAGCAGAGCTGCAACGTGACGCTGGGAAATTGAACAGTCAACGGAGCTGCTCTAATGAGAAAATGAACCAGACATCATATGGTGTTGATTTAGTGCTCAAGTATGAAGAATAGGGGAAAGGGAGGGAAATAACGACAAACCAGACTCAACCCCCCAGGAGTTTATAAAGGCGCTTTGTGCAAACAGGCTGCTTTTACCCCGAGGAGCAAACTGCTGCTCCCCGTGCCCGTTCTGGGCTGCAATTAATCTGGTTCCGGCAAATCAGAAACAAAGACCCCAACTCTATTAAGAGCCACCTCTTGTGGCATCTTGAGCCTCTGAGCAGCTCAACGCTGTTTTGTAAAAGGCTGGTGAGGATGAAGGAAATGAAAGCATCATTCAGCATGACACCATTTAGCTCTTCCCCACAAGAGCTACAATGATGCTTTTGTCATTTGAGGCACCTGATCAGCTTCCAGAAGGGTGGGCCGGCATCTCCCTCAAAAATTTTTGAAATCTTCATGTTTTTTTCTGAAACTTGTGTTTGGGATCCAGTGAGAGCTAGTCTTGCTGGGGGATGCAACAGACTGTGACTATCTTTCACCTCCTATGGCCACAAAAACTGAACATCCCTTGTAAGGAGTCCCAGAGCTGGTGTCTAAAGATAAAAATAAAGCTTACTTTGGTTTCTTTTAGAAACCTGAGTGCCAGCTGTTAGCAAAGCAAGTGCACCCCATAGCCAGGCTCCAGGCTATTAAACTGAGTAGGTTTCCTGAGCAATGAAACCCCAAATCTTCCCCACACCAGGGTGGATCTACCCTACCTGAGTCTTTGACTGTAAGGAGCTGCAGAAGGCTCTGGGTTTTAATCACTCAGTTTATACTGAATTATTTTTTGAAATCCGTTCTATTAAAACTGACAAAATCCAAGTCTCCCTTGAAATGCTCCGTGACCAAGGGTGTCCTGCTGCCCAGTCAGCCAGCTTGGGGAAAACACAGGAGTTCAGCTAAGGCCATCCTGTAAATCAAAGCTGATTTAGAAATCTGAGCCATCTGCAGCAAGTGGAGCTTGAATCACCCACACTGAGTCCCCTCAGTGAAGGCAGAGGCAGACCTGTGTTTGGGGAAGACATAATTAGAAGAGATCCCAGATCATTAACTTCATTACTGCAGCTGTGATTAATAGCAGCAGCAGCAGCGTGGAGCATCACCAGGGAGGATGGATGCGGGATCCCAGCTCGCTGGTGATTTCCCAACCCCATGAGCTGCTCTCAGCAGCTGCTAAAGGAACCGAAATTAATTTCCAGAGCCTCATGGCTCAGTCCCAGGGTTGTGGAGTCAATGCAGAGGTGCTGGGGATATGGCACCTTCTGGTCTGGAGCTGCTGTGGATGTGTACACCACAAGTCTGTCCCACTCCATCACCTGTGCCCTCCTGTAATCATAAAACCCCCTTGATTTGCTCCATGGGTAGACATTATGGTACTTGTTTAGCATAGAAGATGCTCCATCTAACATACAATACTCCAGTAATGTCACAATAATCTGCTGGGGATTTTTAAAAATTCGTTTTCTGGCTGTGCTGTGGTTGTCACACACTGACCCTTGGCTCCTGCTGTTCCAGCCACCATCAGCTGCTCCCGCCTCCCCTCCCCAGCTCATGTAGCTGAGAGTACATCCAGAGGGGGTTTCTTCTTCAATAACTAAATTAACATGCCAGCAGCAAGTGTGCAGAGCATCAGAAGAAGCCGGAGAGGCGGCTGCAGCAGCTGGAGGAGGCGAGCGGTGGGGCCGACGGGGCTCAGGCAGAGCCGGCTCCTCCTGTGAGATGCTGAAGGTGGCAGCATGTACCGGCAAAAGCGACCCGGCCACCAGCAAACCTCTTCTCCCTGCACAAAAACATCGCAGCTTCAAAATTTGTCTTGCTACAGGCCAGGAGCAAAAATAAATAAATGCCAATTCCAGTTGCAAAACCAGAGAACAGCCCCGTATGTGCAGGTGTCTGTGGGGCAGAGTAGGATTGCAGCTCAGTTATGCACGCACAAACCTCGTGCAGAGCTTGTGTTAATGTTCATTTTCCTAGGAAATACTTTGGATATTCTTTGGATGTACTTCTTGCTTGGAGTGTTTCATTCAGACAGCTTTCAGAGGTTTTGCTCTGCACCACGCTCCTGTGGTAGCTCCTGCTCAACCCAGCTGCTCCCTCCCTTGCACAAGGCTTGTGGGCAGAGATTCTGGGTGATGGGAGTCTCCCCAGAAGGGAGAGCCATGGAGAGCACCCTACATCCCAGAGGCCAGGTGGACAGGCACAGAGTCAATGCCACCAGGGAGCTGCTGCTGGCTGGGCTCAGTAGGTGATGGAGTGACAGAGGGTGACAAGAAGTGCCCATAAATCCATCTGCAAGGAATCAGCAAGGAAACCAGGCACACAGTGAAGTCATGTTTTTATTCCTCCTGGCAGGCCAATGGAAAATGTCCATGCTGCAAAATTTATGGTGAATATGGTTTGAGCATGGAACTGTCTCTTTTTTTTCTTCATGGTGTTTAGTTCAAACCCAGGAGATTTGCTCTGTCAGGTGGGTAGAGCTTTTTTTCAGAACTGATTGTTTTCAGTTCTGAAATGTTTAAAGATGTTTGGAGTTTTAAAGTGGAAGAGAAGTAGAAGTGAAGGCACTTTGGAAAGTTGAAATGAAGAAAACAAAAAATAGTCTCTTCAGAAGCTTATTTCTAAGTGCTCCAGAGCTGACACGCTCACTTCTCATTCTGTCATTCCCAGAACAAAGTTCTCTTGCTGTTAATCAAATCCTCCAGGATTCAGGAACAGGACTGACCCAACACCCCAGTGGAAGTAGCAACAAAGCTGTACAGATGCCCAGAACATGGAAAAAATCAAATGTGCCTCAGAAGAACATGTGAGGGAGGCACCATTTCTGGTGTGACATGGCTGTGTACATGCCCAAATCCCAGCTCTTCCAAGCACTGCAAAATCCCCAAGAATCCCAGCTGTGGCAGCCCTGAGGCTCCTGGCACTCAGGAGACCTCCTGACCATCACATATACAGGGAGAATGCTTGCAGAGATTGAACTCCAAGAGATTAAACACCAGTCAACCTAACTCACCCTAAAATCCAGCAGCAGAATTCAAGGATTCAGGAGAAGAAATCAAACTTGACCAAAAGCCATCTCTAACCACTTCATCTGCAGTTTCAAGGCAACTTCAAATATCTGGGCATCAGGAGCTCATTTGAGATGTTTCACCTGGCTTTCTCCAGGAGTGAGGATGGGGTGGGAAGCAAAGCCATCCCAGGCACAGCAAGTGCCACAGGCTGGTGTAGGGTGGCTTTGGTGCTCAGCACACAGGACTGCAGCAGCAGGTCAGAGATTTTCCCTAAGGAGAGCCTCCCTTGCAATGCACAGTGCTGATTTCTTGTGGCTGCCACAGGCAAGGGTGCTTCCTCATCCCTGAGGATGCAAAACCATGATGGACCATGAGGATGCAAAATCTGGATTCTGTAAAACCAAATTTGATCCAGGGCTCTGGATAGGGAGAGCCATGTCCCAACAGGAGCTGATGGACAGAAAGGCTCTTAATTGCCAGAAGTTCCATTAGAGCTGATATTCACTGTCCCCCCTGGATTAACAAATTCCACCCCGCTGGGGCCGGTACAACCCAGGCAGTGGCTGTGCACAGGGGACAGCCCTGGCTGGGCAAGGTGGGTCCCACCTGCATCTCTGTGCTCACTTACCAAAAATAAGGATGGCTTTACCATTTTGGTTTGTTTATGGATTGTAAGCTGGGTGCAGGGGAGGTTTCCTGGGAAGGCACTGCTCCTCCATGGGCTGTGCAGCCCCACTGTGACTTCCCAGAGCACTGCTGTCAACATCCTGGTACTTCACCAGGGAGGACCAAAAGCAGATCTAGGGGCAGCTCCACACTCAACCCAAATTCATCCATTTCATCTGTAAAAGGGACTGCCATGTCCCAGCCTGGGTCTCCACCAAGAAATGCCCCTTCCACCTGATCTCCCTGTTGCAGGGGTTTGGAACAAGATGAGCTTTGAAGTCCCTTCCAGCCTAAACCATTCCAGGATTCTATCATTTTCTTGCTCCCAGGGCAGGTATAGGACATTTATTTGATGTAAAAATCGCCTCAGTGATTGTGTGGCACACGATAATGGAGAAAGGGAGGAAGTTGGACTACAGAAACTGGAAGCAAAGCAGTGATTTCCTGCAAAGGGGTAGGACTCTGGCCGGAAACAGAGGCATGGCCAAGGAAGGAACCCGGGGAGACCAGAGCATCCCCTCAGTGCCCAGGGATTCATAGCAAACGGGGAAAAGAGGGAAAAGAGGGAAAGAAAAGCTATGCATCTCGTCATTTCCCTAACACTGGCTGAGGATGAAGCCATCCTCCTAATTAATTGCAATTGTTTTTGGACAAAGCAGGAGGGAGAGCTTCCTCTGCTCACTGAAGTGGGGAGCAAGAGCCTCTGGATGGAAAATCGGTTGCTGAAGGAGCTGCAGCTGTGGCTCAGGTGCCACCATAGCCTGGGGAAGGAGGCTGAGGCAGAGGCGAGGGTTGGGAGATGGGAAGGAGCTGGCTGGCACTTCTCACCTCGCCGGATGCGCATGGCCAGGAGATGCCCAGCTCAATTGTTCCCTGACTCCGGCCAGGACCACAGGATATCCTGGAGTAGCTGCTGAACCCTGTGTCTGCAGAGGAGGTGGGGAGGGGCACTGGGACAGGAGGACCCACCACCAGTGGGACACTTGGTTTTATTTCATCTTTTCTCTGAGAAAAATCACATACAGACGATGCTGAGGTTGTGAGGACATGGTAGTAACTCAGAGTGAAGCAGGAAAACTGGTTTAATTTGGTCTCATCTGTTGGAAAGCTAAGCCCCAGGGGGTTATAGTGACCTGTAGCCTTATGTGGGTGTCGGGTGAAAGGGTTGGCTGGAAAAACCGCAGCCAGCAAGCAGCAGGCTGGAGGGAGGGGAAGTTTCCCAAGGTCTGATAAGCCCTGGGGACGCGACGCTCCGGCTGTGTCTGCCTGACTGGGTCTGGCTGGCGCCTGCTGCACCTCAGCAAGGCCACCCCTGCCCGTGCCACCGGCCCTCAGAGCCCTGGAGGGTTTTCTTCAGCACCCCTGAGTGCAGCACCAGCAGCCCTCGGGCTGGAGATGGACCCGACCTCGCCACGTGTTCGCTTGGCTTCTCGCCACTCGCCCAGTATCGAGCTGCTAAAAATAATTCAGAGGCAACAGAGAGAATGCAATGAGCACCCGAGCCTTCAGAGCTTTGCTCCACAGTGCTCGGGCATTTCAGCAGAGAGGGCTGAAGGGGCTGACGTGGCCACACGCCTGTCCCAAGGGGTCCTGCAAGACGGTGAGGGATCTGCCTTTCCTCACCCACCCTGCAATCAGGGAGAGAAAACTCCACGGAGGTGCCAGACCCAGACTGATTTCCTCCCATCTGCTTTCCCAGCAACGGGAGACTGTGGGCAGCGATGGAGCTGATCCTGCCACCAACTCACCCGGTGGCCTTGGCCACATCCCTGCCCCTCCACTGCCCACACAAGCCCAGGAACCCTTGGCTCATGCTGGCAGGTGAGGATCCCTGCAAGTGCTGCCCCTGCTACCTGCCTGGTTTCCTTTGGGCTTTTTTTTTTTTATGGTTTTGGGCTTTTTATCAAGGCAGAAGTGGGAGGGGGAGCACAGGAAGGCCATGCTTGTGCCTTCATGCCAGCACCCACAGTCTGGGAGCACAGCTCATGCCTGCCCACAGCCAGTGTGGTCCCAGCTCCTGCTGCGAGGTGTCACAGCTCTGCTGAAACATCCCTTGGGTTTTCCTCTGCCACTAACAGTAGCTGATTGAAACTGCTGAGACATCTCGAATACTCACAATGCCCAAATGTCCCAGCGAGCACCAGAAATATGAAATATGTTTTTTTTTAATCCTGAGTGATTACTTGGCTGCTCGTGTATTACATTTGCCCCCCAGATATATGCACTGGGGAGTGCAGCAACAAGGATGGGTTCCTCCAAACCATGAGCCAAGAGAAACCATTAGGAAAGAAGTTTTTTGGGGTAAATGGAGATATTAAAAGTTCGGTAAAGGCTGGTATGAGAAAAAGGCAACTGAATTGGGTAAAACGTTTAATTTTGGATCCTGAATTGCTTCTTTAAATTGCACTGGGGTACATTTGGTGAGGAAATGTCAGTACAGAAAAAGTGTAAAATCCTTCTGAGACAACCAGTGTGAAAGACTCTGACTTGGGAGAGAAATTCTGTTGGTTTTTTTTTCCCCTCCTAAAGAAATGTGATGAACAAAACAGGAATCCATGGAGTGATTGACTTGACATGACTCTGCTTATTTCTGTGTGAGAAAAAAATAGAAACTCCGTGATGCTGTGAATCAATAACGCTGCCCAGTACCGGAGCAGCTCCTGTGCCATTTGTCACCAGCTCCATCCAGCTCCGAGCTCCTCCAGCAGCCCTGGGACAGGCGGGCAGCTCCCCCGGGATGTGTGTGCTGAGCTTGCCGCTCAGCCTCTCCTGCAACGTGGCACCAGCCGCGGCTCCTGCCGGCGGTAACGGGGATAATACCCGGCTTTTAAGGGATGAAGCGCGTTGGGCAGGGGAGCTGGTCCCGGCTGCTGGAGCGATTCCTCGTCAGCATCTGTCAGGGAAGATTAATGCCTAAGTAGGTTGTGGGCTGGCTTCCAGCAGCATTTTTAATAATCAGATGCTGTGCACTGTTCAAGCAACCCGTGGAAATGAAGTTGCTTCGTTACCAGAAAGAAATGAATATGTTGATATGCAGTAGCTCATTTGCTGGGGATGTTCAAGCTGGTGACAACCTCAATTCACTCCTGGGGGGCTGACCCTTGCCAGACCCTCTCTTAGGCTGCAGCTTTGTCTGTGCTGGCCTGAGGGCATGAGGAGGGATGGGCAACCAGCACAGCTTCTGCAAAATATGTAAATAAAGCTCCAGGCTAGCACTTGCAAGGTCTTGGAGATTAAAAAAAAAAAAGCCCCAGGGAAAAAAATTCATTGCCCCAGGGAAGAGGTCTGGCTGGGTATGGGGTTTGGGTCTGGGAGCCCACGTGTTTGGATCATGTCTCAGAGCGTGGCCGTGGCTGTGGTAGCACCACCATGGTCCTTGAGTGTCTCCTTGAGCCTCATCAGCAATGTCACCAATTGGCAGCGTTTGGCATATGGTGGAAAATGGCTGTTTTCATCTGCTGACACTCAACACCACACTGCTTCCTGATGTTGCCATAAAATCCTTGTTGCTCTGGAGTTTGCACTTCATTTTCCACTACCTGCAGGGAAAAGTAGCCAGTTTTGGAGGAAATTACAGGTATTTTAACATGCAGTCCACTTGTAGATCATCAACCGTAATCCTGCAGGATGCTGTGCCAGGCAGGGAACAGACAGCAGCACCACGTGCACCCAGCCCTGGGAACCAAGGGGGCTTGGACATGTCCTGAGGCTTCACTGGGGCTGGAGACCCTGAGCAGCTGCCAAACCATCCTCACCCTCCTGGAGTCTCACTTGGCACCAGCCCAGCATTAAATGGGAGCTTAACCATCCAGAGAGGATGGGCAGGATATTTATAGAGGCAAAGCGGAACCACCGCTTACGGGTCCTGAAATAGGCTGCCAAGACAAGGGGGTGCCCGAATGGGGCTGCTCTTGTCAGGGAGCTCCCCAAAAGCGTGGTGATAGCAGGCAGCAGTGTGTCTGGAGCTGTGGTGTGTTGGGAGCACCCACAGCCATGGGGCAGCATCAGGTCCCATCTCTGCCCTGGGGGAGTGGCAGCCAACAAGCACCAGCCTTTCACTGCCACAGTGAAAACACTTTTCTCCTCCCCAGCATTACACAAAGGCTCTATGGGTGCCCCAGGCTGACCCCCATAAGAGGATTACCAAGCTATTAGTGGATTGGGACAGTGGGGAGGATGTTTGGAAAAATTTGCTCTCCTACCCCTCAGAAATAAATGCTCAGAGTCTTGGGTGATCCCGAGGCTCCCCATCTCTGTCCCCATCGTCTCAGCCAAAGGCCACCTGCAGAGATGAGGACAAGTGCAGGGCAAAGACCTCTGGTCTGGCTGCAGCTGGCACTCAGGGCCTTCCACAGGCTCACAGAGATGAGTTGCTGGGGCTGGATTTGCACTGGGTGAGCCCAAGCCCCCACATACTTACTTTTGGCCAGTGCTGGCCACTACCACGGGACATTGCCAGCTCACCAGGAAAGCTCCTTCCCCTGGAGCTGGAGAGAACCTGAAGTCTTACATTTATTTAACCTGAAAACGTAGCGGGGTGGAAAGAAATCTGGGAGTGGTATCGACAGCGAAATCCCATTATTGGCCATGAAATATGCATGTGCTGTAACTGCGTGGGAAGGGCAGGGGTGGTGTCCCTGCAGCCTCAGCCACAGGCTCTGGACAGACACCCTCACCCCTGGGACAGCACCAGCCCCATTTCATGTGCCAGGGCACAGGAGGAATCCCTCCTCGTGCTCCTGGGGAGCAGCCCCCCGCCAACATGTCCTGCTGTGGTGTTTATCAGGCTGACAGGAGCCAAGTGTGCCTAAATTCACTCCACAGTGTTTATAATTCAAGGCACATGTTGAAGCTGCTCTGCTGCTGCACTTGCCATGTGCAATGCCCTTCACAATTCTTCCCCCGTGCAAATCCCATCCAGACCCTTAAATCCCTGCATTGACTTGATATTTGGTGTCATTTGGAGATATTTTCACACCAGTTCCAGAGGGAAAATTCCAGGTTAATTTATTTTGGCTCAGTGCTGTTCCTGCCACTGGTTCCCATTGCTTTCTGCCACTCTAAGGAGGCAAAACTGGAGCTGCAAAGCTGAAGAACATGATGAAAATTTCTTGCTGGTGACAAGCCCTTGAGAAGGGTAGGGATGCCCCTAAGCAAGCTTTAATTGTGGCTCCAATTATTTGTCTGTTGTTGGAGATGGAGGGGGCTCCAAGGGAGCGAGACCTTGGCTGTGAGACCACAGAAATGGGGTACCCCCTCACCCAGCCATCTCCTACCCCAAACGTGGCATGCTCTGAGGTTTGAGAGGTGCTGCCTGGCCCTGTGTCTTGCTGGGCTGTGTTGCTGCCTGTTCTGGTGGCATTTATCACCCCTCTTGTCACCAAGCTGTGTCCCAGCTCCAGGCTCAGGAACCTCTGCATTCCTCTCCTCAGCCAAGAGGGATGGACAGGTACGGAGTGCAGTGAGACTCTGATGTCAGAACATCCTCGGGACCAACACAACCCAGGTAACATGCCCAAAGAGGGAATGTTTCACCCCAAAATAATCTTCATCATCTCAGCACATCCTGAGAGCTGCTCCACATGCACATTCACGTGTTTAATCAGCACCCAGCTAATTGCCTCCAGCAATAAGGAAACCCTGTGTTTGTAGTGAGTATCTGCTTTAAATGATGTTTTACACAACATAAAAGGATTATTTTACAATTAGCTGTCTTCTAAACCCTGGCCTATTGAAGCTGGGATATTAAACCATACACCATTCTCTGCTTTTTAAATATCATCTGGAAGTTGATTAGTTTTGCATTACTAAAGAGGAACCCATTGAAATATTTAATCATCATGAGACCTTTCTCATAGAAATGTTAACATTTGATTTTTAAATTTTTTTTTCCCCGGTAATTACTCTAGCTTTGCTTACACCAAAAAAAGATCGTTGAAGCAATTTCCCCACAACGAAAGTATCAAAATAGTGCTGTGCTTAACACCTGGAGCATCCTTCTGTGCTTGCTGCCTGGCACAGCTCCAGACAGGAGTCTGTGCTGCTGCTGCTGCAAGCCTAGCGACCACCCTTAGGACAGGGGGAGGCTTTCCTTTCCCAAGGGGTTGATCCTGGCTCCCAGAGGAGCAGGGGGGAACAGAGCAGGTGAGAGGCAATATGCCCCAGGGGATGGATGATTTTACACAGGCTGAGGAGAGATTTTAGGACAGACAGAGCTGAACTGCAAACCATGACAGTGAGATGCTCAGAGCCATGGGGCAGGGACCGGAAGGGTTGGAGCATCACTCTTGGACACACAGAACAGCCTGGGAATGTGGGACACCCCCACTGACAAAAAGGGACAATGGGAGCTTCTGGTATGTTAAATGCAAAAGGAGAAGCTTTGGAGGGGTGTGGTTTACTGCCTCTAAACCCACATAGAATTGCACATGGGCATAAACAGCTCGTCATGTGCTCAGGTAGAGGTGGGTGCCAAACTGCACCATTCCCATGGCAGGATGGGAGCAGGGAACAAAGGGCCAGACATCCTCACCCCTTCTGGTCTCAAATATGATACCTGAGGCAGGAGGCCCAGGAGCAGGATCTGTCCCACACCAGGGTCTGACTCCAGTATGGGGAGCAGCCGCTTCCGCTCAGCTTGACTGGTCACATCCACACCAATGCTGGGAATAAACCAGCTGGATTTAGACACACTTTAAATTCATCTCCTGCTCCATGCCAGTCATTGGAAATGATACATTTGTTGTGAAATGAAGCCAAGAGAGTAGTACTGAGAGCTTTTTTTTAAACACGCCTTAAATAACAAGAACATTTATTTTATAGGCAATAAAATTCTTACACATTTTGGTCAAATAATGAGGATAATGTTTCTGGCTTCAGGAAAACACTCCTAACATCAGCAAAGGGGAAATGCACATTTCAATTTATAATTTCAAGTTACAAATTTGCATGCAAATGTATATTTAGAAATTTGAAAGAGCTAAATCATACATTTTTGGCAGGCTTTTACTCGCAAAAGAAATTTCCAGCATGGATATAGCTTTGTACTAAATTCCATTATGTTGCTTAGAAGAAAAATATAAAAGATATGGAAAAGCAAAGGAGCTCTGCAAAATGCAGCCGGGTGTTTTTCCTGAGACACGTCCTAATCCTGCAGCTGCACCAGTCAGACCTGGGAGTGTTCCCTGCCAGAAAACTGCTCCCAGGTTGGCATTTGTGGATTGACTTTTGCAGGCTGTGCATGTTGCATTTTCCTCTTGATTTGAGGGCAATTTAATTTTACTTTCAGGCAGTTTTAGGGGATGGAGTGGTGCTGGTGAATGTAGTGATATTGGGGACCATGGGGAGATAAGTTCATCTCCTCCCCCTGCCCAGTCAGAGATGGGGTTTTTTGTGAATGTCATATTGAAAAGCCCTGAAATACTTTGAGTTTTGTAATATTCCCTTCTAAGCAATATTAAGGAGAATTTTCCTAATGTTTGACCTAAAATACCCCAAAAACATTTTTCCTTGTTTATTTTCCCCCTGCAAAGCATTGCCAGCATGATACAAATCCACAAAGCCTAAAAACTCCATTTTCAGACATTTTTAGCTTAACCAGTAATGACACATATTCCTACCCCACCACTAGGAGGAAAACTTTCCTCCAAGCAGTGGCTCATTTTAAATTAACTTCAAATATGCCTTTAAAATTATTTCCCTCCTTGTTTAAGTACATAATTGTTTCTACTTGCTGTAATCTCCTCTGAGATGTTCATGGCTGGTTTATGGAACAACTTCTGTGCACAAGGAAAATCATCCATTAGTTGTGGAGAGCTGCTCCACTCACCATCATTTTGCTGGTATTTTGACTTGACACCCAGCACCCACAGGAGTGGGGAGGGCACTGGCAGGAGTCTCCCCACGCTCACAAATGCCATTTGTTTTAAAAATGGGGGATTGGGTTGCAAAAGGAGATCTGTGGGTACCCATTGCAGAGAGGTTTGTCCCCAAGCTCTGTCTGTCCTTGGCCATGCCATGCACGTGCTGGCACTATCCTCCTGCCTGGACTCTTCCTTGCTCTGGAATGGAGAATTTTTGTGGCTCAGAGCACACCATGTGAAGGATCCCCCCAAAAGGAAAAATAATCAGGAATTAGAAGGAGGAGTGTTGCTAGGAAACTGAACGTGATTGCTCAATTCCTTTTTTCCCTGAAGAAGTCTGAAAGAAATCCCTGAATTTCAGATCACGTGCAGAGGCGCTTGGCTGGTGGCTCGCAAGCCTCTGTGCTGGCTCAGTGGGGATGTCGGGATTTGGCAGAGCCACCCACCACATGGATAGGGATGAAGGATGGAGAAGATGGTGGAGGATGGGGAGGATGGTGATGGAGGATGGGAAGGACAATGATAGAGAATGGAGAAGGAGAAGATGGAGAATGGGAAGGATGATGGTGAGAGATGGAAAAGGCAGTGATGGAGAATGGAGAGGACCTAATCAAAGAGAGCAAAGTTGAGTGGGAAACAACTGAGGGCTGTGGTTGGGGCCTCTCACTTGACCCAGAAGGAAGCTGGGTGACCTTTACCACAGTCTCATGCCACCAGACATAATTTCTGAGGCTCCAGCCTCCCATGTCAATAGGCCTGAAAAAGGCATAAAATAGAAATGATAGTAACAAGAATCAAAGGGCTGAGAACTCTCCTGGCTACCAGGGAGGGATGTGCTACAGTTCTCCTGACTGGTGACTGCCCACTTTTCACCCAAACGTGCTGGGGTTGCCAGGAGCACCGTGTGCCCCCACTGCAGCCACCCTGCCCCCAGACTTTGTTGGACTGCCCAGCACAGGTCCTCCATCCACCGCAGGTCTCTCTTCCTCACACCCTTCCTCATGGAGCTCAAACACGAATCCTGGTGCATGGCACGTGTGATTTCAGAGCCCTGAAATGACTCTTAACCCACATTGTCTTCCAGTTCAGGGCACAACTGTCTTCTGTTACTAAACATAACTCAGAATTTTCCTATTATTTTTTTCTGAAAATATTTCAAATATTTTTCAGAGCAAAGATCCAGAGGTGCTATTTTCATCTCCCCGGGGGGCTGAGGAGCTAGCTTGTTTTCCACCCACCAAAACAACCATGATATTACATAGATATTTCATTTTTTACAGGTTGCTTCCCACCAGAATGCACAAGCAGCCAGGAAAAGGAAGCTCCTTGGTGCTGCCCTGTGCCTGGGCTAACACATTTCAGGCCTTAAAAAGTGGCTGGTGCACTGCTTTTTTCCTTCTTCCCTGCAAAGGATTTGATTTTCTAAAACTTCCTATTTCTTTAGCACTGCCAGTTGCTGAGCTGATGGGCTCATCTTTCCAGGGGACACTGAAGGGAGTGTAAAACACACAGCCAGGATAACAGCATTGTTGCTGGCACTGCAAAATGCCACCTGGATCATGCAAAGTCACACAAGGATTACAGTATTTCCCAGATTAAGCCATTTTCAAGAATTCAACAGCATAGGGGACGCTGGCAACAGCCACTGCTGAGATTCAGCTCCCCATCACCCAGCCCTGCCAGGAATGGCAGAAGTTTTGGGTGCTCTGCATAAATGCAAAGACATTTATTCATGATCCCCATGGGCTTACTGATCTCAGAGAAGGCATGGAAGGCTTCAGCTCCAGGAAAAGGACAGAAGGCAGAGAAAGAGGATGGGCACAAAGGCTGGAAGTTGATCTGGTTGATTTTGGGAGAAGAGCCCTGATAAAGCAGAGCACCGCTCCTCCCCCCTACCCTTGCACTGTCAGGGATGTGAAGGATGCTCTTTGCTGCCAAACCAGAGTGACAGTGCACAGAGCCCAGCTCCCAGGCTCCAGATGCTGCATTAAGCATGAGCAGACAATTCCCACCAGTTGCTGCTCATCCTTCAGCAAGTTTTAACAATTTAGGGGACAAATAATACCCCTTCAAATTGGAGGACCTTAATGGGTTTTCATACAAAAAATCCCTCTGCCCTGGGACCTCTCAAGCAGAGTCAGGGGCCACACACAGCTACTGTCTTTTACACTTCTCTGGCATCAGGGCTCATCTCATTTGTCCACAGTAAAAGCCATTTTGTTGGAGAGGTGCCTTATCACAGCTGAGCCCCGTCGGGTGGATGCTCAGAGGGGAATCTGACATCTGGCTAAGGCCCAAGGACTCTAAAGAAGATTTTAGTCTAAAACTCTACATAATCCTGTGATAACATAACCTGAACTTGTTCTCTGAGTCACCCTTTTGCTACCAAATCAACCCAAACTTCAGTAATGACCTTTGAGCTCCCTCGACCAGCTCTGTGCTGGGAAAACAAGGGAATGTTTGTACATACCCAGAGCTGCAATTTAATCCTGCCTGCCTGGGGGAAGAGTGCAAGGCACTGGCTTTTCTAGGGAAAATAGAAACCAGTTCCTTCTTCCTTTGGTATTCCTTTTCTAAATTAGAAATTGGACAAGCTCAGCATCTGGGGAGGACAGTGCTGGGGAAGATCCTGTGTCCAGACCCCAGACCTGATACAGTGCCATACTTCAGGCCTTCCCATCCATCTTCAAACCACCATGGTCTTCCTGAGAACCAGACCTGAGCTTTCCTGCATCTCAGCCTCTGCCCCAACATTTGTGATTCATGGATAGCTTTTGGTATAAGCAGGGTGGAGGACCCAGATTCCTCTGAGCTATGGCAACTCTTCCTCTCCTTCTGTTACAGCCACTTCACTTGATGTTTCCAGCCCTTCTTCAGTCCCAGTGCCCATCAGAGCCTGCCTCCCTCCCTGTGCCAGGCACCTGCCCATTCCAGCGCTGGCTTAGCCCTGCCAGGGGATTAGGATTACACACACTGTCAGGCAAAAACATGCCTGGGAAGAAAGCACTTAGTGTTTTATTTTTTTTTCCTAAGTAGGTAAATATCCCTGTTGAGTGAAATATGAATATCCATCTTCAGGCTCAGGATGGGATTTGGTGCTGTAAATCTCTCTTCGGGCCAGCTCGCTCCATGAGGTTTAACCTGGGGTGACCCAGGCTGGAGCATAACATCCCTGTCTCAGGTGGGCATGGGGCAGATGGACACATCCATCCCACCATCCCTTCTGTCCGTCTCAAAAAGAAAAAGGACTGAAGGGAAAATGTTCTGTGAAACCAAATTGCTCAGCAGCGGCAACAACAATATACCAGGTCAGTAGCCATGCCAGGAATGGCCTGGGCTATTGGAGGGGAATTCATGGAAACTGGGAAGAGACAGCTCATGGGAGACTTTAAAGCAGCTTTCAGTACCTAAAGGGGCTCCAAAAGAGCTGGAAAGGGCTGGACTGACAGGGCATGGACTGACAGGACAAGAGGGAACGGCTCCAAACTGACAGAGGGCAAGGTTAGATGGGATATTAGGATGAAATTCTTCCTTGTGAGGGTGGTGAAGTACTGGCAGTTTGCCCAGAGAAGCTGTGGATTCCTCAGCCCTGCAAGTGTTCAGTTCCAGGCTGGATGGGACTTTGAGCAACCTGGTCTAGAAGGAAGGTCTGGAAGGCGTCCCTGCCCAAGGCAGGAGGTTGGAACAAGATGTTCTTTAGGGTTGTTTCCAACGCAAACCATTCTATTGTTCTATGATTCCATGAAATTATTCCTGTCAGGATGATTGGAAGGTCAGTGGCCAGTTCAAGTTTTATTCACAGGATATTTAAATGTGCTGATTTTTCAGCATCCCAATGGGGAAAACCAACAAAGCAGTTATGTAGAATAAATAATACAATAAACCAATAATAATGATGAATATACTGACATAGGCAAAGAGCAGGGAACAGCAAGGTTCTACAGCCTCAGTAGGAGACCCCAGCACGTCAGCCCAACTGGTTTGGTGGGTCCAACTATAACCCAGCACCAGGCACGAGTCTTCCCTAGAGCCAGCAAAAAGCAATAACCACCCAAATCCCAGCAGAGGTGTTGAAAGGGAGGTATATTCTCATGTCATAAAAATACTCTGCAAATAATTGCTTTTCTTCATTTGCTGACATTTAATGATAGGAAGCCAGAACAAAAATTCATTTCAGGGTGAGACAATGTGACACTGGGTTCTCAGTTTTTCCACTCAAGTGAAATAAAAAATCCCTGTAGGTGGAGCAAAACAATTCATTCCACACTCAGGACATTCTGTTTGGTTTTAATATTTAATTGAGGCAAGGTAATTTTGTGACCAAAGGTCAGTTCAAAGCCAACATTTGCAGTGTTCCACTTGGAAAATGGTGAAAGGAAAGGCTTTGACACTTAATAAAGTCTTGTTACTGGTTTTGCTGCCACTGATGCTTTAGCACAGTGGCAGCAAAAATCCCCCATGCCAGGACTGCATCTTCCTGCTCTTCTGAATGGCAGGAGAGGCCAAGGCAGCTCCCACTGGAGGTGCCAGCATTGCCTGGATCCAGCTGGTACATTAGCTCTCATGCAGAAGCATGTTTACACCATGTTAGACCCCCCAAAACGTAGCTTTGACCCCCAAAGCCCAGTTGCTGGCATCTGAGCCCTTCAGTAACATCCATGGGGAGAGTTAACTTCAAACCACAGGGAAAAAAGAACTGTAACCCTTATTCTCAATGTAGTCCTCAAAATATCTTCCTCAGTGACTCCTGTATTTTAATTTGACAGGCTGAGGATGTGAAGAACATCTTCACTCACACTACGCTGGCTGTTCCCTGCCTCTGCCTCTTGCCCTGCATGCTGGAATCAGAGGTGCCCCTTCCCAGTTCAGAGCAGAGCATGATGCTTTATGACACTTTTTTTCAACCTATTCTTATTTAAACCCAAGGACTTTCCCCTCAGCAGGTTTTTGTTCTGAACTAAGCTGAGTGTGCTGGTGAGGGAACAAGTCAGACCACAATCATAGCAGAGGGCAGTGTGTGAGGGCAGTGTCCTGGGTGGGCCTGAGGCTTGTTGGGATGCTCCAGTGTTCCATGCAGCACCCAGCCCTTCAGTGGTGTCCAGCTGCCTCCGCCGTGTCCTCCCACTGCCTGACACAGTCTCCTTTCCATCATATATCCAGTTGCCTAAAGTACCCACTCACCGGAAAAAAGATGACATTTTAGAGGTAATTAATATCCAGGGAATATATATCTCTGCTTCCTATGCTTGTACATTTGTAATCTGAGTCTCTCCACTCACTCTTTTCCCTCCTCTGCAATGCCCTCTGGGGAGAGCTGAGCTGCGGGAGATGTAGGGGTGCCTTCCCCCTCCGAGCCCAGCCCTGTGACTTAGACCTCATGGGCCCCACTGGGTCCATCTTTGCTGGGAAAGGACTGACCTCAAAATCAGTTGAAGACCATGGGCAGCATCCTGTGGAGAGTTGCCTTTCACCTCCCTCTGGCTCAGTTTTCCTTGGGGATCTGTGCCCTTGCCTTAAATCTGAAAGGCATTGCAAGGATTGGCTGAGAAACCCCAAAATGGTCAGGAGATTGTGTTTCCATTTAATGAGCCACACAGTTCTGCTTTACCTCCAAAGACAAAACATGGCTCTGCTTTCCTCCACAAGTGCTGCTGGGAGATGCCCAGGCATCATGTGTCACTCACACTTCTCCAAACCAAGTGCATCTCCCACCACCAATTTCACCGCTCCTCGTCTGCTCCAAGCAGGGGATGTTTTGGGCAAAGGGCTCATCTATCATCACCAGTGCCACATGCTGTGCATAGCCTAGAATGACTTTCCATCCTGAACTCAAAGAAACTCACCAGGAGGTAGTACAGGCAGAGCCAGCACCATCTGCAATCACCTGTATCCATGTCATATTTTCCAATCCAACTGTCAGACACCCAAGTTTGTGTTTGCAGCTGGTGGAAACCTGGACATGGAAACTACAGTCCAGGAGCAATGGTATGCTGGGAGTCAGGCCAGCAAAAGGTGGTCAAAACCCAAAAGCCTCCCAGCATCCCCAGGTGGAGGGCAGGAGGAACTCAGAAAATCTGCTGCTCATCTCCATTGGATACGAGAGCTGCACTGTGGTCAGGTTTCACAAAACAGGTCAGGCCTGTTCCAACAAAGCGAACAACGGGCAACGAGAGCACTCAGCTGGTACAGAGGGAAATGGTGGGGAGATGCTTCTGAGGTAGGACCCAGAGCATGAAGATGAGCTCTGTTCTGCTGCTGAATGCATTGCCAAGCTGGGCCTGGTTATTGGTTATTGGTCCTAGCACAGGACTGGAGGAGATCCTGGGAAAGGCAGCACTGCTGAGCAAAGCACCTGGACACGGACATGGCTTCTCTGTCCCCACACACCCTGGCCAGCCCAGTGGTGTGTGACACCAATGCTCCCATCACTCACCTGGTGGAAGTGCTGCCTCTGCAGTGACAGGTAATTTAACACTAGCACAGCCCATCTACTCCCTAGTACAACCTTGAAGAGCATCCTCAGCTGGCGCCCTCCTTCCTTGCAGACACTGGCAGGCATTGGAGCTGGTACCACTCCCCGCAGGCAGGTTTTCCACTGGGAATCAGCAATCCTGGGCATTAGGAGGTTCAAGTTCCAGGAAACAGAGTAAGTGGGATGTGCAGCCTGCAGCACCAGGAGAGGCCTGGGTTTGGAAGGAAGGGTGGGGAAGCAGAAAGGTCCCTGGTCTGTGTGTCACAATTCCTGGGTCCTTTTCCTTGTGGTTTGCTTTCTGGCTTTAGGATGTGATGCACCCATTGTAGTGTGACTGTGTGCTGCTCCCTGGCAATCCAGGACAGTCATAGGCTCAGCTCAGCTGACTCACAGTGCCTCAAAGTCAGATGTTGACTCCCAAGCCCTATGGTCCCTTGTAAAGTGTGCAGCCAGAGGGGAGCCCCAGGCAACAAAAGGTACATCAGGCACCCTAGCACACCTCTGCATTTGGATGAGATGAATCACACTGCTTTCCTCCTGGGATGATAAAATAAGCCCAGAGTGACTCATCCCAGCTGTGGCCCCAGCTTTCAGCTGTGGGCATGGAGGGACAAGGTCCCTTTGGACCAAATCCTGCTTCCCTCTCTCCTGCACCAATCCAAGCTGCTTTTTGTGAGAGCAGCTCAGCCACAGCACCTTGCAGCAGAAATGAGGCAGGAGAAATCCTGTCTGCCCTGTTTGGGGCAGAGCAGTGCACTAACTGCTACATCTCCTGAACTGCTCTCTCATGGGCAGCTCAAAGTCATAGGGGTTGGGACAGTGCGTCTCCAAGAAGTGGATGTCCCACCTGTACTGGGGCCAATGGAAACATCCAGGACATGGTTTTTGCTGCCTGCTCCAGACAGGATGAATCTGGCAGCATCTGGCCTGGAGATGCTGCTCTCCATTGACCATGCAGGGAAAAGTGCAGTGCAATTTAATGAAATATTAAAACCCAAGCAGACCTAAGAGGATGGCAAAACAAGAGGCACCATAAAAACCCCATGAAGGAGCCTTATTTCTTCTCCTTCTTGATACTCCAGAGAGGCTGTCTCAGCCCCATTCTAATCTTAGCTGGGGCTGTGTCAGGGCTTCCCTCAGCTTCTCAAAGCATGCCCTCGCTGCTCTGCTGGAGCCCCATGGGACACCCCAGCCATTCCGCAGCACACCCCAGCTGAAGAACACATTGCAAAGACACCCCCGTCCCTCCAGGGCAGCAGCAAAGGCAGCACAGCACCCACAGCACCCCCACGTGCACGGCCCATGTGCTTCACAAGGACTCATCCTAGAGCAGGTTCACATGCCCCCTCTGCCCTACAAGTCCCCCTATGCCACCGAAGTGGGGACCAGAGGTCACCCTGCAGTCCACTCTGCATCACTGGTGGCTCCTCTGTGGAAGTACATTGTGTGCTGCGTTTCCATGGAAACCAGCATCGCACAAATGCCAGCATGGCCGGGCAGCTCCCAACCCTGGGAGATGCTGCTGTCAATCTCTGTGGGTGTCTTTTCCTCCCTCCCTGGCTCTTGCATCACTCCTTGGGGTATTTCCTGGCCAGTGGTAGCAGTGATGCGCGGTGGGGCAGGGAGAAACCCCTCTGCTCACTACTGCAGAGCATTGTGGGGGCACACAGCTCGTGCCCTCAGCATGCCTTGCTCTCTGCAGGCTGGGCTTGCAGGTGGCACATGAAAATGTCCAGCTCCTGGCCTGCGGTGACACAAGAGATGCATTCCTGGCAGAGGAATGAGATCCGCACACAAGGATTTTCCTTATTGTAGCTTGCTGCCTCTGGGACTCAAATTTCTGGCAAATAATCACAGCCCTGCTATTCCTGCCCAACCCTTCTCTTCCCTATCGACATCTTAAGCACGGCTCCCTGCTGCTTGTCCCAGGCTGCTCTTTAACAGCATCACTGCAGAGTCTCGACTGCGTGAGGAGGGGCCTGTGCTCCCAGCAGTTCAGGGGAGAGACTGTGCCGGCTCTCCTCCATCTAGCACTGCAGAAGGGATTGGATTCCTCCGTGAAGCCAGGCTGCTGGAGGAGCAAGGGTGTGTTCCCATGGTGCCATGCTTGTGGCAGTGTGCAGAGCTCTTTTAATCACTGTCCAACTTATTTCCTCCAGGATCTGGAAGCCCTGTAGTTCCCCAGTGCTATTAAACCCTTTATGAAATAGAAATTCTGACAGTTATGCAGTTCATCAAAATAATCTTCCCCATGTTTGCTCTGGCCACTCTCCTTCACATCTCCCCCAGTATTCACAAATACCTCTGCAAATGAAGCATCTGTCCCCTCCCTGGGCTATGGCACCTGCCAGGCAAAAACTACCACTGAAAAGGGAATTCTTGCCCTTGCCTCTTGTTAGCAGTGATGCAAACTCCGCTAACAGCTGTCAGGAGATGCTTACCCAGTTCCCACCAAGGGAGCAACAAGATAAGCACTCTACTGGTAAATACAGCCCCCAAAAGGGAGGAAAGATAACCACAGCCAACAGCTACTGGAGCTGCAGTGAGCCTTGGCAGTGATCTGTGGCAGAGTTAGCATCCATATCAATCTTGATGAGGACATTTAAACCCTCTTGCAAATCACGAAACCACAGAAGGGCTGGGGTTGGAAGGTACCTTAAAGCTCATCTCATTCCAATCCCTTTGCTGTGGGCAGGAAAACTTCCCCTGGATCAGGTTGCCCAAAGCCCCAGCCAACCTGGCCTTGAACACTTCCAGGGATGGGGCAGCCACAGCTTCCCTGCTACGTATCTTGTGAGTATTTTCTGGGTAGGAGTTATGCATAGGGAAAACATCTGAATTCAAGAAAGGGCATGAAAAAGAAGGCCAGAATGTTTTCAAAAAGGAGATGATGTTTCCAGCTAGATCCAGCTGTGGAGCTGATTTCATCTTCAATTGAAATCACAAGGTGATGGTAGGGGTTGCAGGAAAGCATCACTCTTAGATGATGTTGAACATATTTACACCTGATACACAGCAGATAATTTTTATTTGGTTTGCCATTTTTTGGACTGGTGAAAAAATGGCAAACTCTCTCCTCCTGACACACAACATTTCATACCCTGAGTGCTCCCACACCACATCACATCCTGACTGACAGACAGCAGCACCTGGGACCTGCTGAGGTCAGCAGGACTTGCCCCGTTTGGGCACGGCTGCCCCACAGACCCCAGCACCCCGCTGGTTAAGCAGGTGCTTATCCCTCGGCATGTGGCTAATACTACCGACTGGAATAAAACCTGGACAAGTCCCCTTCTTAAGCACACAGCCAAGTGCTGGTTTCCTCCGACAGGATCTTGAAAATACTCTGTTTACAAAGGCAAAAGTTGATTTTAAATTTTTTTAAGGCAGCCTTGAACTTTACAAGCTCCTGAAATCCGGCTCTTCCGCGTTGCTCCACTGCTGTCTTTGCTTTCTGGCTGCATATGATGCAGTAAGGATGCCACGTCCTTGTCCCCACAAATACTGAACCTTGTATTTATCGCCCAAAAATTGCTATGCAATGCAAATAACTCCATTTCCGGATGGATGGAGCACATTTTCAATGCGCAGGGCAGAGGATTAGGAACAGCCTTCAACATTCACAACAGCTCTGCGCCAAGTGGGAATAAAAGTTTCGTACCAAATTAGAAACACGGCTCCCATTCCTGCCTGCAGATTTGTGGTCTGTGAATACAGCTAAAATGAATTAAAAAAAAAAGCAACTTGGCAAGCGCTCACTCCCTTTGAATGAATTTGCTTTGACCAACCACACGAGGTTTTCCACATTTGTAGCCTTGCCAAAACAACGCTCCGTGCATGGTCAGGGAGGCCAAGTCCCAGGGGCAGCAGGGGAGCCCCTGCATAGCAGGAATGATGCAGCCCCTGGAGAAAAGGTGGATACTGTGATTTGCTGGTGTGTACAAACTGCCCAGGCACGCTCAGCTGGCATTGGGGAGCACACTGCGCACCGGTGTTTTCTGGCATTCCCTGCCTCTCCTTCATGAGTCCATCCATATCTGTCAGCTCTTCTGGTTTATACATGGATGGCTGACTCCCTTTCTGAAGCAGTGGGATGCTAATCTATAATCAATGCTCTAGAAACCCAATGCTCTGGGATCTTATCTTAATGCACTGATTGCAATATACTCCTGAGTGTTTCCTCTATTTGAACAGCGCTAGTCAAAACACTTCATATCTTGAATTTCATTGGGTGGATATCACTAATGAACTTCTGCATTTTGCATAGTTCAAAAATTGTCGGCTGAAGGGTGAAGGGAATCAGAATGTCTTCCCTGCAGCCTGCAGACAGAGAAAAGCAAAGAGCTCTGCCAAATAAATGATTAATTACCCAGCCTTCTCCCAGCCTAGGTGCTTGTGTTAACATTTGAAGAAGCCATCTCCGCATGTGACTCCTCCAATTGCAGGGTGAGAGCAGTCAGTGATGTCCTGCCAGAACGAGCAATGTCTTGGGGCTGGCACTGTCCAGGCAAGTTTTCTTGCTAAGGACACCTCAGTGCCACTGGTTTTGAGGGAAGCAGCACCTGTCCTTAGCCTTAAGTGAAAATCCCCCTTTCCATGAGATAAGATACCCTGAAAGCCAGAAACCCCAATCTCATCCTGGGTTAAAGAGACAGGAAAGAGAAAGAAATAATCATTATGTCTCTCTGCAGGGTAAATATATATATTATTGACACCAGCAAAATGCCAAAGCCTACTGATGGGCTACGTGTGTTGTTGAAAGAGTAATTATCCCATTGAGTTTCCAGCTCTTGATGACGCAGAGGATAAACAGAAGTTTCCTGTTTGGAGCTTCATAAACACCCTGAGCAGATAAACACTCATAAGCGAGGGGTTTGGGATAGGGAGGGGATGGGCATCAATCCTCTTTTATGAGAAATGAGATTGGAAAATGGTAATCTCCTAAAAGGGCATGGCTGGTGGGCTGATAAACAGAGCTCCTGGTTATTACGGTGATGAGCTCCATAGAAAAAGTGTAATCCCAGCCCAACTGTTCAGGAGATCGCTCTTCCCCCCTCTCCCAAATCATCACATTAGGCTGATAGGAGAAAATAAATGAGATTTCTTTGTGCCAGGTTGTATAACGCCATTGAACAGAAGCACCCAGCTTTGCACTTTTATCTGGGGACATCGGTGACTTCCTAGCCTGGATCAGGGAGAAGAGCCTCAACCTCGCTGCATGCAGCTCATGTCCTCTGGTCCCTGCTTTCACTGAGAGACTCTGCTGGGTCTGGCTCCATCTCCTCCACCAAGCAGCACTGACCACAGCTCTTTCTTTTTCTGGGGTCCAGTTCCAGCCAGGAGCTGAGGCTGGGGCAGCTGCACACTCAGGGCTGGGGCACTGTTTCCTTCCTGCTTCCTACCAGCAGCACTGCCTCACCAAGAGGACCAACACCCCTGCTCACTGCACTGTGCAGAGGGAGAGGCACCAGGGGAAGCCCAAAACACAGCTCAGGGATGAACATCCACAGGTTATGGGGTATTTTTTCCACAGTTCCTTTAGTAGGACTGCAGAGGAAGGCTTTGCATCCTGGTGCATACAGAAACCCTCTCCTCCCTGCCAAAACTGTAGGCTGGGGCCAAATTAAAGACAAAGGACAAAATGCCATTTGATGTATTTTTCTTTTGTTTTGAAATGTTGGGGAGAGGGGGGAGAAAGGCCACGTAAAAGATGTCAGCAGCATGACAGAGACAGGATAATGACTACCCAGAAAGCCATAGGAGCATCACAGACCCACAGCACCAGCCACATCAAAGAAATCGGAACAGTCCCGAGTTACATCAGCCAAGCAGCAAATCAAAGCAAAGGGACAAGCTCCCGGTTCTGGGAACATACTTGCAGTTTTTCCTCCAAGCCTTTGCAAACAAAGAGCTTTCTGCAGTTTGTTGGGAAGCTCGTAGGGTTTGTGTTAATGTAAGTGGAGTCAGAGGGATGGCAAGCAAAGGGCAAACGCAGGCAATTCGGGGAAGTTAGTTTTTAGGAAATAGTTTTAAACACAGAGAATAACAAACAGACCTCAAGCATTTGTGGCTTTTTTTTTTTTAATGTATTTTGCATGAAATGGAAAACTACAACAACAAGCAGTATATACAGTAACAATAAACAGTGCGAGGATACAACAAAAAGAGGATTATAATTTCAAATCGGTGTGCCCTGCATATGCAGTGCTTCCAGTGCTGGGGAGCAGAGCTGCCCTTATTTCTGCTGTCTGCAAGGCTGGGGATAAAAGATGTCAAACTACAGATAAAACTGAGTGTGCAAGGATAATGATAAGGTAAAAAGATGAAAAGGAGGTTTCATACGGCTAAATCCATGATTCACATTCACGCATCAGGCTCTAAAAATAATTCTAAAAGTGATGTTGGGAAAAAAAATTGCTTTTTCTTTTTTCCCCTGTACCCCACCTAACAACACTCCACTTTAGAGTTGGCTGTGGGATGGATGTGGGTATTTAGGTTCCTCATTTACATCCAAGCAGCAGGAAGATGGGATGGTTTTGAGGTTCCCTGTGCCAGAACTGGGTCTGGATGAGCTTGGGCGCCTGGCTGGGAGAGCAGGATGCAGGGCCATCATCTTCTCGGGAGGTAATCAAACACTCAGGAAGGTGGAAGGAGTGGGCAGGACTCACTCTGGACTTCAGAAAAGCTTTTGATGCCTCAGCAGATGAAAGCCTTGCTACAGGGGTAGTAAAATAGGATTGGAAAAGAGCAATTCTTGGAAAGATAAAAAAAGCTGAAAACAGGAGTGATGATATCAAAGGCTGTGGGGATCTCACAGGCTTCTGCATGCCAGCAGAACATCTCTGCCGTGGGTCTTGTGGGCTGCAGGACTGTGCTGGCTCCTTTGGAAATCAGCAGGCACAGTAGCAATGTTGGCAGCATGGGTTTGTAACCACGGGAAAAACTTCAACAGGGCTCCAAACCTTGAAAAACAGCATCTGAGGGCTTCAGGGATATTGTGCACTACATAAAAAGCCTCAGCATCCTTTTTTTCCCCCCTCCTGCTTTGCCTGGGAGTATCGATCCCTGCTCCCATCACCTCTAGAAGAGCATGCCAAGGGGCATCAGGAGATGTCCCTTGCAGGGAGCCAGGAACATAGAGTGACCCCCACAGAGCCCTCTCTCCCAGAGGACTGCAAGGCATTCTGACTAAGAAAGATCAACAAGTTTCAACCCACCAGTCTGATGTAACTCAAATATTGTTCAACTGGTTAGGGTAGGGGAGGGGGGTAGGTTTAGAGAAAAAAAAAAAGAATTTACTCTCCATGCATTATATTGGCTGAGAAAAGTAAAATTCCACATTTTCTGCCCTTGCCAACCTTTTCCACAAGTTTTGAGCCTGCCACAAGCTCCACTCAGCACCAACACGAGCTGGGGCAGAGCCCGTGCATGCAGCTGCACCATGGCCAGCGCTGGGAAGAGCAACCACAGCTCCCAAAATAAACCTCCCCCATCCTGCCCCTCTCTGAGGCTGGGAACAGGCCCTGGGGGGCCTGGTTTGCTCTCTCCCATTCCTGCTCTTCCTCACTTTGAGTCCATCTGAGGACATGGGAGGCGATCCTCCTGGCTGCTCCACAAGAGCAGTGTTGTGCCATGGGGTGAGGCAGCCACAGAGCTCAGCTGCTGCTCTTGTCCTTCTTCAAAAAGCAAGAAAGCTTTTAAAAAGCATCTAACATGAGGAACATTATATTTCAAGGATGCTTCATGCAAAAAAAATAAGCCCTTGAGAGCTTGCTCAGTACATGGGGTTGTGTTGGAGGCTTTCACACAGATGCTGAAACCTTTCCTCCTGTTTTTGCAGGGATGTACTGCTGTGAGGACAGCTGGGGAGCCTGAGGTAGGTCTGTGTGTCTGCACCACCCTGCACACTGGGCTGTTGTATTATTGTTCTGTCAAATCTGACATTGGAATCATTCCCTCTTCCACTGAAACATAGCCTGTTCTGGGGATACCCCTCAGTTTTAACATATTCTGATCTGGGGGGGTCTGGACTAAGTCCTGGCTGTGCACAGTGCTGTATAAAAGTGAAAGGAGGAAGGTGATTTTGCCTCTTGCAACTGGGATACAAGATGGAAGCAGAATACAGACAGGGACTGCATGGGACCAAATCTAATTTAGAACAAGAAATAGAGTTTTTGCTCCTGCTGGGATCTGGCAGACAGCAAGCCAGGGCTCAAATCCCCTCATATCCCCTCTTGTCACACAGGAACTCACAGTTTCAGGGACTGAGCAAAGCCCAGAACAAGCAACAGTCCTTCCTTTGCAGGGTGTACCAATAACAATACTCAGGGCTTCCTTCCAGAGGGAGCTGGGACACTTCACTAATTGAGAATTTCAAGGATCTTTGAAATCAGCAGCTGGAAAGTGCTCTAGAAATACAAAGCCATTTTATTTTTAGAGTGGACATAAAATAAAATATCTCCCCTTATTTTCTGAAAAGGGCTTTCTCTGAGTCTGGAAACGCCAGCTGGGCTACCTTAGTGAAACTGCAGTGCAGCTGGAGGAGAGGGAGGGGAAGGTGAGAAAACACAGAAAAACAAACCCAAGGTGAGATGAACAAAGGTGGATTTTTTCTTAATTTTTTTAATTTTTTTTTTTTTTTAACCAGAAGGCCACAAGTAAGCCTGGATTAGTGAAGAACTTTTTGCCAGGTGAGTGACAGCAGGAGGAGCTGAACCTCCCTGAGCATCCCTGCACTACACAGCACATGCACTGGCATGGCTGCAGCAGGGACAGCCACGCTGAGCCATGGCCAAGCACTTTGCCAGCCCTGCCAGAGCCCAGGCAGAGCTCACTTGCTGTGAGCAGCTGAGTTAGGAGGGCTTTGCTGAAGACAGGACTTGAAATGACACAGGTAATATGGTCAGAACAACTTATGGGGATAAAGCTGCCTCCAAGAGATGCAGCTCTGTCCTGGATGGAGGGGTTATCCCAAGCCTTGCTTGGCCCCAGCCTTCACCCTGTCCTCCACAAGGCCATGTGCTTCCCTGGAATCTCTGCAACCTCCAAAAGCCTCCAGAAATGAATATTTAGCCAAATAAATACACTTCTGCTCTTCATTTCCAGTGACCAATTGCATTTTCTTTCCAGGATATAATTCAGCTCTGATTTATTCAAAGAGGACTGAAAGGAAGCAACACAAAGAAGAAACACAAATGGGCTGAACAAATGAAACAAAAAATGAGATCTGTTTGGCCTTGGGAAAGGTACAATTCCTTTTGCAGATGGGACTGAATGACTGTCGGGACATATTTTAATGGGACTAAAATTATTTTCTGTGAATCTGAGGTTAAGCAAAGCTTAGGCACCCAACAATGAGCCAGACTGTGTTCTGCATAAAACCTCTAGCAGCTGGACCAAGCCAGATTTCATCCATCATTCATTCAGTACATTTCAAGTAATTTCTGTTTATCTCTCCATTTCTGTAAGATACAAAAGCCTTTGAAGAACATTTTCTCCTAAACACCCATTTCTACATAATCAGAGCCTAAAAACAGAGAACTGTCAAGGTGAGACACTCTAGTCAGGGAATTCTAGCAGGCTTATCCCAGATGTTGCCACAATTTAGTTTGTCATTTGAGGATTCGTTTCAGAAGGCAGTGGTGGATTTTGAGGGCCCAGTGGATCTAATGATTGGAAAAGGAGAGGCAGTGAGGGAGCATCTCTCCCCACTCCTGTAACCTTACTTCTCCTTGGAAACGGCTGCTGTGGCAGGATGGGGAAGGGGATGCGCTGAAAATGGGGGTGAAGTGGCACTTGGGAGCATAATCCTTTATTCCCCAGCCAGGGAATCCCACTCCCTCACCGGTGCTGGACCGGGGAGGAAGGAAGCGTGGCCAAACAATGAACTGCAGGATGTGGCAACAGCCAAAAGCGAGGCCCTGAGTCAGCAAACCAAGGGGCTGAAACCTGAGCTCCCCTCGTGTTGCTGCCCAGTGCTGAGCTGGGGGAGGGTCCTCATGGGAGATGTGCCCTCTGCATCCAGCATGATGCAGATGTGCATCCTGCACATCACCCTGGGGGACCTGATCCCACCCTCAGCCATAGGGCAAATGGGGTGTGCTGTGTCCTCGAGGCTGGGGGTTTAGCTCTGAGACAGATGGGAAGAAAATGGCTTTTTAATACAGCCAGGGCTGAGCAAGTTGGTACAGAAATTGGTGTCTTCTTGGCTCTTCTGTCAGTGTTTTCCTCCTGTCCTGTTTTTCCATCCACACAGCTTTCAGTGGTTCACTGATCTGCACAAACACCATCTCCCTTCAGGACTTTGGGAAAGTTCCCTCTTTTTTCACATTCATTAAGCTGCCAGAGTGTGCAGGAGAGCTCTGTGCTGGGACACAGCACTGGAACCTAGTCCTCTGCCAAACACAGCACACAGTGCACATCCCACCCTGACCCATGTGCTGATGTGGGAACCAACCATAAACATAAATAATAATTTACTACTGAACTATCACTGAATTACTCCCTTTCCCTCTCTTCTTGTGCTTGGTCTATGCTCAGTTACTAAATGACCTGGTAGTCGGCCTCATGTAACAAACAGATGAGCTTCTGCTGTTTATTAACTGCCTAAAATGTTACTCCATTGCAACATATTTCCCCATGTGCTGGGAACCTTGTGGTGTTCCCAGGCTTCTGGGTTACAACATCTCCTTCTTGAGGGCTGCAGGATGGCCAGAGAACCCCTGGGTGCTGCTGGAGCACCCATTGCAGGGACATAGGGGGTTTGGAGTGTGGGATGACAAGAGAAGATGGGGAGAAAGCCATTTCACATCACTCACCTGCTGTCACTGAGCTGCAGTGCACGAGCACCCACCCTCTGACAGCTTGCTGGGAGAGGAGAAAAGCCAAGCTCATGTGCTGCCAGCCAACACCCTCTCTCCTCTGTCAAGCAGCTTAAAAAAAACATTTGCTATGTTAATATGACAGCCCAGTCTCCCTCCAGTGCACCTTTTCCACTCCCCTGCTTCAAAAGGCAGAGGCTGCCTTTGGAGAGCTTCCCCTCCCAGCCCTGGCACTGCAGAGCCCTGCTCATCCAGAGCTGCAGCTTAAGCGACAGAGCCCGTCCTGCTAAGCCCATTCCAGTGCTCACCACTGGGCCCCTGAATTGTTTAGTTGCAACAGGCAGAAACAGTATTTTTCTATTCTGTGAATTTCCCCAGCAGATTCACGTAGCTAATTCTTCTGCTTTCCTGGACAGGATTTCCAGGAGGAAGGAAGTCTCATTCTCAGTGAGAGTAATCGAGCACCTCCCCGGCAGAGGCACGAAGTGACCATTCACATGCTGAAGCACCACACTGGCTCCACATCAGCAGCTGCCTCCCCATCTCCCTCCAGCCACCCACCTGTTGCCCACATGAAGGGTTTTGGCTCTTACAGAGGCACAACAGCCTTGGTGACAACCCAGGGATGCCCATGCCTGGTTGGGACAGTGTGAAGTTAATGTCTCCCCGATGAAGAACTTCCTCAGCACCTTCCAACATGAAGCCTGTCCCCAGCTCGCCCCAGCACTGACAGATACAGGGCTGAAATGCAGCATTAATAACAGTGGTGAGCAATGAGGTCCTAAAGCAGCTTCTTCCTTACAGTGATCTAAAAGAGTCAGAGACAGGAGAGGCTGGAAGAAGACAGCACTAAGGAAATGTGGATTCAGGAGACCTGCAAGCAAAATACAGCTGCAGCTTAGAGGCTGCAAGAGAAAATGTAGGGCAATGAATTTATAGAGTCAAAGCAACTTGAACATTGATCAAAAGTACAGAGAAAGCAGCAGGGAGATGGGGAAATAACAGAAATTTTAATTCAGGATCCTACCTGCCAGTGAAATAAATATTAATGGAATAAGTTGGAGAAGGGGGGAGGCTTCCTTGAGAAACTGATAGCAAAAACACTGAGATTGATTTCCCATCAAACAATGTTTGACAAAGTAAAACAATTAAGGGCTGAGAAACAAAACCTAATTTTAGAAGGGTGATAGGCAGCATAAATGGATTTCCAAAGAACCAACAATCAAAGCTTTTGAGCTCACCTCAAGCCCACCAATGATGGTTTGAATGAAAGTTCCCAGTATGACACCAGGCTGTGTCCTTCAAGCACTCTCTGTCCCAAAGGTTTCTCCTGCCATTCCAGAACCAACAAAACGTGGTTTTGCCCTCAAGGCTTTGTAGGCCCATAAAACTTGGCCCCATCTACAGAAGTCTCTTGCCCTCCATATAAGGAGCCACTTCCACACTTTGATACTACCCCACCTCCCTTCCCACAGTGCCCACATGGGCCACTGGGAACTATTCCTGTTCACCACCAGTTCCTCTGGCAGAGGAGGAACCTACAGATGCTGCTTCTTAGCTCAGCACTTATACACATGGTCTCAAGAAAACAATTGCCCCCATCATACAAGCCTGAGGACTGTCACTCTTTCAGTTACCTTGGCCAGTTTTTGTCCAATTTACACAATGAGGTATGTACAATTTGGTCTGAAGGCACCACTGAACATGGCACTGGATATTTCTCTTTCAGAGAAGCTTATTGCCACCAAAAATTTCCTCCTGTTGATTCCCTGTGAGGCTGAGAGGGGAAACTGGGAGGTTTCTGCCTAGTTGTGTGGTTGATGATGCATCCTGTGAGGGACTCCATGGGACTTTTACTGCCATCAGTAAAAGTGGAAGTGC
Source organism: Pseudopodoces humilis (assembly GCF_049639895.1). Lineage (NCBI taxonomy): Eukaryota > Metazoa > Chordata > Aves > Passeriformes > Paridae > Pseudopodoces > Pseudopodoces humilis. The sequence continues at coordinate 8,367,204 of NC_142213.1, read as the reverse complement.
TGAGTTCTTGTTGCCTCAGGCCAACATTTTACTCCAACAAAGACTAGCTATTGCATAGTATCTTCAGCTTCCCAAGGTCTGGACATCACCAGTCTTCCACTGCCAGGAGCAGACCCCTCCTCTGTGTACCCCTGATGGTCCTTCAATGAGCCAGAAAACAAATCTCCTTCATCACTGCACCGCCCACCCCATCCAAACCTTGCTGAGCAGGCTCTGCTGTACCACGCACCATGAGAGAAGCTCATCAAAGCAGCCTTTTAATTGCTAGAGTAACAACTTGAATGTACAAAAATGCCAGCAAAATTTGCATGACTAATTAAATAATTAAACACAGCCTGACAACCGAAGAACACAATCACGCATCCGAAAATCAAAACCACCTCTTAAGCGTTGGAAGAAAGAAGGGATTCACTGCCCTGCATGTCCTGTCAACAAGAGTTGCTGATGGGTTGTGCCTTTTTGATTACAGGCCAAGCAGAAGCAGCAGCACCCCCGTTCTCTGATGAAGCCTTTGATCTCTGTCCAAAGAGCTGCTGAATCCCAGGCTCAAGCAAGCGGCTGCAGTGGAAAAGCAGCACTGAATCTGGCCATGCTGCTGATGCTGATGTAGCAGGGAGTGAGTGCTGCAGGCAGCTCTGTGAAAACTCTGGGTAGGGTCTGCTAGCCCAGCCTTCCAGTGTTGGAGAGGCTGCAAACCATGATGCTGGGGTCAGCCTTGGAGTGCTGGAAACCTGGTCAGGGAAAGGTCACATTTGTGTCTCAGTTTCCATGTGTCTTTCAAATTTAACCCCAGCCTTCAGCAAAAGCCAGTCCCACTCCCTCCAGCCACACCTATCAGACCTAAAGGGTTAAACAATGTTGCTTTCCAGCAAGGAGAATGCAAACTATCCCTTGCTTTTTCCAGCAAACTTATAAAACCCACTTACAATATGAATATGGAGATGGTCAGAATTGCATGGACTAAATGCGAATTTGAAAAGATTAATTCTCTATTGCAATTCAAGCCTTGATTTCATAACATTAGAGAGCAGATTCCCTGAGATTCTACTGGGCTGTGGCAAGATGCCTGTGTTGACAACACTGTGACCTGACAGAAGCCAGAATCTGACATACTTTAATTCTTCTAGAAAAAACAGCATCAACACGGGTTTGAGGAAGGAGGGAGATGAGATGGGAAATCCAGCCCTAATGGAAAGGCTTGGGATGTTGCCAATATTTTACATTCTTCATGACACAGTTTGCTGCTGGCTCCATTGCCTGATGTGATTAGTCCAAGAAAAAATTGGCCACTGCCTTTCCAGTCCAGTGCTGTCCAGATGGTCCTTGCCTCACTCTCTGCCCACAGCCAGAATCCCTGCAGCCACCAGAAGCCCTGCGAGCCCCCAGGGACTCATCCAGGAAGTGCATTATTCCTTTCCCCTTCATTTGGTGATATTATCCGGAAAAGCACTGGCACTATTTTGGTCCAGATCTTATTGACACAGAGACCAAGGGGGAAGAAAGGAAAAAACATTCCTAGAGGAAATGAAAAGGTCTAACATGTAGTTCAGTTCCAGAATAGACCTGCTAAATCCTTGCAGATCACAACACAGCCTATCTGACCACTTAAAGAGCAAAGAAATTCCTCCCCATCCCCAGTTCCTCATAAACCTGGCACCAGGTTCATAGAAATTTTTCTCTGAGTCAACACAGTCCAACAAGTGCAAAACCTCCACACAACCAAACTTGCACATTTCCACCTTGCTTATGCAAAGTGATTAGTGATAAACCCATAAAAATCCGGGGTGTGAACCAAAGTAGCTGGATGAGACCATCCCCTGGCTCCACTGGAGCAGCTGTACTGTGCACACCAAACATAGAGCAGCTCCTTGCCACTGAAAGCTGAGAATTAACACACAGAACCACACTGATTTCTCCCAAACCATTTTCCCTGGGCTGGCTGAGGAATGCCAAGTGCCAGCACTGAGCCCACTGTGCTGCTCTGGGGGCTGGAGTTTGCCTGGCCAGGGTGATCCAAAGCAAGAACAGATCCTCCAAATGGCAGTACTGCTATAAACAGGGATGCTGTCTTGGCTTGCCTCCTTGCTAGCTGTGCAAATAATTTCTGGGCAGCAGAAGCGTAAGTAAATAGACAAGAAGCACACGATAGGATATATTTCTCTAATTTACTCAAGTCACTGAGAAGCACCAGGGCAATTTTTAAAAACTGCTCATCACTTGGGAGGTTAAACTCTGTCAGTTTTTTTAAAAATTATTATTTCTGGCTGTAATTACAAATCTGAGTAAGAGACTATCTAGAAAAGCAGATCCATTTAGCCTCCGCAGCAGAAGTGTATTGAGGACTCAGAGCACATACTGGGGACCCAGAGGAACAGCATTACTGTATTATCCATCATTCAGACCTTCCCCAGATATCCAAGCACACAAATAAAAAAATGCAAAAAGCATCCAGAATCTGGCCCAGAGAAACAAGTTTCCTTCATATGAACAGCACTGGCACAAGAAGAATTCTTGTTTGCTGAATACTTGGGAAAAACACTGCTCATTTTTCACATCTCTGAGAAATTTCATAAAGTAGGCCTCAGAAGCCCATGTTGCAAAAAGCAGGACCCTTTCAGGCAGGTAGAATTCCCTGATGCAGGCTCAAGCAATACCCTGCCTTCAGCCTTTGTTACATCATTTTGTTGATTTGCAAAGCTGGTAAACACAGACCCATCTTCAGGCTCCTGCGTAGCTTAACCATTTTCACATCAGTGATGCTGGATCTGGGATGGGCTAAGGGTACAGGGATGTGTAGAGAAGAGTTACAGCCACAGAGGTGACAACTGTTACATTAATAATTAGCATCTGTTGCCATCAGAGCTTGTCAGCAAGATCCAAGCAGGAAGGAAAATGTTGTGCCAGCATCTCTGTTGGGTTTGTGGCTGGTCACTGAGACTCTCCAGCTTCCCACCACCTGGAGGGACTAGTAAAGGCTCTTGGAACCATTGAAAATTGTGAGTTCAGAGCAGGGCCTGCACCTCTGGTAACAGGAACTCCATAATTTTCCTTGCCAAACATATCCAAGAGAATTTTCTTAGAGCTATTCCACAAATTTGTTTTGGAAAAGAGAGAAAAAGACCACACCATAATGAAACATCATGTTTCTTGTACGGGAAAAGCATTTTATTCCCAAAGCACAGAGCTAAACACAGCCTGTACTGGCTCCTGAAGAAAACCTCCCTCAGCTGATTCACCAACTGATGCGCACAGTTGCTTGTATGAGAAAAAGCATTTTTCAGGCTGTCACACGCTTGTGAGGGATTTCCAGCACTGGAAGTTACTCACTCTTCCTAGGAGATGGACTCCAGGACACTGTTATGCTCCTGCCAATTCAGGGGATGATGTTTTTCCCCAGCACCTTGAAAAGCTCTGTTCTGCACCACATCACACAGCTCAGAAGCTGAGCTGGGCAGAGGCTTTTCCAGGGGCCCAGGCACACGCTGGCCACATCCCCCTGCTGTCTAAACAGAGGAGATGAATAGCAACACTCCTGTCATGGCCCTCGCTGGTGTTTCAACAAACACGTAATGAATATCTCACTGAATCTTGGGAAAAATGCTCTGGAGTCACCTTAACTAACTGCAGCCTTCTTCCATCTTGGTGGTCTCCTGACAAGCAGGATTGCAGATCCAACTGTAAAGGTGCTGTTCCCCTGCAGCCAGCCCTGTCCCCAGCACCTCTTCTCTCTGCCAACAGAGCAGCACCAGGCGGGAGGTTTGCAGAGAAACCAGGAGTTCCAAAGCGTAATCCCGAACAGATGGCAGCTGTAGCCGTGCAGCCTCAGAAGGGCACTTTTAAAAGTAAATAGCAACAAATGTTTTGGTGTGTAATGCGTTGAAATCTTGATCTCACACAGAGCTTATTTTCTTTTTTTTCCTCTCCCAGCAGTGGCAAATGGCTGAGGACAAATGCTGCTGAAAAGAATGGAGAAAGAAAAAACCTCAATCAATTAAATGTTTTAGAAACAATTGTGTTTCAAAATCAACAAGAAGAATTCATGAAAATCAATCCTAATTCAAGAGGGCTGTACTGATTTGCTCATCTTTCCCTTTCCCTGCCTAAGCAACCAAAGCAATAAAAATGATAGCTCCATCTCGGGCAAGGAAGCAATTGAAACTTCAAAAACGTTCAGCATCAGCTGATGAAGCTTGATGCAGTCTCCACGGCCTGAAAGCTAAATATTCTGCAAGAGAAGCAATGTACCAGGCAGATGAGTGGGAGTTTCAGATAACTCCTACCCCTTCAGCTTGTTTCTCTCAATAAAGCCAAGCAAACCAAGGTAAGATTGTCCTGTCACAAGGAAAAAGCAAAACTGTTTGTATCAGCAAAGGCACTGCACAGACAGGAGCTGCCTTAGCTCCTCTTTGCCAGTAGGAAACAACTGCTCTGCCCACCCACGGCCACCACCACAGGGATATCAACAGAGAAAATCTCCTGGCAAGCAAAACTAGGACTTGCAAAGAAGTTCCTGGTGCACCTTCCTGAAATGCAACAGCCACGGGAACATGGGCAGCATGCCACAAACCTGCAGCTCTTCATCTCATAATACTAAGTGGTCCCAGAAAGAAACACTACTTGGGAAACCCAAAGAAGGGTGCTTGGGCACCTCCCACTCCCTAGATCTGGCCCCAAAGCAGTGTCACATGAGAAAAAGCATTTTTCAGGCTCCCATACTGGCAAGGAGGGTGGCTGGGGGATCACTATCAAGTGTGTTGATATTTCTCCAAATAATGACAGTTTTTCCAGAATCTCCCACTCAAACATAGGGTGGGGGGACACATCCCCCTTCCAGAATCTGTTCTGCTCTAAGCTGAAGTCACACAAGTGTAATTCTTGCAGCACTCAGCCTTGTGCAAATAAACTGTGTCCAACCACCTTCAGAGAGCTTCTTGACAGTGCAGAGAGCAGGGCACCCGTATCCACAGGCTCACGTCATCTCACCTTGGCTCCACCAACAGCAGCTACTGAGTTTTGTCTTGAGACAACCAAACCCAGACTCAAGTGTGGGTTCAAAAGTATTTGAAAGATAAAACTTCCTAGTTAGCAAGGACACGCTCCCAAAGGAAGGTTTCTCTTTAACAGGCACCGACAGCACCCTGTGTCATTGCATGGCAAGATCTGAAATAGTTACTCACAGTGGAGATTGTTTATCTCTGACTCACAGACATCTTCCCAGCTACCCCCATGCTCTCTAAAAGGGAGCAGGAATTTGAGCAAGAAAAAACCCTGGGAATAGCAGTGTGGAATGAAATGAGGAAAGGCAGTTAAGAGAAAAGGAGAAAAAATATGGAGACAAAACATTACAGGAAGAAAAGAGAAAATGTAAAACATGGTCTTGAGAAGTCTCTCAGACACCTGAGATTTTTACAGGTTCAGATTTTCTTCAGATAAGGCTTTTTCACTTCTTTCTATAAAGTAATGAATTTTGTTAGACTTCCATCTGCCCCATACAATCACAAAAATTATTCAGACACACTTCGTTATTCTTCCTATGTGTCTAGTGGAACAAGATGGAGATTTTAGGAGGCAGATGGTTGGGACCTAGATGTCCTGCTATGGTCATAACCCAACAAACTTAGATACCACTTGATAACTCTGTATATACTTAAGGATTCAGTGCCCTATTTTTCTGCTCCCTGCAATGTTCCCTATTACTGCAACTTGAGCAAATGCTTGAGGAGCTGGGATGTATTTATCCATACAGTATCAGAAATTGTGAAAAGGATTTTCAGAGAACAGAGCAGCCACTTTCCAGATGGCATCCAGGATTTGGGGTCCTCTTTGTGACCCTCCTGATAGTAACACACTGCCTAATTTCCTTTTTGTCTTATATTCCACATTAAAACACTGCAGCTTCACTGTGGCTATGCAGAGACCAGGACCCAAGAGTAGGGCATGGGGCTGAAGTTCTTACATGGAAAGAGAAAAACAGACAGAGATTTGTGCTTTACCAGCCTCTGCCTTGGACCAGCCCAGCAACACAAGCATGTGTTTGTGCTGCTGTTCAGTGCCGCCATCACCCAGCAACCAGGGAAGCCACTTGCTCATCAGAGAGGGCTCAGGATGGTGACCAAGTACCCCAGGGCAGAGTGGCCTCCTGGGCTGCTCCTGGGATGGTGTGATCAAGGGGTGCAACACCGTGCAGCCTCACCATGATTTGGTCATTCCCAAAATCCTCTGGCTTGTCTGGGCACACAGGAATGGAGAGTGAGCCCAGCAACCCACTCACCCAGCAGCCCAACCACACTGCAAGCAGATTTTTCTTTCCCCAAATACATCCATTATATCTCTTCATTTAGCTGAGATTCACTGAGACTGATTTCCTGTGGACTTGGTTAAGAGATTAAAACTGTGTTTATTCCCAAGTCAGCCAGCCAGTGTAACACATTTGCTACAAAGGATAGAGGAAATAAATGACCTCACTACTTTTTTATGTCAAAACTGCCCAGGATATATCCTCAGTTTGTTTCTGGACTTTGGTTTGATTATTTTGCAATCACATGTTAAGTAGACAGGGCTGATGTGTGGGGGAGGCACATTTTATTTGCTTGATAACACTTGTGGTGCTGAGCTGTCAGAAACCCCTCCTGAACCTCCTCCTGCCAGGAGTACAGGTGGCATTCCAAAATGTGCCTCTGGTGTTCAACTCATGCAGGTCAGGGCTGTCCTTGGACAGAAGAGATCTGTGGCTGTCACATGAACCTCCAAACCCTCTATGACCACTGATTATCATCAGGGAGAAAAAATAATTGCTAAGACACTCACTTTCTTTCTTAGCAAAAACACATTTTAATTCTACCTTGGCATCAGCCTGTTGGAGGCTGTGGACTTACATACAACCAGAATTTTCTCTCCTCCAAATAACTTCCAGATCTGCAGACAGGTTAAATCTACCACATTCATCCTCAGTACTTACCAAATCCTTCTCATTGACCTATTTTGTTCTTCATATCAAGCAAAGAAAATGAGAGAGGGTAGAAAGAAATACTACTGTTACGTATATGCTAATGGGTCATCTACCTTTTCCAAAGGTTTAAAAAAAACTAAGAAGATATTAATAACTTATATTTACATATCTGTTCATCCCAAAAAAGAACACCAAACTATAGGACTATCTATGTCTCATGTCACCTCCTGTTGAAGGGTGGAATAGGACAGGTGTTTAATAATTTAGTGTAATTGTTTTCCAGCAGTAAAGGAGGTGAAGAAAATAATACAACATTACATGAATTTGAGAAAGCAAGAGGCAGCCAGCTTAATTATCAAGAGAACTATCGATGCAGGTTGCCAGAGGTCGCCCCCAGCACCCAAATCTCTTGGACACAATTCTGTGAGGAAATCAGGGAACTCATGTAGTACATTTGGAAAACCCTTCCTCAGCCACAGAATAAGCATTTTCAGCCAATTTTTGAATCTTCTAGTCCAGGCAGCAATGAAACATATCTCAGACAAGCTACTACTACAGAAATTGAATTCCTCATGCTGTGACAATGCATTTTTCAACCCTTTATTCATTAATGTAGAACTCTCTTGAGCTGGCCAGATGCTCAGTTTCTGACATCACTGAAATCAAGGGGAATTTCACTGCTGCCTGGTGAAGCCATGAGAAACAGCCAAGAGCAGCTCCCTGGGCAACACCCCGCTCTTAGTAATTTTCACAGTATTTGCTGGCCACAGCCAAACTCAGCAGGTAAGGACGGCACACCTGGCAGACTGATGAGCTGCCCAGCCCAGCCTCCTTGATTCTCTCCAAGGCCAGTGGAGGCTGCACTAGTAGGGATATGAGCACAGCAGCCTATCCTCCTGCACTCATGCCAGTCTGTCACCTGGGGACAACTTTAGCCAGAGGCAGTAATTTTCTGTATTTAATAACCTTTGATGGATCTTTTCTACAGGACTTTTTTCTTCTGCTTTTTGAACCTGGATCAGGTTTAGCATCCAGCCAATGTTTTGATATTGAGTGCACTGATCCTCCAAATACAGAGTTTGCTTCAGGTACTGTTTCATTCTTGCCCGAGATGTCATTTCCCCCAACATGACCTTCTCAGAATACCACTGCCTGTTCTGCATCTGCAGAATTTGTTCTCCCAAATCCCCTCCCAATGAAAGCAAGTCCTTGTCTTAGGGCATTGTGAGGGATGCTCATAAAGGTTAGCTTCAGCCAAGGACAGCCAGTCTGTAGGCTCTCTTCAAAATCAGAGGTAAGAGATGATTTCTGTTATTCATCCTCCAGAGGAGTGTCTCTTTTCCTCCACTGATTACAGCCTCTGACAGCTAAAGCCAGCCTTTGTGAATCACATCAGTACTTAGAATCAGGAAGCACTGCATAACATTGAAACAATGCTTGGTAGAGCAGACGCTTCTCTTAATATTTTAACAGATATTTCTGATAGAGAAAAACAATGATAATTCCGTAAAAAAAATAATCAAGAGAAAAATTTTGCAGAGAAAAAGTGCAGGAGTTGTATGTAATGGTATATTTGTACTTGGAGTCAGCTTCTGAGAGCTGTGAATCTTGTAAGTATACACTGATACTTACAAGATTCACAAGGACTGAAGACTGAAGACAAGATTTTCAGGGACTGAATTAGCATTCCTCAGTGAGATCACTCATCAGGACTACTTGTGTGAATGAGAGCTGCAAGGTTCCTGGATAGCATTTATATAAAAACAGGAATGTTCCTGAAGTGCTGTAAATGGAGCTGTTTTAATTGTCTATCCAAGTCTTGCATCTGATGACAGTAGCTGAATGAAATAACACTTGCGTGCAATCAGTTGCATGTCTGAGCTTGAATTCTTAATGCAGAAGGTTAAGCTCAGTTTTACCAAGACCAAGAAATGACTGATTCTCCTACAGAGAGTAATCAAGATTTTGCCTCTAACCAGCACTCCTGGATTGTGGCTGGAATAATTTATTTCCTACTAAATCATCACCCTTGATGTTGTGGAAATAGGAATAGTAAAGGGCTGACGGATCCTTGTCGTCATTAAGCTCCAAGCCAAGGTCAGCTACCCTGTCTCATTTTTGGCACCATTTCACCCTTGCCTGAAGGACAACATTGCATAGCTTCAGTTTTGTGGCTTTTCAAGGTTACTGGTGCACCTGCTGAATCAGCCATGCTATTGTGTATTTCTTACTGTGGAAAGTGGATAGATGTCAACTTCTTCCCCACTTTCAGTCCTGTTCCATTAGATTCTCCCATCACCATCAAAGTACAAATATCTGCACTACCATGCAGGCAGAAATTGGATCAGATGAAGGGGAAGAAAACATCTCATCATTATGAAAACCTGTCCCCAGCAATGAAAATACCCATGAGGGAATCTGTACTGATTTCCTCTCAATAATCAGCAGCAAAAGAGTTAATAATTTTGCTTCTAATTTTTTTTGTAGGCCTAAAAGCCTTTTAACCACCATGTGTCCCTGAACCACCAGAAAATGGAAAACATTGACACTGCAAAAACACCTTAGAGACAGGAGCCGAAAGTCATTGCAGAAAAGAGAGAAGCTCACACCACATTAAGGGTTATTGACAAGTTCTTTCTCACTTTAAGAAACCATAACTTGGGACCCTCTGCAAACTTAGGTAATGTCCTGTTTCAGGGCACACAATAAATGTATTTTCACAATAAGTAGTAGAAACCTTAATTTAATATTTAATCTAAAAAACTTTTTTGTGCAGAAACTGGTGTAGATTCTCAGGAAATCGTTGGTTTGAACCACAGTACTGAGCAGTGCTTTAATTCAGCCGCTGTCTTCTGGGACTGGTAGACAGACCAGCCCAAGGACCTCCTCCAGCCCTGGTACATGCAGTTCTCCTCAGCTTCCCCTGCAAATCTTCTCTCTGCCATTTGTTACTTTCCCCAGAATACATCCCGTTCTCCCCTCTGTGGCATGACAGACCTGATCAGAAAACTTTCTAAGGTTAGTTCCAAGTACTTTGAAGACAAGCTGTTGTATCTGTCTGCCATGCAAATGTGTTAACCTCATAAGCCCTAGCCCAAAAACTTCACCTAGTTCCAAGACAGGAGCTGTCAGTGACTCCCAGGTACTGTGGCTATCATTGTCCACCCAGACAAACATGAAAAACTAACAACAAAAGTAGGTTTTTCAGCATTTCTCTAGACTTCAGCAGGCTGTCCAACTTACTTCTTGACACCAATTATATTGCAGGTCATATTATTATTGACAGGTCACTTTTTTTTTTACTCTTAGTGTCTCATTCTTGTCTTATAGCCAAATTTCCACATAATAAATCCACCCTAGACCATCTCTTCCCTTAATACTCATCTCTACTTCTCCAAATTGCTAGTCAAATTCTAAGGTGCTTCCTCATTTAATTTGCTGGAGTAGAACATATTCATGGGGTATAGAGTGAGTAAGAGTGAAGTAAGGATATTTGCAATTTAACCTAGTATCTGTGCATTTCATTAATCCTTCCTCCATCAACCACTTAACCTTTATGGGTGTCCTTATTGCCTCTCATTGTATTGATTTCTGTCCATTTCTCCAATTTAGTGAGATCATGCAGTATTTTAAACCTGTCTTCCACTGCATAACTAGGTTTAGCTGGGGGGTAATTGACATCAATTTAAAGAATGAAAAATTAAGCTGAATATCCGGGGAAAACTTCCTAATGGTGAGATCTGCTAGAATGCATCACTATCTCTCTGTGGGATTGGTGGCCGTTCCATTAGCATGTACATTAAAACCACACTGAAGGAAGAGAAGATTATAGATTGGACAGAACAATCCTGAAGTAGGGGGAGAAAGACAAGCTGCAAAGCTTTGCAGCTTTCCTCCTACAGTCACATCACTCTGGGCTTGCCCCACTCCCTCCTCATACCACCCACCAGTTCTCTGAGGACGTGCTGATCCCGCAATATCAACTAATTACGGGGATGGAACTAATGTGGTATTCCCTCCAATACTATTGCAACCTCAGCTGTGGTGGTGTTGTGGTAGCTATGAGACTTTCTCAAGGCCCATGGAAGAGTTTTCTCACCCCTCTTTACTACCTCCTAGCCAGCTGTGGGAAGAAACATTTCAGTAAGATCTGTTGCGATGAGAAAAGGAGTCATGATTTTACACTAGAAGAGGGTAGATTTAAATTAGATATAAGGAAGAAATGTTTGGTTTTGAGGTGGGTAAAACATTGCAGGTTCCCAGAGAGGTGATGAATGCTCCATTACTGAAAACATTCAAGGCAATATTGGGGAGGGCTCTGAGAAACGTGGTCCTATTGAAGTCGTCCCTGCTCACTGGGGAGAGGTTGGACTAGATGGCTTTGAAAGGTCCCTTCCATCCCAAACTGTTCTGCGATTCTAGGAAGAAAGCCAGAGCACTCTACAAACCCTTGAGCTGGGTAGCAGAGCCCAGGATGGTGATGTATGCTGGAGGGCTCATCTCTCCCCAGTGTGGAAGTGCTCATGATAAGACAACACATATGAAATCATAAAGTTGTCATCTACCCCGCAACATCACTTTGGCACAATCTTTTTCAATGGCATCCATCAGTTCTGTTACCATCCTTCACTTCTTAAAGAAATTACTATCTGATTAACTTTTCTAGCACAATGTTTGAAAACTGATTGCAGAAAGAAGCTGGGTTTTGCTGAGGCACGGATCAGATACAGGAGAATAAAGACTTTTGCTTAAAATACACTGCTGACTCTTATATTTGGAAGAGAGCAGTCTGAGCAGAAACAAGTGTGTTCTTTATGAACCTTGCACCTTGATGAAATAGTTTAATTGCAGGAATAGCCAGAAAGTTCCTCCTCTCCACCTTTAATGGATAGGTTGTCTCATTTACAAGGGGAAAAAAATGAAGCCTATTTTCATCTGAAGTTGTTACTACCAGCAACCACTTTTTATTAAAAGAGGACTTCTGTCAGTTCCTGAAAAAGGGAAACATCTTTTTCAGCAACAAAACCCAATATATTTATCTCAAAAGCCAAGTAGGCTGGAATGCATTTTGTTTGGTGGAGGAGGCAATCTTTTTTCTTTCAGGTTCTTGAAATTCATCTGCCATGAATAAGCAGATACTTTTTAAAAATGAAATTTCCCTCTAAGAAAATTTCAAAAGAAACATTTCCACCAGCTCTGCTCAGTTAGCAGCAGCAAAAAAAATGGCTCAGAAATGGCTCAATTTCACAGCTGCTCCCCTGAATTTTTCTGAGAGCTGAGAGAGCAAGGAGAAGACTTGCCAATTTCTGATTTTGCCTTAAGAAAGAAATTAGTAGATTATTGTGTAGCAAGGGGGATGTTCATGGGACAAAGGGCTGACTGCAGACTCCACACTGGTCAAGAAGAAGAGAAATAATTTTCTCCATAGCAGGAGGCTCGGGCTACAAATTTGTCAGATAACGAGTAGCCAGAGGCTGATACAAAAGACTAATTCTCTTAGTAAAACCCTTGGAGAGTTTCCCAATATGAGTCCAAGGCTGGCAAGCTGCTGGAGGAGATGGGAAGAAAATGCAGCAATCTCATGAGGACACTGCCTCTGGATTTCTTCATTGTGTTTTTTCTATACGGCACTTTTCATAATTCCCTCTGGCTAGAACCATTGAAATGAAACTTATTGATTGAAATTCTGATCCTATTGATTTTACACATGAGATTTGTGCGAATATGAAAGAGCAGGAACTGCTCTGTAACCGCACCCATCTCCATTTATCCCCTGCTGAACACATGCTGTAGGCTTGATTGTCCATTTCAGTCCCCTGAGCTTCCAGAAATAAATTACCCAAAATTCAAATATACTGCACCTATTAGCTAACAAATGTGTTGTAAATATGACTGGTCCTTGAATACACTGCGTTACCTTTTGCTTTCTTTAGTCTGCTTTTCTTTCATGCCCCTTCTTCATCTCACGTCCTGTTTTTCCCTTTCGTTTCAGAGGTGAGGAGGGAAAATGGGAAGAATATGTTCTGTGAGGAAGAAGGAATTGGAAACAGCACTGGGAGGAGATGATGGTTGTCTGGAAGAAAAGTGCCAACATCTTCATGCTTAAAATACTCTAAGTGCTATTAGAAATTATATTGGTACCTCTAAGGAAATGGTCCTGAATATGGGATCGGGTGAACTCAGGACAGCAGGTAAGATGGAGGAGGAAGCAATCAGAGGTCCTAAGTGGAAAAGCAGCACAGTGTAAGCACATGGTCACCCACACCCAACGGCATGAACAGCAGCCCCCTGCCTTCCTCGAGCCCCTGTGGAGCAGCCCGGCATTTCCTTACCACAGCACAGGGATGTGCCTGTCAAACCTCCTGTAGCTGGGTGCTTTTTGGCAGAGAGGTGGAGTGGCTTTTAGAGGCAAAATCAGCAGCCTCAGCATTCACATCTACTTCTGAACAACCAAACCTCGCTTTGCAGATTTCTTGTTTACTGAAATGGTGGGTATTCTTTCCATGGATCAGGTAGCAATCCTTCACTGTCTTCACTTTAGTTTGATTTTACCTCACTGTGCTCAACACTTTCTTCTTTACTATCTAGCTCTTTTAATAGCTAGATTGTCACATACCAATCAATGTTATGGATTAAAATTGAATATATTGTGACTTGTCTGGGTCTGTACGGAAGCATTTTAAACAAAGTTCTATTTATTTTATTTTCGCCGTTGACAGTTGCTTTCTTCTCTCTTTTCCAACCTTGTGAAATGGCAAAACCTGCCAGGAAAATTGTGGGACTTTAATTCACCAGAATTCTTAAATCACTGTTAGATGTCATGGAATGGTTATGAAAAAGAAGGCAGGTCATCTGGTGAGGTCTGTGACCGCACTGCAACACAAAAACCCAAACCATCTGTTAATTACACTGATGGAAAACATAATCCAACATGGTGGTGAAACCCGATGCTTTGCATGGAGCGTGTAAACGATTCACGTTGCAAGTGTTGATTAAAGTGCCTGAACAGTGAGGAGCTCCCAAAGGGCTCCTTGCAGGTCTGGTCACAAACATGGCATTGTGAGCTGGGGGCAGGTGCAGGGTGTGGGTGCAGGAGTTGTGGAGGACTCTCAGGGCACATGGGGAGCCAGGGCCTCCACAGTGCCCAGGGCAGTGCCCGGGGAGCCCAGTGCCCACAGACACACACCGCTGTCCCATTCCCTGTCACTCAGCTCTGCACTGCTGGGCCAGACCACAGAATCGTGGCATGTCCTGAGATGGAAGCGACCCTCAAGGATCACCGAGTCCAACTCCTAGCCCTGAACAGGACATCCCCAAAAGTCACAACCCGTGCCTGGAAGCCTTGACAAAATGCTTCTTGAAATCTTGAAGTCAGGCTTGGTGCTGTGATCACTGCCCTGGGGAGACTGTTCCAGAGCTCAAGCACGCTCTGGGTGAAGAACCTTTTCCTAATATCCAACCTAATTATCCCCCGGCAGAACTCCAGCTCTTCCCTCGGGTCCTGTCACAGCAAGAAGAGATCGGTGCTGCCCCTCCACTGCCCCTCCTGAGGCAGCTGCAGCCCACGATGAGCTCTGTCCTCAGTCTCTTCTCCACGCTGAGCAAGCCAAGCGCCCTCAGCCGCTCCTCGTACGCCTTCCCCTCTAGACCCTCCACCAAGGCAGACCCCAGCTCTGAGTCACTGGGAACGGGGGACAGCAGCCCGAGCCAGGGACTCTCCCGTCCGGGGAAAGACGCAGGAGCGCGGGCCGAGGGGACAGGCACCGGGACCTCAGCCTCCGTCCGTGCCGGGCGAGGGGCCCCGCCGCGGGCAGCGGGAGCGGGCCCGGGGCCGGGTGGGGCCGCCCCGAGCATGCGCGAGCCGCGGGCGTCACGGGCGAGGCCGGCGGGAGCGCGCAGCCCGGCGCGCCCCCGCGCTCCCTCCTCCCTCCCGCCCGCCCGCCCGCCGCCGCTCCCGCGCCTCCATTCGGCTCCGCCGCCGCCCGCCGAGGAGGGGACAGCGACAGCCGGGAGCACGGGAGAGGGACGGACTCTCCCCCGCCGCCAACCCGCTTCCTCCTCCTTCTCCTCCACCTCCTCCCCCGCCTCCGCCTCCGCCTCCCGGCCGGGAAGAGCTCGCCGTGCCCGCTGCAGCCCCGCTGGATGCACTGAGCGCTCGGGCGCGGGGAGAGAGGGGCAGGAGGGAGCCGGGAGCCCCGCCGCGGAGGCGCTGCGCTACCCGGAGCCTCACGGCCATTTGCTTTAATTCTTTTATTGCCCCCCCGGCCGCCTCCTCCTCTCTGCCCGCGGGAGCCAGCCGAGGCGGCGGGGGCTGCATCCCCCCTCCCCCCCTTTTTTTTTTTTTTTTAATTTTTTTTTTTTTTTAATTTTCATCGCCGCCATGGGATGTACCCTGAGTGCTGAGGAAAGAGCCGCCCTGGAGCGGAGCAAGGCCATCGAGAAGAACCTGAAGGAAGACGGGATCAGCGCGGCCAAAGATGTGAAACTCCTCCTGCTCGGTGAGAACCCGCCGGTCGCCCCCCCATCGCCCCCCTCCTCCTCCTCCTTTCCCCCCGCGCTTATCCCACCTGATCTCTCTTCCAACAGGAGCCGGAGAGTCGGGAAAAAGCACCATCGTGAAGCAAATGAAGTAAGTCCCGCGGGGGGAGCGAGTGAGCGGCGGTGCGGAGCGGGAGAGCGGGGCGGGGGCTCGCGGAGGTGAGCGAGGGCCGCGGGCGCCATGTTTACCTGAGGGGCCCGCGCAGGCCCAGCGCGGCGGGGCCGCCGCCGCTCCCGGCGCTGTCCAGGGCCCGCTGGTGCTGAAGCGTCGCCCCGCGGCCTCGCCCCCGGCGGCGGTGAAGTGAGGCCGGCAGCCCACCTTCCCCCTCCGCGCAGATGTCCCCGTGAAGCGAACCGCTGTCAGTTAAGCTTAATGTCGAGGTGTTATCTGCCGGCTCTGCGGATTTAAACCAAGGCTCCCTATCACTGAAAGCCCCTTTTATTGAGCTTGTACCTTCTCCTTTTAATTAATGAACGACGAGCTTGGCCACTCATCTCATTCAAACCTCTGCTGCTCTGGGATCCGGGTCTCCCTATGGTACTAGGCGCTGCTCCTCGCTGGGGCTTTCCACACCCTCTTCCTGTGTTTAATTAGATGAAACCGTGTAATAAACAGCAGTGAAAAGCCCCTCTTTTCAAAGGTCTCTTCCAAGCATCCCCGTGGCTCGTGTAAATGCACCCCGTAGGAAAGCAGGTGCAGGGAAGGCTAATAGGGGTGGAGGTACACCCGTGGTGCGACTATTCTGCCCCCACCCATTTTTTATGTTTTTTAATTAAAATACAATGAAATACCCCGTCCTCCCACCGCTACAAACATGACGGGCTGGATGGAGGCGGGCGCCATCACGGAACGAGCCTGGGCGCTGGTTCAGGGTCTGGATTTCAGCTGGGAGCAGTTGCCGCTTTGCGATGCTGGTGCTTGCAGAGGGATCCGTGGCTGGGAGGGGCCCCCCCCCGGGACCGGGATTGCTCAGCGAGGGGAAGAGCCTTAAAGATGGGTGTGAATGGGACGCGGGGAGCGGCGTGCGGGTCCCGGCGCTGGGATCCGGAGCTGCGCGGGCCGACGGGCGGGTCCCGGCGCGGCGTTCAGGCGGTTCGCGCTGGACAGCGCCCGGCGGGGGCTCGAACCTGCGGCACCGGGGCCCCTCCGGCACCGCGCGGCTCCTCCCGGCAGCGGCCGCGCCGCGTTCGGCTGCCTCCGGAGGGGCCGGGGAGAAGCCTCAGGGGCTCTGGAATAACCAAAGGGGCCCGCGCCCCTCGCAGGCTGCTGCCCTGAGCTCCCGTAGCCGCCCCGGGTGTGGTGCGAGCGTGCGTGCGTGTGAATGTGCGAGTGTGAGTGTGCGTGTGTGTGAGTGTGTGTTTATGTGAGTGTGTGTGTGTGAATGTGCGTGTGCATGTGCGTGCACCACGGGGGCAGATCTGGGCCTTCAGCCCAGCTCTCCGGCAGGCAGGGTGGCTTGGCGGGTGACCCGGATATTTCTGTATCAACTACGTGGCCGTTGTGCCCACCCCTCGGGGGTTCAATGAAACCATCATCCCTGCCTGAGGCAGTGCTTTTCCCAAGGCGTTACGGGGCTGGGAGGTCTCACTGTCAGGAGACAGTGGTGTCCGTGGCTTTCCCCACTGACGTTTGTATACCCTGGTTCTGTAAAGGCTCTGATTATTCCTGTTCACTGTTTGAAAGGGGGCTTTCCACCCTTTCACCCCCACAGTTTGATTTGGGTCTGGAGTGGGGTGGGTTTGGTTTGCTCTTGTTTGTGTGCAAAAGGTGGATCAGGAGACATGTCGCTGCAGATGAACACCAATAAATTATTTAATCTCTAGGAATTGCTTTTGCAGAAGCATGCTGGAATGGCGGGCGATGGGTTTTGGTTGAAGGGAGAGGCTGTAGTAACTACAACAGTGGAGTGCACACGTAGAGCCCATAGGCAGGGGGGAAGGCAGTGACCACACTGGCTACACAATAAGCTTACAATCACTCTTGTTTTCCAAAGAGCAGAGCTCTTGTTTTTTGAAGCAAATCACATCAACATAATAACCTGTTTGCTGGACTAGATGGGTATATTGAGGACTGAAATATACCTATTTTGTATATATATATATATATGTGTGTGTGTATATACGTATATATGTACACACACACATTTCATTAGAAGGACTATAGCAAGGCATGCTAGACTTGCAGCTTTGTACCTGATATGACAATGTCAAGGAAACTGCTATGGTGGATAGACTTGTAGTGTTGGAAATTGGGAGGCATCCGTGAGTGTGGAAACTCCAGTGAAGTGTGCGGAGGCTGGGGTGGGGACAGCGGTGTTGCTATGAGCACGGCAGCAGCATCTGGAGAGAGCCACACAGCCGCGGGCACCAGGGAGAGCAATGTGCAGAGAACAACGCGGGGAAACTAACATTGCTGAAAATTAATTTAAATATAATGTAGGCATTAGCATTTCACCTGGTCAAGCTCCATTAGACAGGCTTGCTGAGAACCTAATGAATTCTTAATAAAGATTAAATCGCATGTTCATTAGATTTTGATGAAAGAGACTGCTTTTTTTTTTAATATGGTATTATTGGTGTGCTTCTAGATAATAAATCTCATTCTCATGAATGGCTAAAGCAGCTTCACACTTGGATATTGCCTTGAAAACAAGCACAGGAATCTATAGACAGATTGGAGAATGCTAAGACAAAGGAACAGAGAGCAGACTGTTACATAGGACTAGAAGAGGTTACACACTGCCCAGTTAATCCTTGAAATGTTAGGCAGCAGGAGAAGTATAAATTACAGTAATTTGAGAGTGTAGCCAGGATGGAGATAAGTATTTGTAAATTTAATTCAGGATTTTTTAGTAAAATATATGGAAATACCTTTTAGCTGGTGAGTGGGGGTTATCAAGCAAAAAAGATACTGGTGGATGACAGGTGGAACAGGAGTCTGGAATATACATCTCAAACAGTGGCAGCACAGGCTAGGAATGACACTTTTGTTAGCACCCATGGTTGTTTTCACACCCTTAAGCCTTGCACTTTGACTACTTTACCTTGGTTGATTAATTTTGCTGTATTTTTTCACAACCAGTCCTGCAATCCCAATACTTTTACCCATGATTCAAAATGAATGGTCAGAGCCAAGCTAGTCAGAGGAACAGTCCTGAAAGGCATGGTTTTGCCATGCAAGCCAATGAGACTCCAGAGTGTGCCACAGCATTCAGAATCAGGCTGTGACCAGATTCTGTTTCACTCAGCTTAATCTAAAAACCAACTGTAACCAAGCAAAGCTGGGGCTTTCCTTTAAAATCCATGCTAGAAGGTGAGAGTTACCAGACAAGAGGAATTCATCTTCCATTCACACCAGCCTAACAGTAAATTCATGATGTAGGAGTGCAATGGGTGTTAACATTTTTTAGATCTTATATATTCAAATAAATGTCAAACACATGCAGAATTTGGAACTTACAATCTTCTTTTCTGTAATTGAGACTGATTTATTCTAGGATATTTTTGTGGGGACTTAAAACTCTGGTGAATGTGCTTGTTCATCAAAAGCCCCAGTGGAGCAGGACACCGAGCATATCTCCATCCCTCACTGCTTAGCAGGACATTTAAATCCATGCAACGGTCCAGTGGTGAGCAGGGTTGGACTGCTTGGGTGGGGACACCATCCGCTGCCATCAGCACAAGGCTTCCAGGGAATTCAGTGTTTAATCATGCTTACACAGAGAGGCTGAGTTAGCTGGCATGGCTTCAAAAACAAGGTCCTGCCCCCTGCTCAGCAGCCACCATTCTGGATGGTGAGCCAGGGCAATATTTCACCTTCCCAAACGAGATGTTAGCAATAGGTTTGGCATTCCAGAGGAATGCCCACAGGAAAAATCTTGGGGCTTGGGATATGGTTTTGGATTTTGCTTTTGCAGAAGCAACAGCTTCCGTCCCCTGCTGAGCTGGGTGCAGAGAACTGGGTCCAGCTCCTTTTCACAAGATGCCGGAGCTTCCAACCCTGTCCTCCAGAGCAGCTGTGTGCTACTTCACCAGAAGTGCTGGTAGTAACTCAGTTGATAGGCTTCTCTGCTGTGCCAGTTTTCACAAAATGTTTTTATGTTAAATATGAGAAGGATGGAAATATACAATCAGGAGAAAAATACACTAGTGTACAGTGCTCATCTTGAAATATCTACTATCTTCTCCCCAACAGCCATCAGTCCCAACAGCCGGCTGATATATTGTTCTGACCTTTTTCAAAAAGCCCCTCAAAACAGCCCCAGGTTCTATTTGCTCTCTCTATAACCAAATTACTTATAATCTAATGAACTTCTTCAGTGAGAAGCAGTCCCCGCCCACTGGTTTTACAGCAATTTGATGCCAAATGCCTTTGAAATGAAATGTGTTGTGAACACCCACTTGAGTGCTCTTTGCTGCATGTCTGTGTCTGAAATCCATAGTGATTTCACACTTGCAGCCCCTTCCCCCAGGAATACTTCACCCCACAGGGGCTAACAGTGCAGAGTTGCTTCGCCTCTGCAGCATCTTCCCAGGGACAGGGCTGCAAACTTCATCTTCATGGTCTGTCCCACTCCCCAGCACAGTTCTGCCCTGTGGCACTGGGTGCAGAGCCCCACTCAGCTCTACTTCCACCTGGGAACTGTTTGAGTGTGGTGTGAGCTGGTAACCCAGAGGCACGAACCTCACTAGAGCACCAGGTCAGGCCGAGCCATCCCCATCCTTACTTGTCTCCTGCTATTTTCCAGGAAATCTGTGATCTAAAGCCCAAAGTAGGGCAGTGACAGGCTGCACCTGAGCAGTATTTGAACTGGGTTTTAATAAGCAGGGGAAAGAGCTGCAGCCTTCCCCGTGAAGTTGTGTCATTCTCCCAGGAACTGCCCTGGTGCACTTTGCCCTGGGTGTGGATTTGGCCCCGTGCACGTGGCACGCAGATCCCAGCAGAAAGGCGGCCCTGGTGGGGCTGTTTTGGCACTGGAACCTGCTGGGGCAGCTCTGTGGTGTTGGGATGGCAGCTGAGCAGTGCATTACCTGCCCTGAGCAAGGCAGGGTCTCCTGCTAGGGTGTCAGAGATTATCCTAGTGGAGGCTGCTGTATGAGGGGGGCTCTCCCCTCGCTGCAACTTTTTTCCCCACCTTCACAGATGCTTTCTTGCATCCCTGGATGCTGTGGGTGTCATGTTCCACACTCTGCAGTGGCACAGAACAGGGAGATTGCCCCTGAACCAGGCAAGAAGAATAAGACGTGGGAACATTGAAAAGTGAGGCTGTTCATTTTGGCTTGTACTTGCAAAGGTAATCATGTTTTCAGTATTTATTTCCCTTCTCTTGGATTTTTAATTGTGACAAAACATTAACAACCATAGTTCCTTCTTTTATATTTAAGGTTCTTGTTATTAGACTGAGAGATTTCAGAGAAAAGCAGTAACAATATTAGAAGGCAAGATGGAATACGTTTTGGGTTTGTGTTTTTTCTTTTTCCTTGACAGTTCATAATTTGTTTCTTGTTTTAGGGACTCATAAAAGTAAAAATATCTTTCAGTGACAACAGTGAATTGCATAGCTTCTTCTCTTCCAACCCATTTTTAAAACCTTAAAAGAAATTTGCCTGTCATATTCTGACATGACACATCTAGTCCTGTTGGAACTGTTTTAGCAATCTAATGAGATGAAAGCAGTTGTTTTAATGAGCTCAGAAGAAAGAGACAAATCTGCTGCACAAATGTAACCAAGGATCTGTTTTGTTTTATGGTTCGGCTAACCCAGAAGTTGTAAGAGACATTAGATTGACAAATGAATTAGACAACAAATGAAAGAAGGTTGTGGTTTTCCTCTTCAGTCTGTCCTTTCCCATTTGTCTGGCATACAACTTCATACCCGATGTGAGTTCTCCAGGGTGCTTACCTGGGGATTACAGGGAAGATAATCAAAATGGGTGAAAAATGAAAAAAAGACAAATAACGGAGGTCAAGGCACTGTTTGGCTCTTCTGTTTGATGTGGTCAAGAGAAAGAGTGAAATGAAGAAGTGTTTCAGTGATGGCCAAGACAGGAGCAGGTTGCTGGAGAGTAAGAGCCAGGCAGTCAGGAATATCTCGCACACTCCTAATTGCCTAGTTTTCTTCAGTCCCCTTTCAGAGTTACAGCCTGCCTCTGCAAGTATCAAGTTCCCTTGGTTTCTCTTGGATCTGCAGGATACAAAATCACAACTGAGTGCTGAAGCTGGTGGATATGCAGCCAGAAAGCATGATGCAAGGGCAGGGTCCAAGAGCTCATTTTGCAAACTCCTGCTCAGGTAGTGAAGAAGGCAAAAATCTTTTCTGACAAGGCAGCAGCTGTACACAGTGCACAGACAGACCCATCCTCTATACTCTGAAGTCCGTGGTTATACCCTGAGTGCAACTGGGTGTGAAAGACAGTATTTGGTCCTTTATTTATTACGTTGGTTTAAAGAGCTCCAGCAGGTGAGAATTGCCAAAACCTCAAATTCAAGTGGATAGGGTGTTTAAGAGTCTAGTCACTCTTCCTGGTGCTATTGCAAATCTCCTGATATTTGTTGTTTGTGTAGAGCCTGAAATTACTTCTATGGAGCCTGGACTTACACGATGATTGGATCAGCTCTGGTTTCAGGTGGTCTTTGCTTAGATGTGTATTTTGTTTCTGGAAGAAAACTTCCAGCTCTCCTCAATACAGAGAAAAGTTAAAAAATAAATTACCTTATTCTAGCCTGTGGACTAAATAATTTGGAGCAAAATAAAAAACATCCCAAATGAAGGTGAGGAAACCAAATACATTTCAATTGCTTGGTTACTTTTGAAGCCTGATGCCTTTTAGCATTGGCAATATTGAAACCAGCAACCTCACTGTATTCAAATCAATTTGAATGCTACTGACCCAAATCCTCTCTTTGAGCTCACTGGACTTTGGGCCAAGTTCTTCCTACACTGAAGATGATATCTGTTCAATCTGTAGGTTTTATGAGATGCAATGAATTTCATATGTTTGCATGACACTTGGTGGGATCCTGGATGTTGCTAAGTTTTAATCACAAAACCAAAACCAGGAAACAAAAAGATCTGGAAGGCATTGGCACATTAAACCTACAGCCATTTTTCTTGCCTTAATTTTTTTTTCTTTTATTCAATACTAATGATTTCTGCCACATTTTTTCTAATGCTGAAAAAATGCTCTGCCTAATGTAAAAATCTCCCTAAACTGTTAGTTGAATCATTCTCATTTTATTTTTAAGACCATTCAGGGAAATGACAGATGTAAGGGAGGTTGGAGGACTACAGTCCTGATTATAAGATGCTCTTAGGAATCTGCCTAAAATCAGAAAAGGCAAAAGGCAAAATGTTACTGAGTAACACAAAGCAAAGGAACTGATGATTTTCTAGTGCTGAGAAAAAAGGAGAAAAAAAAAGTTTAATCCAAAACTCAATCATTGTGTACTTAATGCGATATTAGAATAAAAGATGGAGGCATTTCTTAACTTACCAATAAAAATGCTTACTCTCCCCAACTTTCATGTTGAGAAAGAACTGAGGAATGCCTTCAGAAGGGAGAGCTGAATTTACTTTGTTTTTCTTTATTCTCAGACATGTCCTGTTTTGCTTGGTCACCAAAAATTATTTTGGTTCATCATCAAACCTTTTATCTGAGTATAAAATCTGTAAGCTTAAAACAAAGGAATACACTAGCTTGAGAGAGAGACAAGAGGGACGGGTAACACATGCCCTCCTGCAATACAGAGTTTGGGTCATTGCTGTTAATAACCCTCCTCTCCCCATCAGGCCCATCTGTGGAGTGTTGTGTCCTCAGGAGCCAAAGACAATTTATCATCCGTTCTATTTGTTACAGGATAACTTGTGCAGTCTTTCAGCAGAAATTCTGCTGGTTCATGTTGCAGGAGTTGCTTATGGGAAAAGGTTGGGAGATGCTGATCCTACTAAGTGCTTTGAGGTGTGATCTCTGACAAAGCCCAAAGCTCTTGACTGACTGTTTAGGATTGAGATGTTCCAGGAAAACTGGGAGCAGGTTTCAGCAGAAGCAGGATCCAATGCTGGTAGGAAATATAGGGTTTGAAAACCGGGAAAGGGATTTTCTTCTCTTTGGCATGTGTCAGGCTACTTAGGATTGGAATGGGGAGATCTATGTTTCCATTGGGAGGCCAGGAGGGATGTCTTCAGTTGACTGAAGCAGCCTTTCATTTGTCCAAGAGAAAATACCCTCTTGAGAGAATTCATGACCCCAGTCTTACACCTTGGCAGGGAGGCTGGCAATGGAAATTTCATCTCTGTGCATGTCCTTCCTCTGAAACATAACCCCCCAAGTGCTTAAAACAGTCTGAAAGGCAGAACAGTGAGTCAACATGCTTTGAGATTCCAGCAACGTCAGACTTGTATTAAATGCTCTTTTCTACAAGAGCATAATCAACAGCAACTTGTACATACCATAACAGTCTGAATATTTCTGCATCAGCTGGAAATCATTGCAGAAGGGAATAACATGAGAATGGGCCTCTATTGAGGAAAATAGCACTTAAATGATAAAAATGTATACTACCTCCTAGCAGAATTTGGTGGTTTATCCTCACCCTCTTAGAGCTGATTGGAGTTGGTAGATCCAGTTTTAAAGCATTAAAAAAAGCATATAGGAAAAACTGTGCACAAAATGGATGTTAAGCAGAATTGTCTAGGTAACAAATGAGAAGTTTTATAGGTGTATTTCTAGAGCTGTGGTGTGCAGTATCTCACAGTGATATAGAGATGTTTCCTCACTGCCAGTACACCTGTACTGCCAGTGCTCATTATTTATTACAGCTGGACCTTGCTGTAATCCAGCTCCTGCCTTTACAGCAGAGGGAGAATATCTCATTTTGATGTCTCTCAATGAAATAATCCTATGTATATATTTCTGGAGGAATTTGTGTGGAACTGGTGCAGACCAGCTCTGGGTCTCTCCAAAATTCATGGTGAGATCTATTTATCTTTTAATCTGGGAAATTACTTCCAAAGCACCACAATGTCAATCTACATGCCCTATATTCAGATTGCAATAGCTAAGGCTACGTGAATTTGTCATCCTCTCCTGTGCTTCTAAATGGTTGGCATGGCAGGGCACGTGCTCCTCCACAGCATGAAGGTTTCTGCTCAGCTTCATCCACAGGAGGGAAATACCATCCTCATAATGAGTTTTAAATGTAGCACAATCAGCTTGG